>NW_010972887.1:737592-848266 GCF_000737465.1 Haliaeetus leucocephalus | reverse complement strand
CGGTGCCTGGCGGGCGGCCGCTGAGGGCAGGCCCGGTGCGGGCTCCCGCTCCGCGGCAGCAAGGCTGGGGACGGTGCTGGGGCGTCAGGCGGCCTGGGAACGGGGAGAGCGCTCGTGTGCGGGAGTAGTGAGGGGCCGAGCTCCAGCCCCGGGCATGGCGGAGACCCTGAGCCCCTGCACCCCACGGGGCCAGTGTCAGGCCAACATGGGCACCAACGCCTCCTCAGCCAATGCGGACAGCAACGCGTCCTCGGCTGCCTCCGCGCTGGTGAGCGGCAGCGCGTGGAGGGGCCGGGAGCCCTTCTCCATCTTCACCATCCTCGTCCTGACCCTGCTGGTGCTCCTGACTGTGGCCACCTTCCTCTGGAACCTGCTGGTGCTGGCGACCATCCTGCGAGTGAAGGCTTTCCACCGGGTGCCCCACAACCTCGTGGCCTCCACTGCGGTGTCGGACGTGCTGGTGGCGGCCCTGGTGATGCCGCTGAGCTTGGTGAAGGAGCTGTCGGCCGGGCGGCGCTGGCGGCTGGGCCGGGAGCTGTGCCTCGTGTGGGTCTGCTTCGACGTGCTGTGCTGCACGGCCAGCATCTGGAATGTCACTGCCATCGCCCTGGACCGCTACTGGTCCATCACCCGCCACCTGGAGTACACGCTGCTCACCCGCCGCCGCATCTCCAACGTCATGATCGCTCTCACCTGGGCGCTCTCCGCTGCCATCTCCCTCGCCCCCCTCTTCGGCTGGGGGGAGACCTACAGCCCTGAGCAGGAGCGCTGCCAGGTCAGCCAGGAGCCTTCCTACACCATCGTCTCCACCGGCGGGGCTTTCTACCTGCCCCTCTGCGTGGTGCTTTTCGTCTACTGGAAGATTTACAAGGCGGCCAAGTTCCGCATGGGGGGCCGCAAGAGGAACGCCGTGGTGCCCCTGCCCGAGGCTGCCCAGGTAAGGGTGTGGGACGGGGAGGAGAGCCCCCGCTGCCTCCCCCAGGCACCTGCACTCTTGCTTCTCGTCTGCTCCCAGCTGTCACCCCTGCATCGGTGGTTTCGGCACAGCAAGAAGACTGAGACGTGCCCTGGGGCTCTTGTGTGAATTTAGCTCTGTTACAGACTGGACGTGAGCGGTAATTAGCCAGTCAAAAAGTGCCACTCTTGGAGAAGAGTTTTATTCACATTTTTTTCTTAAGTGTGCTATAAAAGTAAGTGACAGGTGCATTCACTGCCAGTCTGGAGAGCCATTTAAAAACTGCCTCTTCAGTCTGAACCTACCATTCATTGTTTTTATTTTTCCTCTTTATCTTTGTACAGCGGTGTTGGGGTAAGCAAAGACATAAACAAATTCCTAGGTCATGTACACAGTAAATGCATGCACATTTATCTGCTGGCACAGACTTTGTGTGGGATCTATCAGTGTCTGAATAGATTTTAATAAGCAGATTATACACTTTATTTATGTGCTTGTGCTATTTTACCATGAATAGTGGGAACATACTGCTCACTACATAGTATTGAAGCAATGAATTGTTTCTATTTTAAAATTACCAGCTGTCTTAAAAAACATGTCCTCTTTCTTCTTATCCCAAACATTGCCTGCAATCCTGCAAAGCCCAAGTCACGTGGGAGGTCTCATTCATTTTGGGGATACACCTAGCTGAAGGGAAAGCTGCCTCCCTGCAGAAGGGTTGGGGTTGGCCCTTTGTGTCCCATTAAGTCAGGCTCTCTGCATGACAACACTGTCACCCATGCCATGTCACCAAGGTGCTCGGCAGTGCTCACTGTAAATTCCCTCTTCTTTCTGTCACATACCCTGACTCTCACTCCTCACTGTGGAGGAACTGATTCTTTATAGTGTGTTTCTGTTATTGCATGTTGTACTTGCTAAATCCAGTCCCTTCCTCAATAACAAAAGATGATCTGTGTGGATGTTAAAGATACATAAGGAAACATGGAGCATTTTCTGTTCAATTTGGACTAATCCTGCAGAGCCTCACTACTCTGCTAAATCCCTCTAACTTTGATTTGGAGTCACGGTAGGAAATGTTATTATGGTAATGAATAAAAGTAGGTTGTGTCCCCTGATTCTAGCAAGAGATAACAGCACTGGCAATTATGTGGTCAGACTTGCAGATTTGGGTCCTGATGTCTTGAAGATGGTTATAATATAAATCGATTTATGAAGCTGTCTTCTATGCAAAAGCAGAAAATGTGTTAGAAAAGATGAGAATGTCTCCTCTAGTGGCATTCTTTTTTTCTCCTACAGCCTTCAACTGCTTGTTTGCACCAAATTTCTTTCCAAGTTGTTATAAGTGTGATGAATGTATTGCTTGGCGTTAATGTGTAATCTTCCCAAGCAGAAAAGCTAACTGAATATTTACAGTGGGTTTGCATGCTTTACCTTTTACATACACACATACTCATACAGGACTAGTTGGAATCTAAAATTCTGGGAAGCTAAATGAGCTGAGGTGTTGCTGTTTAAATTTTAGCCTATACAGAGACACATTGTTGGTACGTTAGTTTTAACATGAAAAAGTCTGGCTCCTAATTGTCTTAGTTCTGTCTGCAAAAGCCCTTGTGTGGGCACAGCTAGACTGGCAGGTAAGTGCTTTTTGCTGATGCGGTATCTGGGAGCGGGGTTTAGGCTATACTGACAAAAGAGCTCCTGTCAGTGTGAGCTGAATACCCATTTTGGAGGGGATGCCAGTATAGCTGTTATTGCAATACCAGCAGTTCTTCATCTTTATTATATTGGCAGTGATTGACATATTAACTTCTCCTTTTATAACAGTGATTCTTGAATCTGCAATTGGTATATAGTGGCAACCTTCCCCATTGTCCCAGCTTCATTTGCTGACTTACTTAAATAAAAAGACTTTTGTGATTCATGTGCAAACCTTTACTCATCATCTGAAGGAAGAGCTGATCCCCAGCTGTACACGTGTACGTTAACTGAACCTGTGGATCAAGGGAGCTGGCATTCAGGATGCCTTTCTTCTTAGTTTTCTTTCTAAGTTAAGAGACTGAGACTTACTCACCGAGTTTTATCCTGATCTCATTTAAGCTTATAGGAGCAGGATCCATCATGTCCACAGGAACAGTAGCAGTTCCCCAGTGAATTCTGGAGAAGAATCTTCAAACACATCACTACTGTTCCTGTGGCAAAACCCTTTTTTTTTTTAACATGCATACACAAAGATAACATTGCCAGGGTATGTGGCAAACCTAGTGACGTGATCCAGCTTTGCTTCTTCACATCCAGGGGTAATTAGGCTGTCAGTGTCAGCACTGCCATCTCTGATGGGGCAAATTCTGTTCCACTTACCTCGTTTTGCCCATCAACTCATTCTAATTTTCCATTTCTTTCTCATCTGATGTCTCTCCTACCTTTACTTTCTTTCATCCCTTCCTTTTCTGAGAAGGCTCACCTGTCATGCTCACCCTTGCAACATTTTTCTTTTGTCACTGTTACTCTGGGTGTGAAGTCCCCTCTGCATCTGTGTCAGTTCTTACCCCAGGTGCCCTGCACTAGCTGATCTGCGTAACATTAGAGGGGCTTTTGGCAGCAGATGCCAAAGGCTGGCAGTGCTTCCAAGGCTGGAGGTGAGTAGTAACAGCTGTGATCCCTGCTGGGAGTGACGTCTGTGTTGCACTCGGGAATTAGCTGTCAGGTAGCGCTGGATTGGAACTGTGTGCCAGGGCTGCGGTTTATGGCCTGAGGTCTACCTAGCAGTGTAGCTGGTTAATTCTAGCAAGTTAATTTAAGGAGGAAAAGGTTTGAGGTCGTAGTACTCACATGCAAGTAGAAATGCCTTGACGAAACCAATGCACCAAGTGAAACAGTTGTGATGGTACCTTGATGTTTTTGCACGGTGCTTTTCAGCCAACAGAGCCAGGCACCAAAGTGCTTTGCAGGTTGCCACTGTGTATGTATATATATACATATATATATATAAATACAGGGAAAGGGCAGTTGTCTCCGAGCTGAGAGTTGGAATACATACGTTATGTTTCTATACTTTTACAGAGGTGCAGAATAGAATAGTTACAAAATAACTATTTTGAGTCATTTTGGGTTAAAATTTTACTTGTGTTTTTTGAAAAACACTTTTTAAAGTCTTTGAAAAAAATTCAGGTGAGGGAGATGGACATGAAACATCTGAGGTGCTTCTAGTTTTAATGAGACCTTGTTTCTTACTTTCCCTTGAAACAAAAATATTGCAGAATTGGGACCCTAAATTAGGCTGGTGCCTTTCTAATTATTTATTTGCTAATTATGAAACTCCTTAAAAAGTGAATTCTACAGTCAATACTGACGTGACCCTCATAATAAAACTAGTGACATACCATCACTGACAGAGAACTATACTCTGTCACACCTTGCTGACAGTAGGTAATAATTCTCTCTGTAAACAGTCCAATTGAAATAAATGAGACTGCTTGAAAAACAGCAGAATCTGCTGGATAGTGCCCTTTTAAATCAATGAAGTCACTTGTAGCATAGGTTTTGCCCAGCAAAACCAAGGATGGTAGACTGAATGTCAGGATTACTTAGATGTAGCAATGGCAGTCAGGGTTAAATTTCCATGTGAGGAGTTAAAAAACAGTTCTGTTGATGGTTGGGGTTTTTTGTTTTGTTTTTTTTTTTTTCTTTCTCTCCTCTCAAAGTACTTTGTATAGTGTATGAGTAATTAAGCCTGATCCAAACCTTATCAGTTTTGTGAGAGTCCTTCCCACTTCAAATAGTATCAGGCGCCAGAGCTCCAATTGTGCAGTGTTATTCTGCACCTGGCCTGTTCAGCCCCTCCAACCCATGTAAATATTCAGGACAATATGGGAGAGAAAACAGATTCTCCTCTAAAGGAGTCACAGGCCTTCTATTTCTTATTTCTCCCTCTGACTGTACAAGTAGAAGAGATGGGTCAGGAAACAAAGTGCAACTGTCTGGAAGAGTGACAACAGATGACAGAAAGGAGAAAGGTGAGGCAGGAAGTGGAGTGGCTAGTGATTTCCTGGGAGAAATGCAGAGCTATTTACAGCAGAAGAAAATCCTGTGAGAGAAAGCAGGTGTTCTTTTCCCTATCAAATGTCCTGTTTGTCATATTGGTGGAGCATCCAAGAAAGTGTAGACATTCCTCTGTTTTGATCCTTGTATATGGATGAGTTAAAAGATGGGATTTTGGTCTGTGGATGAACACTAGGGGAGAGGTAGATAGCTGAGGAAAACACAATCAGCACAGAAAATGGATGGTTTGTTGCCTGTTGCTTGGAATGCTGACCACAGAGATAAGAGAGCTGAGCAGTACCAGGGGAGGACGGGCAGCAGGCTGTTGCACAGCACAGTTATGTGCATGACTGGCACGTCACTGCTGGATGATGACAATATGCCACATGTACAAAGCCCATGAACCAATAGACAGGGTGGCTATGGCTCATGCAGCGCACCTGGCCAGTGAGGGCATGCGTCCTAGGCTCCCTGTGTTACAATCGAGGTGTGTTTTGGCACCCGCTGGCCACGTGTGCTGAAACCCATTCCTCTGCAAGTGTATAAATACTGGGTTTTTTCCGAAAAGCATCGGGCTGGTGTACGGTGAGGCCACCGTTGCCTCCGTGGGGATGCCCACGTAAAGCTGGCACCTACCAATTGCTGGGCTGAGCTCGCGGTGCAAGACGGCACAAGAATGTAAGGATGGTCCATCTTCCTCACAGTCCTCAGGTCGGTATGTTAATTTGCTTTACAGGATACCCTTAGCATAACGCACATCTGTAGTTAATAAATGCTTGCTTTTCCCCCTTATAGTCAGTGTGTGTGTGTTCACCTTCTCGGGAATCCTCGAAACCATCCTAAAACAATCCTTCGTTGTGCCTTTCAGTTTCTTGTGTTCTTGTTCAAAGAGCAAGAAGTATGCCAAAGCTGCACTGAGGCAGTCATGATCTTTGCTGAATCACGCTGTAGTAGGCAAAACTCTGAATTTGTCGTAGTAAGTCAGATTTGACTGATGTTTCATCTTTACTGTTGTTTTATTATTGCAGACCCTGGAGGTACAGTACAAACAGATACACAGTACTTGCCATGAAGGACCAGTAATAACAATCATTAAAGCTGTAAGGAACATTTTAAATCAAGGGATTTCATCAGAAGCCCTTTGGTGGCATGTTTTGTATAACACTGCTAGGAACACAGGAATTGGGAACATACAGCCATTCAGTAGTAGTAATTTACTGGGGACAGACAACAGAAGTGGCATTGAACTGCAACTGCTGATCAACGTAGAGAAGAATGAATTCTGAAACTAAAACCGAACTCCTTTGTGCCTGTAGAAGAATGTGTACTTGAGAGCTCTTTTCCTTCATTTAACTCTCTTTATGATACTCTCACTGGGAAGCAGTCATCTCTGCACTGCTCAAAGCCTGTTGTCCTGGAAATGGCTGATTTCACAAATTCAGAACCTAAATCTGGCCTCAGAGTAGCTGTCCTTTCATATCAAGTTTTTTCCCCACTGCTCCTGACTCACAGCTCCTGGAGCAGAGCTGGGGTGGAGGGAGGGAAAGCGGTGCCCGAGGCATAGTGTGCTGCTAGCCACCGAGTGAGAACAGGGTGCAACACAGTACAGTGATGCTTACATATGAGAGATGTCCCCAGTATAAACTAAGGCATCTTCATGGATTGCTTTAATTTACAGTCTGTGACCACCTTTTCCCCTGTCACAGTCTGCTTGCTAGTGCTTATCAGTAGGCCCAAAATGGGAGGACAGGTTTTGTACTGGGCTTGTCCTGTGTTCCATGTGGCACAGGGATAATGGTCAATTATTCTGACTTACGTTAGAAATTGGAGTCATGTAAAGCCTCCAGGATTGGCACTGGAAACTGCAAATTTGGTATAGTCAGAGCTGTGTTTAGTTCAAGAAAATCACAACTGTCAAGGCTGGAAAGTAGCTACATAATCTTTTTGGCCTGTGCTCTTGTTCATACAATGCCAAATTACAGGGGATTACCCCATGCCTGCATAAGGGGGAGAATCCTTTAGCACGGTTCCCCTGCCAGCACGGTGTACCGCAACAGCATTTGCCTACAGTAGACTAATTTACTTTCCATGTACTTTGTGTGGGTTGGCTTCTAACAAACAGCCTTGACAACATAGTCTTGGGGGCTGATAGTTGTAACAAGGATAATCCTGCACCAACCAGGCCAGGGAGATGAGTCAGGTCTGCAGCAAATCATACAGAGAGCAATAAAAATTAAAAAAATTGAAATTATAATGAAAGGTTGGACTTTCCCAGATTTGCAGTCCACACTGATATATATTTTCTGATATGAATGGCACTTCAGATTAAATCCATGTTTAACTTCAAAAATCTAGTGGACTTGTCCCCTGATGAATCGGTGCCCACAGCAGGGATGAGATGCTGGCAGTCCTGCAGTAAGTGGATATGGTGACCGGGCAGGGAGGGAGCACAGTACCGAAAAGCTGACGGGTTTACAGGGGCATTGAGCACAGGGCCTCGCTAGAAACCCTCTGCAAAGTCTGGTCCCTTTTGTCATAGTACAAGCCAGGAGCAGCTGGCCAGTGGATCGCCGGTCTGCCAAGTGGCAGCGCTCACACCGGGGGCTGGCACTTGGAACGCTACCCCATGCTGGGAATGCCCAAGAGGCAGGTGTCGTGGCGGGTGAGTCTGATGGAGAGCCAACTGAGCGAGTGTCGTTCACAGCGTGTGCGGCTGGTCAGCTGGAAACAACGTACAGAGTGAGCACTAGACACTGATGATCATGGAAAGCTGAGCTTTCATACAGCTTCCGAGGTTTAAATGCTTGTGTAAGTCCTGTTGAAAGCACAGGCTGAAGGACCTTGCTGAGCAGAGATACTAGTTACCTGTTCAAGAACGTTTTGTGTATCCTTTTCAAAGGATTTCTTACGGAAAATTGAAGCAAAATATTTCCAGTCTGCCAGGGATATTTACACAGTTTACTTAATGGAAAGTTCCATGAGAGATCCCTTTATTTTTCCTAAAGCGCCAGGCTGGTATTTGCACTTTTATTACTGTTATTACAACATTATTCAGAAGTCCTAGGCAGAACTAGTAAAAAATAATTGAAAAACCAGCTATGACAACAGAGAAAGTAGAAATTATGTAGATAGGAAGACAACTACTGTCCTGTAATTTACAAAATATAATCATGATCTATTTTCACTTGCTCTTTACTATTCAGAGGCCTGATCTGACAACTAGTGAAGTTTGAGAAAACGCCTCTGATTTCTGTAGGAACATGATCAGGCTGTAAATGCATGCTTCATTAGGGAAAACACCTGAGGACTGTGGTATCTTCTATCAAAATAAATAACTTTTTCTCACAATAGGTAATTAAGTGATAAAAGAGTCACTACTACTCAATTCTGCAGTTTAGTCACAAGCCTTCTAAAACCTGAAGTACCGAAAAGGCTCCGATTTGATGATGGCACGCTGCAAGCTCTATCTTTTGAGTGAGAGTTGAAGGTTAAATATAGTACCAAACTATGCCCGATGCTAGTGACAAAGTCCTTTGTATGGCTCTTCCCAAGAGGTGTACTTATGTAGCTATTCCTTGGGGCTAAGACATAATCTTTCAGGGTTGCTTGTCACAAATTTGTCCTCGTGTCATACATTCATCCCTTTTTGCAGAGTGTGATTAAGGATGTGCAGAGCAAGTCCTTCTGCAGACAAATGGTGTGATCCTTGCTACATGAGGGGTGTCCCATTTTAATTGTCAGGACAGACGTGATTTTCATTTTCCTCCATTATTTGCCTGTGCCCATAATCTGCTGCTCTTACATTCTGCAGCCATGTCTCATGTCTGAGGGTGAACACAGGGATATCCATCTTGAAGAGTGATTGTTCAGCCATTGCCAGTGCTTCCCTCTCCGAGCTGCTGTGCTCATATTAAACAGAGGCCCTCCATCTATTGTAAAGCTTGCACAAAGGTGGCACATGCATGTGGAATATGTAGCTAATTTAACAACAAGCCATCTTCGGTGTGGCGTCAAAGTCTTGCAGTGCCTGTGAATTATCACTTAGGCAAATTTTAGAGCCTCAGGTTGCATCCTTAAACTGTTTATTTTATTGCACTGTCCTCACAACTGTACTGCCTAGAAGAACTTTAAACTCACAGATACTTTAATCTTCAGATTAAAATCATAAGGGAGTATCTTTTTCGTGTGAGACTCTAAGTGCATTAATAACTTGTGCCCAGAACCTGCTTGCCACAGTCTCGCTGCCACCCAGAGCACTGTGCTGTGCTTAGTGCACAGATGAGTATCTTGCCCTTAGCGAGAGAGACAGAGCCAAGAAGTACTGTTGGTAGTCTGGAGTAGCTGATGTTTTCCCGTCTTGTGTAAATTCTGCTGAAGCCAGAGTTTGAACTGAAGGCTGACTGAAATGGTGGTTTTCTGGCAATGGAGCACTTTTTGTGAGTGAAATAAAGGACAGGTGACAGAAGAGAGAAAATGAGGACCAGAAAATGCTGCTTCTTCAGCAAAGATTTTCTTTGATTACCACCAGAGTATTTTATAAGCTAATTCAAAATGGTGGCACAGAGCCTGTGGCTATGTCATTTCAGGTGCATCCTTATGCTCCCATTGTCATATACGGTGTTGGCACCGTGACCAGGCTGCAGCTGGTGCGATACACTGCTCTGTCCTTCTCCAGGAGGGAGAAGTGCCTGTGATGAGATAGCCTCTGTCAAGGAAGAGCAGAAGGCACTCGAGTTCTGCCTTTCGTAAGGGACTCTTCTTGAAGGGTTTACTTTCCACTGAAATATTTCCAGAGTATTCAGTTTTATTTCAGGCATTTATGATTTTGAGGGGGTAATGAAATTTCAGCATTTTCCAAAGATCAGACACATTTCTTAAAACTTTCCTTTAATTGAAATCCCATTCTTTCATTAAAAATGTTCTGATGGAAAAATTTTCCTGCAGATTTTTCTGAGTTTTTTAGGGTATGCTCTGTCCCTTCTGCAGAGCAAGTGGTAGTGCCAAGCTCCTGCACCCACCAGAGATGGGATTTTGAGCTC
The DNA here is from genome assembly GCF_000737465.1 of Haliaeetus leucocephalus. Classification (NCBI taxonomy): domain Eukaryota; kingdom Metazoa; phylum Chordata; class Aves; order Accipitriformes; family Accipitridae; genus Haliaeetus; species Haliaeetus leucocephalus. The sequence goes on along the minus strand of NW_010972887.1, from coordinate 838,234 downwards.
TGCATCCAGGCAGTTAGGCTGAAGAAATTAGCTTTATCTTGCAGTCAAGGAGCAGGCATTTGTTGCAGGTCCCTCCCTAATACCTTACGGAAATGACCCAAAGGGCCTGCAATGGAATGAAACTCATTTACGATTCAGGCCTGAGAAACCCTAAAGGTCATGTAGCAGCATAGGGATAGGCAGAAGGCACATGCCTTTGTTAGCCTTCCTTAACAACCTGATTTCCCAGTAGGTATCAAGGCATCCAATAAAATAAACTGAAAAAGAATGCCCACAACACATACGGCATCAGTTACTCTTTATTTAGCTTTGCTTGTCAGTCACACTCGGCAGCTTTTCCAACATAATGAGAAGTCTGGTAATTTTGGCACTCTGGGGCATTTTCTTTCTTTAAGCATGGAAGGAACGGAATTGGGGCCTTTTGTGGTAGGTGCACAGATGTCGTGCTGTCATTTAAAAGTAATACTTCACTCAAACAAATTGTCTTGGTAAGAATCCATGTTTGCTTTTGTTTTGAGGTGAAGGAAGCTTCGCCTGAACCACAGATGGTGTTTACAGCTCGTCATGCAGCTATCGCTTTCCAGACAGATGGAGAAACATGGAGAGAACAGAAAGAGAAAAAGGCAGCTCTGATGGTTGGCATCTTAATTGGAGTTTTTGTACTGTGCTGGATCCCTTTCTTCATCACAGAATTAATAAGTCCCCTCTGTTCCTGCAACATCCCACCCATCTGGAAAAGCATCTTTCTTTGGCTTGGCTACTCCAATTCTTTCTTTAATCCTCTCATTTATACAGCATTTAACAAAAATTACAACAATGCCTTCAAGAACCTTTTTGTAAAGCAGAGGTAAAAGGGGACACAGAGGAGAAACTGATTCCTTTATTGCATAATACAGAGATTTCTGGAGCCAAATATGCCTGTGATACATACCGTTTTCATGCACAAGAGCTGTTTGAGAGGATGTAGGAAGTGAAAAAGAAGACAGAAGATGTTTGGATATAAACCTACTGAGAGCTTACAGCTCCCCTTTGGAAATACATATATGCTGCTCCAGGGTTTGGCAAAGAAGATGGAATCAGTGAATACCTCCTGTCTGCTCTTTGAATCAACATGTGTTAAGGTCAGCAAGCCAAGCACTGTATGCGTCTAATACCATGACTGTCAAATCTAACTGGACTGATCTCATCTAATCAAGCTACAGGTACCATGCTGTAGCTCTCTCATCATTAGCAAAGGCACCAGTGGGAACTGCTAATTGAGCAATACTGAAATGTTTGTGATATGGGCAGGATACTGGCTTAATTTTTGAGATTCATTTGGAAGGGAATAAACATGCTGTATTGAATCAGTTGTTGAATTGATGTGAAATTAAAATGGATGACTAAGCAGCTCAAAAACATGCCCTAGTGTGACTGAAGGGCTGCGTGTTCTCTAGCAAGCAGCAGTCCTTGATGGGAAGTCTTGGTGAAATAGAGGTCAGTTATGTCCCCTGCGGTTAAGTGAAATTTCAGAGCCAAGTGTACAATTATTTAGAGCTACTGAGAATGTGCTCGCACTGCTTGCACCGGAGGAGGATCGAGCGAGGAGTTTTCACCTGCCTTGCACTCTCTCACTCTGCAGGGCTCAGGCTTTCCCTGTTTTCTGAAACCCAGGTGAGCTCAAGATAGGCACCTGATACCTCCAAGTGAAGGGGGACTGTATGGATTATTATTTCATGCTACCATAAAACTAAGCATCCATTTGTGTTACAGACACCAAACATGTTGTATTCAGTCACCAGGTTTGCTGGCAGCAACACATGGCTGCTTGGCAGTGGTAGGTGAGTACCTGCGCTGCCCTGTCTGGGGCCCTTGCACCATAAATGTTGTGCTCATCACCCTACCTGAGTAAAGTCCACAATTTGTCAGCTTGCATCAACTTCCTCCTACTGTAAGAAAGGTATTGATGCCATCAGGTCTAAGTGACACCAGAAACTCCAAAGTGACTCAAAACCAAGCCTTAAATTGCTTTTCCAAGATCTAACAAACCCCCCTGTCCCAACAATATATACATAAATAAATTAAAAGGTAAGTATTCCCATGCATGCTGCCAAGTGTCTCTCTCCATATTCGTTCCTCTAGTGGGTTTTACTTCCTCCCCTTCCCTGAGGGGGGGATGCTGAGAGCATCTCTGAGTATGTCTATCATGGCAACTTTATATTGACACCCTCTCCCATCTCCTCCTAAAGCTTCTTTAGGTACTGTAAGGGCAAAACATCATAGCTCTGATGGGGCTGGGCAACATCACAACTCCTTTTGAAGCTGAGGTTTAACCTTTTATACTGCCTTTCTCTGCCAGTTTTGTGTTTTCTGCTGCTTAAGCAACCCTTTGATTCAAAGCATACCCTCAGGCAACTAACACAAAACTGCACAGAATGACTAAAAGTCACATATTTCAGCTCCAGCAGTATACACCAATGGCATCTTGATCTCGCTGCGGTGCATCACACTCAGCCTCATCTCTGACAGTTACCAAGCTAACGGGCATTGCATCGACGTGAGTGCTGACCGCGAAGCTGCTACCAAAGTCTTAGTATCCTGGCAGTCTCTCACAGGCAATGGCAGCTAGGTGTATTTCTGTCAGCTGGGGACTGACGTACTTAACAGCCGTGTCAGAGAGGTATTATCAAGTAGCTTGTGTAGTCTGAAAACAAAAAAAATGATGCAGCCTTTACTTGCTTAACTTTAAAGCACAGTTTACTGCAGTGTAGCCTAAAATGATTCATGTACCTGGTGGTGTCAGACTGAGCTTAATGTCAGGTACATGGGCAACTTAGACCCAAGCAAGTTCCAGCTCCTTTCCAAGTAAGTAAGTGATTTAAACAAGTGCCATCAAAGCATACATTCCTCCACTTCCCTAAGGGAAGCACCTGGCCTCATTGCTCTAGCTTGGTGTATGGTGAGATCAGGCACTGCTGTACTTCACACCCTGCAGTACTGTGAAATTCCAGTGTGACCGGCCACGTCTGCAGCCACAGCCACCTGTGTATCTTATGTACCTGCAGAGGATGCTTCTCCTCTCAATTTCAATGAGAATTAAGAAATTTTAACAACCTAGAATTTCAAAGAGTTGTTAGATAGTGGCTCAGACTTTTAAATACCACCTTAAGTAATACTTTCTCTTGTGACTCTCAACTTGCCTACATATGGAATAGCTACAGTTCAAACTAGTGTTTGGAGGCTTAATTAAACCAGAAGGAAGACAAATACATAAGAGTCTAAAAGTTACTAAAACATGCAGGCCTTATTCAGAAACACTGATAAATTTTTCAAGTGAATTGAATTTTTCATGCAAGATGATAGTCACTGCTCTAAAAACCTTAAAATCCAAATAGATAACATGGAGGGAGAAAATGAAGAGGTCATCTTAAGCTGGTTGTTGAAAAGCATACAAATCTCCTGCATGTGGCCACTCCTGAAGTTTCCAGTGACCACGCTGTGGCCAAATTTTAGTGCCTGTACCCTATCTGCTTGGTAAGACAAGCCATTACCAGCACGCAAATCTTAACACCAACCCTGCTGCGCTGAAGTTAAGGCACATCACCGTCTGTGGCTGCAGCAGCGGAGAGATCTGCTCCAACTGTACGTGCCCGCTGACTGGAGGAACACCAGGCTCTGGTTCTGGTGCGGGAACCCTTCCAAGAAGCAACACAGATTTTGAAGGTATGTTTTACCAGGGCTTGGCACCCAGAACTGGAGAACATACCATAAAGGCAGAACGCTACTGGGCAGTACAGTGTAGCTGTACGCTGCGCTGCTACTACTGCAAGTGCTGAAGATGCCGCAGGGCTGTCTTCAGCTAGCTCGAGAACTGGTAGCAGGGCTACCGATGTAGCCTGCAGTGTAGCTCTCCACCTCCTCAAAGATGAATTTAGCTTCCTTAGAAGGTGAATGTGAGCCTCTGTAATTTTACTGTGAGAAGTTCTCAAGACAACTAGGTTAGTGCTCTGCCCACTCAAGCATCTGTGACAGCAGTGAGTTGTTACAGAATGACAGGCTTCCACCGAGAGCAGCCTGGCTTCATACTCGCCCAGAAGCGATGAGAAACAAGTGGAGCTTTCATTTCACTACAGTGCAGTTTTAGAAAGCTCTTAACAAAATTGGCTTCCCACGCTGGCTCTGTGCATGTCTGTGTTTAGAAGAGCAGTGGCACATACTCAGGATTTAAAATCCTGCATTTTAATCACATGGAATCTGAGATTAGTGTAGGGGAAAGAAATATGTTATCTGGGGTTACTGCCTAACCTGCTGGATGCTGCTTCCCGCTTAAAGCCAGAAAAGGCATTACCATCCCTGGCCTTCTGCACAGCAAGCACAGGGATTTACCACGGATTTCTGTGCCAAACCCAGTAACTTGGTGCAATGGGAGCATAACTGTTGGATAGTCATCAACCTTGATTAAAAAAAGTTGGAACTGTGGATAATTTTTTACTTCCCTTGGTACTTCATTTCTGTGATTAATTACTCTCATTATTAAAACTTGCAACTTGATTTTAATTGAAAAAAGAGGAAAGAGTAAAATCAAGCATGCACGCACTCCTCTTTCTGGCACTTCAAGCCTTAGAATTTAGATCTTATGTTATTCCTGTATTGTTATCCTTGGCTGCAAGATGGACCAAAGAAAATACGGAAAGTACAACTCGCATGTGAACTAAAATAAGTGATGGAATATCTTGAATATCCAAATAGGAAAAAAAATAATCAGCTATTCTAAAGAAACATCATTTGGCAGTGCTTAGACGTATGGTCATTTATTTCCCCAAATAGAAGTTGCCAGTTTAGAGTACCCCAGTCACCTCTGCTTGTGCAGTGAACTGCTAGTTTTAATTTTATTTCCCGACACTGTATCTGCTCCTAGAAGAACTCACTGGAGACTATTGCTCAGCAGAAAGGCATGGCTGTGTCCTGCAGCAAGGCTCTGAGAACCCTGCAGCTATATTGAAATTAAGGCCTCGCTTTGTTGTGCTGTTGGAATCCACAGATTGTGCAGAAATCAAAGAGCCTGGTGAAGCTTTTTTTGAAGATGAATGTGAACAGAAAATGCTAGTAACTTTCTATGCTCCTCCCCTCCTCAAGAGACCCACATCCATGCCACAGCTTCCACAATGAAAGCTCTTCAGTAATAATTATTGCACCCAGGAGTTCCTCATCTTTCAGCGGTCCTTCAGTCTCCCCTTCTAAACAGCAGTTTTACACAAGAATTCCCAAGCCCTTCCTACATGAAGACTGATGCAAAAAAGAGATGAAGGGTCTGGCCCTGAGGATACACGTTGACAAACCCCTGTGAGCAGCACCACATAAGCTAGTCTACACCACAGTCACCGAGACACCCGCTATTAGGAGCGGGTGATTAGGGGAACGTGGTGCTGGGCACGAAGCAGCCACCAGCCCTGCCTGAAGAGCTGGTAAAGAGGCAGCGCCTGCCTCCAGCTCCAGGGACCACAGCCTGTGCAGCTCCGATGCCAGCTGCCGGGGTTTGCACGGGCTGCAGCCGTGGCTGTGTAGGCACTGCATGAATAAACAGTGTTCATTAATTTTTTTAGATAAAAGACTATCCTAAGAGTATGTCATCCACCATCCAAACGAGTAAGATTTGTATATCGCCTTGTACGTGTGACCTACTTACATGCCTAATATAGCAAAGCTGGCTCTAAGGAGGTGGGTGTACCAGCAAAGCACAACTCTCCAGCTGTCTGTTTTGCATGAGTACCAGCAGCTATACAAAGCGGGACCTAAAAGAAGTAACACCCTTTCTCTCATGCAAGTGATTTTATGTTTCGAAAGAAATTTCAACAAAGTTTTGCTATCTCCTATATGGCTGGGTATACCCATACCATAGCGTCACCAGATAATAAAGAGGACAACGTGCTACTTTGCCACACAGCAAAATGTTTTTGCATGTCATACATTTCTCCCCCATCAAATGCTGCTTGCTTCAGGAACCTACAACTAAGGTCACACTTCAATAATAATTTTTCATAAAACAAAGAATGGAAAAAACCCTAAAAAAAAAAATTGGCCGCATTTTAACTTGCCTTCAAAGATTTTCTTTTATTCAAATCAATAGTGACTTGGTGCAGTATTCCATTCATTTTGATATACTGTAACAAAAAGATTGTCTGGATTTTGTCATGTTTGGATTAGGTGTATGTCACTGATTTCACTCTCAAAAGATATTTTACAAGTGCACTTGTGGAACTGCATTTAAAGAAAGCTGTCACGGTCTAAACGGTAAGTGTATGCCTTAAGTTCAGAGACTGTCTCAGCCTCTGAAACAAAGACCAGACTTACCTTACAGCAGTTTATTCATCAGCATATCAAAATAATTATATTTATTTAAATGCAAATTAAAGCTCTGAACAGGTCTGTCAAATAGAAAAGAAGTTTTGCTACAAGTCCTGTAAATGTTATTTTACAAGCCTGGTAACATCAAATGAATTCAAGGCAAGATCTTTCTCTTTAAACAGTAAAGAAATCCAGCAATACTGAGGTAAAATTCTGAGAAACTCTTAGCTCCTCTGTAGCAACCAGCTCAAATGGAGAATTAAAAGAGGTTCTGCTTGCTATACGTTTGTATAGTCCTTTGCATACATACATCTACACTCCCAGAATTTAGTGCCTCAGCTGTACAGCTCCAATCACCAAACTGGGGGCATTAAAAATATTTTTAATTCTGTAGATCAAAAAAATCAGTGTAATAAGTATACAAAAAGACCTTAAATCTCTAGCAAAGACATGGTACACACTGAAGCTTATTGACTTCGAGGAAAATAACCACTTTAAAGCACTGCTCTCCTTTCTTTGAAATCTCCACTTAGAAGTTACATCCTGTCACTGCCCTTCACGTTGACAAATAGCTGTCAATTTTGGCTTTCAGTAAAATGGTAACTCAGTTGTTTCTTCTGTTTAGCAGGATTGTTGTGTACTTGTTCCTCCACACTAAAATTGACTGAGGACAACCTGATGTAATAGTTAAGCCTGACAGTCATTAAGTTAAGCAGGAAAAGGAACAAAGTTTGCCATTAGAAGTGCCTCTTTCATTTTGGTTCCTCCCCAGGTATCAGAAGAAATGGTACCCCCATATACAGCCTGCAACAGAAAGCACGCAACAGCTCATGTTAACATTTTCCATACCTCTCCAGCCTCCTTCCTCTCATTTTTACACCGGGATCTGGAAACAAAGATAGTGTCCAGCTGTCCTAGATTTCCATCTATTGTAGAAAGAAATTGACTCATTACAGTAAGTTATAATCTGGACTCTGGTTTATTTTCTATGAGCAATAACTGGATCTTCACAAACCCCAGATTTAAATATCTTAGTCAAAATCACTAGCTCCTAGCCAGAGCAATGGATCTAATGTTTTTGCATTCCATGTCGAAGTTTCCAGGTTACAGTGTTTGTAACAGGTAAGCATGAAGTTTAATGTTATACTGAACAAACAATCACATCATTTATTCTACCTAGAATTTCATTACTTACCCTACCTAGGAAATTGTGCTCGATACTAAAGCAATTTTGATGAAAATCATAAAACCCAAATTGAAATGTCCATTCAAGTTATTTTTTTAGAAGTGCATGGTATGCAAATACATCACAGCTTGAATTCACAAACAGGTTATCTTTGTGCCAAAGTTAAATTATTTGATTTACATATTACAAAGAAAAAGAATTACAGTTTTTATCAAGGGCAAAGTTTGTAGACATAAATAATGTTTCCTAATATCAAAGCTGACTACAGAAAGTCTGCAAGTAGCACTCAATGCAAATTTCCTTCTTTGAAGGAACTCTTACAGTACATTTTCCTTCTTTGAAGGTACTCAGAATGTAATTTTGCCTTCATTATTTCACTAGCTCTAGGAAGACTCACTTTTTGAATACATACATACAAGAGGAGCAGCCTGTATATATTCCGCCACTAACTAGTGTGGGGGAGTAAGATACCAGCTGGCTCAGTAGAAAGGTTTTTTTTCTGGTTGTACTGAAGGACCAGAAGTGTTTCAAGTTGTCACAATAACACAGTCTCATCTATGAGAAGGTACATCACATTGAACCTAGTCTACCACAGTTCTGGTAGCTCACTGCATTTTACCTGGACAGTACATCAACAATCTCTTTATGCAAGGCTTAACAAATGCCTATGTTCTTCCATGTTCAATGCTACAGAGTTTGCAGAAATTCACATGCTAATAATCAAACCTTCCATTGTATTCAAAAGGAGTGGAGTCAGGTATTGTAGTGTGACGAACTCGTGCCGTCTCCACTGAGAATTCTGTATCTTAAGCTGATGCTTATGGAAGACAAATACAACCCTCCACGAACCTCCTTTCCATATACCAGGTTTGATAGTTTGTGCCAAACACCAGAACACCAAGATTACCAAAAGCAGCAAGGGAAAACAAAATGTTACTGATTGCTATGTGACACTTGAAAACATCCGTATGAGTGAATATTGACACAATTCATCTTTTAATGCACTCGTAATTCAAAAGCATATTAAGGTTTCTAAAGCAAGTTCCACCTTAAAAACACAATAACAGAAGGTCACTGGATTGCAAACATTCTTTATTTTATATTCGCTGCCATAGAAAGTAAATCGACCGGCACTGTCATCAGTGTTACTGGGAAAAAGAACATGGTTTTTCTTCTCCTGAAGATGTGATGTACATTAAGAAGTCAGTCCAAAATCCTGATGTTAAGTACAAAAAGCAACTGTTTGAATTATAAAACACTGTATATACAGATAGAAAAACGTTTCAGAAAGTGTTCCACAAAGTTTCTAAAGTTTCAAGGGCAAATCTTCAGCAGGGTAAATAGGTTGTTGTCTTCAAAAGGTGAGCATCAGTTCATTTGAGCAGAACGTCTGAATCTGTATCTTCCTATATTAAAAGGTGAGACAGACTTTGATTTTCATCCCAGCCAGGGATAACATGATGGTCCTAGTGATTAAGGTGTTTTTTCCTGGAGTTATTAATTTAACAAGCACACTCTCTCTATATAAAAATGAAATTTCAAAGAAATTTATACAACAGCTAGACTTTATAAAAATATAGATCTATAATTTTACACCAGGAATTATCCAAGGTAAGTTTCCATTTCTCTTATGTCTTAACCATTAGAAATTAATTTTTACCCTTTGGAATCTTATCTATGGCTAGAGTGTAAATTAAAATAATATGAAGTTATTAACTGATGAAGAGAGTTTCAAGAATCTCATTCTGTGGAGTTTTTTGGCCAAAATTAACAAACCATTGCATTCTGCAGTGCTCATCTTGTGGTACTGGACATATTATCAACAGTACATATCTCCTTATTCCAGAATCTTGACCTAATTCAGTGTTAAAACCCAAATAAAAAGCATCCCCATTGTCCTTACTGTGGAAAAAAACCAAACCCAAATAAATAAAATTAGACGATATTTCTATTTTGCTGTACTGCATTAACTCTTTACTGTTTAGTGGAGGCAATAATGAATAATACAGCCATGTGATGAAGGAATGTGAAACTGAATACATACTGGAAAAAACCCAGACTTTTACAGCTGTGTGTATATATATTTTTTATATATATATCTATATATATCTACATTGCAGTTTTAACTGTCACCTCACAAAAGAGATTCAATGGACTGAACAATCATCTATAAACTTCAACAGCTGGAGTTCTTCAGGAAGAACTAGATTTCAGCTTGGACAGCAGCATTTCATTCTTACGGCATTCCTGTTAACAGAAAGCAAACAGGTGAGGAGGTAGTTCCTCTTACCTCTACTAGTTATATCTTCACATCAGCAAAACTAAACCCTTTTATTTTGAAAGGTCTCCAAAATCCAACGTAGTATGGAGTGAGTGATGAGCTGAAGATAATTCTGATTCATCCATAATGTTATTCCAATGGTAATACTCATTAAACTTTACGACATTCAAGCCAAAAGGAATGCTGCTTGACCATTCATCTAAAGCTGTTACAAGCCGCAAAAGCAAACCCACCGTTTTACTTACAGATTGAATAAATCTGAAATTGAGATTACTTTTAGGTGATCTGGAACTTCACAAGACACTTTGCAAAAAAGTCAGTGTTCAGGGAACAATTCTAGGTCAAGAAATATATTTACATAAGTACACACCACCTGTTTTCAACACCACAACCATGACTTCATTTAAAGGACAGGAAGGTTAAGTAGAAGTTCCCTTACAAGGCAGTGGAAGAAAACCGGCTTATTTATGCCTCCACCAAAAAAAAAAAAAAAATCCACCTGATTTCTCCACCTAGGACATAAAATTATGTATGTCAGAAAACTAGCTGAACAGTCTCTGTCATTCTCCCAGAATACACTGTCTGAAATAGAAAGGAACCGTCTCAGAACAAAGTAGGACAAATTACAGAAAGATGTTTTTCCTCAAACATCTGAAGCCAAATGACAATTTGGCCTGGCAGCACTACTTTGTCATTCATTATCATGGAGACAATAATTAACAGAAGCACATTATGATGAAAAGCTCAGGAATGGCTAAATCAATGAAATGTTAAACAGTGCTTTCACAGTGGTGAGAAAAGGCTGGTTCCTAAAGGTATCTGTAACTACTGAGACTCTGAATTACGTCCCTTATTCACACATTTCCACAACCCTCTTTGCTCCAATACCTAACTGCTCACAGATCTTCAAGAGATTCCATTTTGAAACCCACATATACAGCTTGCTTGGTAACAAATTGTCCTTCCCCTGTAACACGGAGGGGTGCTAGTCTATCAGTGAGAAAAGAATTTCCAGAATCAAATTCAGGGTCCAAGAATCACGTGGAGATAACCACCAAGAGACAATGTGAACATGGTGTGGTATGCATCATATCAGGAAATCTTGTGCAGATATTAATGCACAAGTCAAGCCAAAATGGGTCACTGAACACTTGACTGTTTACATTAGCAAAAATGTTCTTACCTCTTTAAATTCTTTCACTGTTTTAAAGTAAAGCCTCTGTTTCTCTAGAAGCTCTAAGTATTCATCATTCAACTGGTCTCTTCGCATTTTGTTTTCTTGCTTCTTCTTTTCCATCTGTTGGTATACAGGAAGGATAAGAGATCATACACTGTATAAGGAATACACACACAGACACACATATATACTGTATAAGGAACAACTCTCTATAATAGACAATGGGAGACAGATCCTTCATAAATGATACCCCTGGCTCATGCTTTAAATGCAATGAACGTTGAGGCCAGGTCTTAAAAAAAAAATAAAAAACTAATGCTAAAGTCTCAGTACCAGTGGCACTACAGGTAACATTCAGAATTAAACTAAGGCTCACATCTCTGCAAGCCAGGAATCTTGCTCACTGAACAATCCTACCACAACAATGACACAGTGAAATTAATTAACAAAAAAAAAAAAAAAAAAAAGAAAAAAGAAAAAAGAAAAAAGAAAGGTTTTTGATGCGACACTGAGATCTTGTCTTAATTGTTTTGTTAGTTGTATCAAACAGGGAGGGCAGGAGACATCTTTGCCTTCTAATGCAATGCTGTACTTGCTCAAGACCCACACATAAGAAATCTCTTTTCTTTTCTCCTTGTGCCAAAGTTGTGACAAATGTAACTTAAGTCCCTAAACCTGAAAAGGACTGGTTCTTATTATAGAACAGACTGCCTTCCTCTCAGGTGTAGTTCTAATGAAGTTCTTCCATCACAGCATCATAGACAAGTTTGCTGCTAGTCTAGAGAGTAAATTTTCCCTCCCTCCCACTGGTGCTAGGGTACAACCACATAAAAAGCCCTGTTGTATTCCTCTCCCCCCAGATTAATTTTGCATTCTCTCCAACACACTTTTGCCTCCTAAATTTTGACAGGGAAAAATGCAATTCCAAAAACTGCAAGAATCCCCTGAAGCCCAAACAAGCAGGTAATTCCACAGCAGCAGAACTCACTGTATTTCTAGATTTAGGTATCAACATTGATCTTACTGATTCTTATGCCTAAAAGAAGTCAGCAGATCCCAAACTATCCCCGAGTATGAACACTGCTAAGAAGGTACATCTCCTTTACAAAGCCAGCTGCTGTCCGAAACATCAGGGAATCTCTCCTAACATAACTTACCAGGGCCAGTAGGTTTTTAAAGTTATGCTTGAGGAAGAAAAAGCATCACGTATTAATAGAGAAAAAAGCATTTTCACATGCATCCTATTCCTTTAGGATAAGCCTAAAAAGAACATTGCTAAAACATCTAGGAACTAGATTCTTGTGAAGAGATAAGGCCCTTAGTACTATCCTTTGACAAACTGCTTCCTTTATGCATGACCATGACAAATCTCTCAACATGCTCCTCTCAGTAGAAACCAGCCTGCTCTGTCCTCAGAAAGTCTCATGAATATCTGTTATCACATCAAAATGCTTGTTCGCAAGTTACTCCTTCTGGGAAACAAGTATGTCTGATTTCTCCTTAGGCGTCTTTTACGATGCAGTTACAATATGACGGGCTTTGAAAACTGAAATTTCTCTTCAGGTATAAGGTCTTCAGGGCTGTACAGAAAACAGTTAAAGTGGATGTACTTTAAGAGTGAATTGTGAAACTGACTGTGAGCACTTCTAATGCACTGCAGACAGAAGCTGAACCAGTAAGACTAAACCATCACGGGGATGAATAACCCTTGCAGCGTACAACTAGCCTGTCTGTTGGAAAAGTCATCTGACAGACATTTCCTAAGTGAAGAATAAGAAAACCTTTCCTTTTGCTGCAGAGCTGTTCCCCAAGGGACCATGTGAATTGTTAAAACTTTCTTAGCATCCATTTGTTGTCAGTATCTTCACTAGCATTGAGAAATCAACTATTAGAAGGTACCGAATTATTATCTACACCATCACTAACAACCAATTTTTTTCTCTCAATCGAGATAAGCTTAGCTTTTTCATTCAGAAACTCTTGTTTTTCTCCATTAGTTGTAACTGGCACCTCCTGCTGATTCAGACACCCACACCTAGGAATGAAATACCACTTGTGAACCCTCTCACAATATGCAAGTGGCCCAACTGCCAGTGCAGGAACACAGCACAAGTGATGTGAGCTGCCATTGCTTTCAGCAACCATCAGGGATGCTGAAATTGTATTTTCCCCCAAAAGAATGAGCCATCTGACATGATAGCTCTGATTCACTTCCCTCTCCCTTATCTGTACATGAAGCAGCTGAAACTTTTGATTTCATTTGAGAATATATTAAGAGAGTCCAGAATGATTTTATGGACTTCAAAGATTTAAGAGTTCAATTGCAAGAACCTCAAGTCAGTCACAGCAGAGCTCTCAGTCTGCTTTCACTCCTTGCATCTGCTGTGCTGTTACCAACTTCTGTGTGCATAATGGAGGACAAGACAGAAAACAAAACACTGAACTCCTGTACAGTTTCAATTTAGGGCAGTTGCTTGCTGCAGCAATTAAAATAATGTCTTTTTTCCAAAAGAAAGAAATGTAATTATCTTCAAGTTCATCTTCACTAGTCAGAACTGCACTGTTCTAAAGTATTTTCATAATCTGTTTGACACCGAGTCACTCATTAAGTCAACAGCCTTGAAGACAGAAAGATTATCCATCCATACAACCACCAATATCACTATTCTTTCCGTTGTCATTTTGTCCTCTCTGAAAATAAGAGGTCAAGCAAATAATTCATTGCAAAAAAAGGCAATGAACTAGCCACCTCTTTGAACACATCAGTCTATAGTAAATGTCATACATTTTTATAGTAGAGTCTACTAGTGCAAAAGAGCTTTACTACAGCTTGAGTTGCATCCCATTCTGTTTTTTCTATATACACATGCTTATCATATTTTGTACTTGAAGTTTCTATTTAGCTATTGAGATAAAACAGCCCAATACCTGGAGAGACTGCACTTTCAGTACACACTCTAGTATATATTGATTCATAGTCTATCATACTTCCATTTAAGCTCAAATGAAGAACAGCTATAATCTACTACCAAGAATTTTCTGGCTCTATAGAGAAAAGAAACTCAGAGCCCCTTTATGGGACTTAGGAAAATATGCCTAAGTTCGCATATGAAAATAAAAGAGTGAAACAACACAATAGCTACAAGTTAGTAACTGCCATTATCGAGAAATACTTAAGCCTATCCATTGTACGCAAATATGCCTGTGGACAGCTTTACTTGGAGCCACTGCTGGACCTCATGCTTGCATTGCCCCAAGATCACTTCACACAAGTCCACTGAGACTGTGCTTTTACAAAATAGCCCCCAAATGCTACCAGCAGTTTTGTCTCCTCTGAATGAGCACTGGGGCTCTGCTCACCCACAAACCCCTTTCACTTGCTATGTGGACACAACACACTCATCATCAATGCTGAGCCTTTTCTAAATCAGGTTAAACCCAATAAAAACAACGAAAAAACACCCGAGTGGATTCAACAACGTGTCAGATGAGCGCTGCAACTGGGACAAGGGAAGCTGATGATTGGGACTCTGTGAGGTGCTGCTGACCCTCTTCAGCAGCAGAAAGCAGTTTCAGTCAGATCCAGCTGCCTGAGAAACCGCGCCTGAGACACAGGTCTGACGGCACCCATGCAATCCAAATGGAAAAATTCTCATTTACTTCAGTGACATACAGCTGTTCCAAGCATCTAAAATCACTACACTGCCAATAATGAAGTTAAGGGTATAAGCTTCCTGACAGGAAAGAGGTGTTACAATACCTCTGTTCTACTCTATTCGTTAACATTTTAGTGGTGAGAAGTTTTTTATGAATGTGAAAAGAAATAATACTTGTTAGTTGCTTGCTTAATTTGCACCTCATGTAATGGATTTCTCCATGCACAGTTATTATCCAAGAGGCTTTTCTGAAGTAATTCCCAGGCTCTAGCAAAGAAAGTGAGAAGAGTCTCAGACCTTCATTCGATTCTGTTTGATGCCTTCTACAATCTGCTCCATCTGTCGTAAAAACTGCTCACGAGAACCAGAAGATGCCATTGCTCTGGAAAGAAAAAAAGAAAAAGATAACTGACAGGGATGTGGGACAACTTGTCTCATCTACTGTTGTCTTGCATATTTACCCATGTCCAAGGATTCACATTGCTTAGTGTTCTATGTAAAAATTCATCTTTTTAATCACTGATTTCAAGTAACAGTGCAGCTCTTCAGCTGGTATAAACTATCAAAGAGATGGGAACAGAGAGTACAGAGCTCATCACAAGTATTCCTGTCAGCTCAAGTCTATTCCTTTCTCTCATGCGTTGTACAGAAATAAATTGCTAGTAACTAACCAAAAGCACACACTTTTAAGAAAAGCAGATGTTGTGAATATTAAGAAGGCAAGCAGAGGACTAGAAGATCAGCAAATATTCCAAAAAATAAATTCACGCCCTAATAGGGAAAGCCCAGAAATAATTTTAGACCTGTTACATATCTTAAACAGATTAAGAAAAATAAACCAAAGAAAATACAATCCTCCCCCGCACACCCACCCCCCCCAAAAAAATAAAATACAAAACCCAGTTGTCAGTTACAGTATTGGTTTCTATTGACTGGACAGAATCAAAAGGATCTCATCACTGAGAAAAACAGATCTACAATCCCTGCTGCAAAGGAAAACATCTGAAATACTTATTCCTAGTTCTGTTGTAATTAAAAGTTTTGGATATCACAATAGGAAAAAAAACCCCATAAAATATCAAAATTTCTGACAAAACACAGAAGGACACAAGTGTATAGAAGCAAGTAAAGAGATAGTTACTCTGGGGGAAAAAAAAAGCAGCTTAGAATTTCACAACAGAATTAGAAAAAAATATAATCAGAAGAATTGTTTAAAATTATTAAATGGCCATCACCTCCCCCATGACTCTCCTGAACTGTACTGCTGTGACAAAAATTCATACTGGACTTCTTTTTCTGAAGTCAAAAAACACAGAGAAAAATAAATGCTAGCAGCATCACAGACTGATATTTGACCTCAAACTTCCAAGAGAACCATGACTTTACCTAAAGACTTCACACTATATCAAAACCTTTAAATACAGAGTTAGTTTATAATAAACATGTCTGAAATATGTCCAAGTCTAATGTTTTGTACATAATGTAATAACCACAACTTCACAAAATGGAGAAAAATATTTAAATTAATGCCAGGAAAATTATGACCGAATGATTTCTTTCCACAACTGCAACTGAAAAGCCAGATATTAAAAACATATGTTGGCTATGAAAGTTAGGTAATTCCAAGTCTGTGATTCCTCAAACATTGGCTTAAACAGAAGTAATAAAGTATTTTATAAAGCAGTTTATGTTTATAGAAATTTCTAACAGATTTTTAGTCTCTGCAAATCATGCCCACTCCCATTTTTCCAACCAACCATACGACTCATTGCAACTATCAAGAGAAAAAGGATCATTACTTACTGGTGAAAGTTGTCATGAATAGAATTCAGTAAGTTAACCTGTGAATTAGAAAAAAAAAAAAAAAAAAGAAGAAAATATACATTTGTCCTTTTTGGTCTGAGTTTTCACAGACAATAAAATGATACGTAGTTCAAAAAATTGACTATATAGATATTGCCCTGGCAAGCATCCAGCTGTATGAAAATCACCATGAGTTTGCTTTCAGAAGAGAAACCACGATCCTTTTGTATTAGTAAAATCTATCCCAGTGGAGGAGCCACAGAAAGCGGAATGAGACAGCTATAAGCACATGCATGGCAGAATCTGAAGTTGTTCCTGACCTTTGAAAAATTCAAACAAATCCTGAACAGACTCCAAAGCAGCTAAGATGCTTAAGAATTCCTGTTACTTAGAGGAAAGATATTACTGCGTGACTCATCGATATTAGCCAAGTCCACATCCCTGCCTCAAGATATTTCCAGTAAGCATGCGTTTAAGAATGTAATTGCAGTTTATATCGCAAAACATTCAAGTCATGAAAAGTAATACTGCATAGCTATTGCATAGTAAGAATGCTGATGAGTTACATTACAAACAGTAAAATCAGTGTATAAACCCCAAAATTCAAAGACGTTATGAAAAAATGAGTTTAAAAGCATTTTAAAAATGAATCTTTCACAAAATATGATTAAAACATGAACCATAGTCACAGAGACCTTTCATGTCAGAACTATAACCTTTATAGCCCAAATTCCACTGTATAACAATTCCTGGTATTGTTATTTTAAAGCAATTACACTCAGCGTATTTTATGAAACGGTTGGTTTTGGGAGGAGAAAAAAAACAAAAAAGGGCCAAAAAATAGTGCAAGCATATTCCAGAAACCTTTCTGAGGCACAGATGCCAAAGGCATCTTTTGTACATTACTAGACAATATTTACTTGCTGAAACTTTGGTTCTAATATTAAATGAAACACAAGGAAACCTCAGCTATACTATACATTTAACAAAGTTAGGACTGCATTAGAAGACATGCAGACCTCTCTCTTGTGATTGACATCAAGCTAAAAGAAAGTCTTGATCAATTTATTTGTCTTTTGAAATTATATCCATGTAAGTTCAGCTTGGAACTCAAAAAAACCCAACCAAAACCCCCCCAAAAGCCATTGAATTATATTGGCAAGAGTACTCCCAGTTTATACAACAATGAAATACATCTGCTCTGTATTCTGTCAGCTGTTTTTTATGTGCCCATTTCAAAAAAATCTCTATAGACTTTTTAAATTTGCAGGCTTGTCCTCAAAAAACAGAAATAATAATAAAAAAAAATCTGTATTAAACTCTAAACTGGGGAGAAGTTAAAGTAATATGAATTCATATAGCTGCTACTTAATGTAGTATTTTAAAGCTGGTATATTGTTACCTGCAACCTGCTTTATTATATATTATGAATACATTTCACCATTTACAATAAGAAAATAAAAACAATGAAAGACCACAGAAAAACAAAGCATGTGATTATCTTCTTACAGACTTAGGTAAGGCATTTGCCAGGACCGCTGGCAGCCATTATACCATCCACTCTTGCACAGAGATGGAAGTTTTACAGCTAGGGTTCTCGAATATTCAGTAAGTAACTGACATTACATGGCATCATCATTGTTGGTTTGCAAGAAGTTGATATTTGAAAAACTTTCAAGGAAAATTCTTACTGATATTTTCAGGAGACAAAAAGGTAAGTTACACCACTAATTCCAAGACAGTTTATTTGAGGCTCTTAAGAGACCATCAGGTAGAATAACTTTTAGAAACAGCATTGTCTCATGCTAAACTGAAACCTCTCCCAGAAATCAGGTATTTCTGGAGCACATGACAATCATCACTGAAGGTTAAACTTTGGTAAGATCCTGCTTTGTACCAATCACTGACCTAACTCAAAATATATATATACACATCAATGAAAAAAGCCATAAGGCTTAATTCAGTGCAGAACTTGAGATGTTTTTACATGTTATTTACATGTGTTGTTAAATCACCTAGTCACAGAAGTTACTTTTAAATTTATTGTGATGCAACTTGGATTCTGACAACATTCATAGAGCAGTACAAGACTTTACTGCAAAAGAAAAGGGCCAGATCTACCCTGACACTGCAGTTGTGCCTTAAAATACTTCTATCAGGGTAAACTGCAGAAAGTTAAAGTTTAAGATGGTAGTGTTAAAACAGTATTCTGAGCTGTGGGTTTTTTTTCATCATCCTGGCTTCCAGAAAATCTGTAAGAAGCAGCCCAGTCTTCTATGTCTGCCAAAGGAAAAAGGTATTATATCTCTGAGTAAGTTCTGCACAGAAGTAGAACATCGGTGAGCTTTCTAGCAGACTCCCATGGAACACATCCTGGTTTTGGCTGGGTTAGAGTTAATTTTCTTTCTAGTAGCTGGTATAGTGTTACATTTTGGGTTTAGTATGAGAAGAATGTTGATAACACACTGATGTTTTCAGTTGTGGCTATGCAGTGTTTATACTAAGTCAAGGATTTTTCAGCTTCTCATGCCCAGCCAGCAAGAAGGCTGGAGGGGCACAAGAAGTTGGGAGGGGACACAGCCAGGGCAGCTGACCCAAACTGCCCAAAGGGCTATTCCAGACCACGTGACATCATGTCCAGTATATAAACTGGGGGAGTTGGCTGGGGTGGGGGGGGGGGGGGATCGCTGCTCGGGAACTAACTGGGCATCGGTCAGCAAGTGGTGAGCGATTGCATTGTGCATCACTTGTTCTATATATTCCAATTCCTTTATTATTATTGTCATTTTATTATTGTTATCATTATTAGTTTCTTCCTTTCTGTTCTACTAAACTGTTATCTCAACCCATGAGTTTTACTTTTTTTCCCCTGATTCTCTCCCCCACCCCACTGGGTGGGGGGAAGTGAGTGAGCGGCTGCGTGGTGCTTAGTTGCTGGCTGGGGTTAAACCATGACACAGCACTTTAAGGTTATCACAACGAAAGCAAGTCATTCTTTTCTCCGCAGTTAACATGCTTTTGTATGTGCCTAACATTATTCTATGCTGAAGAGCTGTTGTTTACCAAAGTTCCCCCTGCTCCCCCAACTACCGTTCCTCACAGTTTTACCACAGGTACAGTACATGCAGCATAGGTTAATTGTTAAAGCATACTTCTGTATTTAAACCTATTCCTTCTGCAAGCAACTGTGAGGATCACACACCCTCTAAAGAAGCTACATAAATTAATAATTTCTCTGAATTGAAAAACTGAAAACTATCTAGCACGTGTTAGAATCAGCTGCTTAAGGGAAGGAATGGTTGCTCATCATCTTCAAAAACAGGAGATGAAGTGTCTTTACACAGAATTTTGACTACTGCTTGTTTCACAAATTAAACAAATATATCTAAGTAATGCAAAACTAACTATCTGTTCTTATTTTATTAGAATAAACAGAGCAGCCTGAAGTATAACATCACATATTTTACAAGTAATGTCATAATTTTTATCAAGTCTTGACTGCTCCTATTTCTCCACCTTTACTGAAGTCACAGGAAGTGAAGGAAATTGAAATCACTCAATTAAGTCATCCCCAAGAAAGAGGTGAACTGTACATAGTAGGGAGAGAGGGGAGAGAAACAACTAAGTTGCTTTCAAGAAAACTACTCTTCTGATCCCGATTCAGTAATATCTCCAGTGACTTCAGTGTAGGCAGGCTCAGACCTGGAGAACTAACTCTGACATTGCTGACAGCAGCTGGAATTTGCTCTCCAAAGTTACTGGCTATAGCATTGGTTCATAATAAAAGATATTCACCAAAAAGAGAAAAAGAGGGTAATTTGGTCCTGCAATACCAAGACAGAGATACTTACTAATCAAATGTCACTCGTGCTTTGTGAACACAGTGAGTAGTTCAAACATGCTGTACTAATAGCACTTTTACCACACAGGCCATTTCCCCCTCAACATTAGAAATATTCTTATGAATCAGTTGTTTCATTTTTACTTACAAAGACTGTTAACTCTGCTCTGACAGGACTGAATATGGTGAAAGCCGAGTAAAAGCTCTTTATCTCCTTCTCCACAGACTGAATATTTAGAAAACAGTAATAACATTTTCTTACCTCCTTTTCCAAATATACTTTCTTATCATCCAGTGTATTATAAAGAGTAAAGAACTGCTTCGTTTCTTTGTGAGTTGCTGAGACTGCAAACAAAAAAAAGGGTAGAATAATAAAAGAGCATGAGGTGAAATGGAATCTGTAAAAATACTTTGTAGGCTTTCTATAATATACTTTCCACTATCAAGAATGGAACACACTTTTTAATACGTTATGGAAGAATATTCCCTCTGCATGTCAATCTCCAGCAGGGTTTGCAGCTATCAGATTTTACAAGAACACCACAGCTCACTGTTTAAATTAAGCCTCAACTGCTGACAGTCCTTTATGTGAACATATGTTGACACTATCAGCTGTGCTTCCTTATCACTGTCTGTTCATCCTTCCTTCATAAGCTTTACCCTTACACCATACAGGCTGCTGTGCTGCTAACAGTTGCCCTTGCGCAGCTTGCCCATGGTGGCAGAGAGGCACAGGCTCGGCAGGGACAGATAGGAAACAGATAATCTGATACTACTGCGTGGAAAAAAAGTGCATTATACTATATATTTTAAGCTACACATGTGCAAGAAGCCCAGGAAAGCTTTTACTGTTTCAAAGCCTTTTTTCTCTTCTTACAATTTATTCATGCTGATAGAATTAAATAATACTTCCTTTCCAAATAATACTTTCTGGTTTAGGTGATTACAGCAGATGTTGGTCATAGCTTGGTGCGGGGGAGGTAAGGCTCAGATATGCATTCCCCTTTGGGCCTACAAGATGATGACTGATTCTCAAATCTGCTGAGTGTTCATCTATTCTTTAGTTTTTCAATGCCTAAAGAAACCTAAGATATTTGTGATTCCCAAGGAAAGAGTTCAACAGAGAAGGACAGTTGGCAAAAATTACTGTTAATATATTAAGCACTGTCTAGAATTGTGAACCTGGAAAAAACATTTGGGTTAAAAAATATAAACCTGAGTGAAATTATGCTCATTACATTAAACTCTAAAGCCTAACAAGTTGCCATCTTCAAATAAAACCTTTACTGAACTGATACGCTGGACTAAGCTTTTGAATGGAACCACTTACGGTAAGCATGACCTCCCTCCTACATCACAACATCATTAAACATCCCAATTTTTAAAGAAATTCCAACTTTTGATTTGTACAATTCTGTTCTCCAGCCAAAGCCCAACAGCAACCCACAGCTTGAAGTTGAATGTTTTAGTGACAGAAATCCAGCAGTGACTACTTCTGCAGTAGTAAAATGTTCAGGACCAAAGAGCTTTCTCATTGCCACATTATGATTGTGACTCATGTTCTGCACGTGCTGTAGCCTCGAGAAACATACTGAGTACTGGGAGCTTGAAAGCATTGAGGAATTCAGGAAAGCCTGGGACAGGTTGAAAAATTAGTAAAGGCTATTCAGCAGGTTCCACAAAGATTCTTCAAATGCTGAAATCGGGCTGCTTCTTGAAAAACTGTGTCAACACAAGGATCGCCAATAGGCTTACTTCAGGTGTGTTCTGTTAATTAGTTTGGTTTTTGCAGGACTGCTGCCAAATGGAAGAGGCCTTTCCCAAACCATTTCCTTTGTGCAGCTTTTCCCTTTCTTGCAGCAGCTCTGGTAGTCACAGATCTTTTATGAATGGATTCCACATACCAACTCAGAAGAAAACTTTTCAGGATTTCCACTGGGTTAGAAAGTTGTACCAGCTTATGAAGCCTTACAGACACACACCAGAGCCCGTGTAAGGTAACACAGACAAAGAAAGAAGAGGAAGAAGGAGCCAACTGGCTCATTGATTCTCTTGAAACCACAGCTTAAAGTTTTCAAGGGAAGAGGTTCAGTTAGGTGAAAAATAAAGCATGGAATATTGGAATTTAAAAGCATTCTAGTACAGAGTCACAGAATCATTGAGGTTGGAAGGCATTGCTGAAGATTGTCTTGTCCAACGGCCCTTTGATCAAAGTTCAAAGGAAAAAAAAAAAAGGGTTTGGCAACTCTGAAGATCACCTGAATCTGGCTAAACGAAAAGCCTCTAAAAAAATACCACAATTCATAGAAAAACTTGCTAGAGATTTTCAGCTCATTTTTCCAAAAGCTTAGCCTGTACAACACAGGTTCCCATCAACGACTGAGCAGCATGTTATCCTTTTACTACACATATTTTGTACTATAGAAAACAAAAGTCCCATAAAATTCAAAGCATCTTAAATCTACACCCAATGCTGCACAAATCTCTTCGACCTTAATCATATATATGTACCGTACTTCATATATAAATGAAGCCCCCATCTTCTGAGCAGGTAGACGCTCTTAGATTATTTGTCTGAATTCACTTAGACATGACAGAGAAAACAGTCTGTAGAAAATTCAATGCAAGACAACAAAGTTGTCTTTATAGCTGGACTTGATTAAATAAAGTGCATGGCACATAAGAAGGAAAGTGGGGGGAAGACAGTACTGAATTTGTACTCACTAAAGTACATCTATTCCATACACTGAGTTAGACAACATACATGGAAGGTAGCACATGACTATGTCACTAGAGATGCCTTATGCCTTACCAGGGCAAGGGATTTGAATCAAAGTAAAGTAACACTTTTAGAACTGCTCAACCTTCAAGAGCTTGGTCTGCACACATATTTAATAAATGCAGAATATCTTTAAAACATTAGCTAGTTCTTCTTGGTAGAAACTTACTTTAGCATATGCTAATACACAACCTACATTAAATATACACCAGTTAGTATACTGGTCTCTTAACAGTTTAATGGAACAACTTTAAAGTTTTATTCAGTTTGCATGTTCCATACCATCCATGCATAGCAAACACATGCCTATCCAAAAAGTCAACCAAGCACATTTCCCCATTTTCTAACTTCTTACCATAAAAAAAAAGTTAAAGACAATTTGTACTCCAATCCAAGATATTGCAGGACATTTATAAATAAAAAATGAAAGAAAACAGTCCCTTCACGAAGTTGCCTTTACTTTGTAGTTCTTGACATAGTTTGGTTCAGAATCAGATATCTTACATCATTGAAAATGATGAAAATAATCTAATGTTAAGAGCAATTAATTAAACAGGTCAAATTTACAGCAACCTCATTTGTAACTGGTGAATTAAAGACTTTCTAAACACACTGGTCATTAACCTAAATGACTGAACCTGTTGCAGACAAAATTTACTCCAGAGATCTTGTGCATCAAGTTTCACCTTCAGGAAAGTTCTCATAGCCAGCTTATAAAACCTTGAAAATAGGGTGTATAGCATGAATACCAAAAGACCCTTAAAATACCACAAAATTAGCAAGTGCTGTTGTTACATGCTGTATGCTTAAAATGTAATTGCCCTCCTTTCAGGGCTTTAGCCTTCAGCAGGATGTTCCTGCTTGATATACATACCCTGACTGTAAAGTTCAATAAATCTCTTCTGATACTGTGTTAGCTCAGCTCGGCTGGGTACTTCATCAATCCTGCGTTGTAAAATGGCTATTTCTCTGTTTCTTCGTGCCTGAATAGAAAGTTAGGAGGGGAGAAAACAAAGCCTCTTCTTGTTCTCTTCTTAAAATGGATGAAGCCCCCCCCCCAGCAACATTTTGTTACTACATAATTAATTAAAAAAGTGCTGGCTGAGGCTTAATTTTTTTTGTAATTGATTTGTGACAGAAAAACTTTTTTAAATTAGAACAACAAAAAGAAGTATTAGAAGTTACAAGATAAGAAAAACGTTAATAATTCTGTACAAGTAAATTTACAAAGAGTTACTCACCAGTAACAGCCGGATCTTTTGAAGCTTATCTTTCTCAGTTCTGTATTGCTGTTCTATAATCTTATTCGGCTCCTAAAATTTGAGAACCCAAAACAATCGTGTATTACGGTAGCATACAAGAGCTGTAATGCAAAAATGTGCAGACTGGGTTTGTTTTCTGTATTTGTCTATCTTCCATTTAATGGCTCCCACAGTAACACCACCATTTGCTATTATTTTTTTTAACAAAGATTCATTATCTACATTAAAAAACTGACATCTTTTACTGTAAACAAGTGCATTCTGCTAGCTTTTAAGGCTTTGATATTTTAGTTTTTAAGATTTGTCAGTAGTTTTTCCAGTGCTTTACAACAGTCACACTTAAAATGAAGGTATGTATAGAAAGATTGTCTGTACACCTTGTCTGAATGTTTATACTTTGAATCAGTGGTGGGCTTAAGGATAAACATGGCCCAGGACAGAACATAAAGTCTCTGACATGTATTCTAGACATCCTGAATTGCGGACTTTAAGATATCATTTTTTCTTGTTTAAAAATTTAAGATTTAGGTTTACATTTTAATTTTTTCATGCTGTGTTCAGAAGGACAGCAGCATCATGCAACCTGTAATCTACCTCATTTCAGAGGCATAAATGTATCAAATGTTTACCCACTGAAAATACAAGTCATTCAAGCTTTTCCTTTGCTGTTCATTCATTATTCATTGCTATCAGTCTGGATGCACTTGTGTTAAACCCTAACTTCTGACAGCTGCTCACAGCATGCAATGTATTGAGCCACTGAAAACTTGTGCTTTCATCCTTCAAATAAATCCACTGTTAAGAAAAAAACAACCAAAACAAACATGCTTTCTGAGGAAGACCTGTTTTTGTCAGAGGTACGCACTGCTCTTAACACAACATCCAGAGATTCTTCTCTGGTACTACAAAGAAAGAAGTAAAAGGCACAAAAGCATCTATGAGTTAGCTCAATGGATTCTGCTAGAATAATGAAGAACACTACAGCTATTTTCAGTCTACTGTATTTCTATGATTATTAGCCTCAACAGTGGCTTTACCAGTGGGGGAGAACAGAATTTTTCAGAGATTGCAACAGATACTTTAACACTTATGAGAATGTCCCAAAAGTCAGAAGGACCTAAACCAACATTTTAAAACACAAATTGAAAATAAAAACTTCGACATTTGCTATTACCTGTTCCTCTGCATTTTCCACTGCCTCAGCTTTCAAATTCTCAATATTTTGTTGAAGTCTCTCCATTTCTTCCTTAAAAAAAAAAAAGTATGTTGCTTTTAACTGAGACCTATCCTTTTAACAAGGGAGAGCAAGAAGCGTGACAACATACACCTCTAACAAAATTCTGGAGCTGACCACACACTGTATATTTAAATTTGTAAGATTCAACAGCATTCCCTGCTTAAGGGTAAGGCATCCATTATTACTTATTACATAAAACTGTCTGCTTTTATCAAACACAGGAACAGATTTATTTCTTTCTTACAAATACACTAGATCCAGCCAAGACAACTAATGAGTGACATGGAAAATGAAACTGAGGAAGCAAAGGAGTATTACAATAGCAACAGCATGAGCATAGGACTGCAACAGTTGTAAAAATGAACAAACCTAAAGTTACTTGCAAGGTAGTTTTCATCACAATCCTTTAGAACTTTCCAAAGGAGTATGTATGGGAAAATGAGGCTCCTATGCTCAGTCTATGCCTCAAGGTGCTATTTCTTTTTACTTCTTTTCATTCTATTAAATCCCATCCACTATTGTTTAAATAGAAGAAAATTAAAACAATTCTGACTATATTTCTAGGAGGTCCATAAACACAGCAGTAAACAGGACAGCAAAACAGAGCAATTAAGCAGCAAAACTGAAACATGCTCTGAAAACTGCAATAGCTTCATCTCAGTCTTGTCTCTTTTGGTGGGTTGCTCCAAAGCTAGGGGCCTTTATGAAGCCCTCCTCTTTGGCACTGTCCTGCTCCTCAGGTCACTGTCAGCTGCATTATCCAAGAAGAGACAATCCATTTCAAGTTATGAATAGCACATGGGGGTATCTAGTACAGCCCAATCTCAAATTTACATTTTAGTGTTCCCTGTCAACCCATCCCAAGTTGCTCTCAGCAGAATGGTAACGGGAACGAGAAGAGCCAAAGCTGTGACCAGTACAGCGCTGATCTGGCATTTCATGTCTAGGAACTGCCCTGTATTAGGGAGTCCCAGGCACAACAGAACATTGAAGGCCACATTAATTCAGACAGATGCCTTGGCAGCCTTTACTTATACCTCCCTGCTTCAGAGCAGGGGGCAAGTCCTTCTGGTTAATCCAGTTCCAACCTTCTTGGTCATCAGCCTTGTTGTAGATATGATACACTGCACAACTGGGCAACTGTCCATAATTCAGCTGCAAATCAAGCTGGTGGCAATGTTCACTATAAACCTGAAAATACCAGTAAATGCAGGGGTGGACAGATGACAGAAAGGGACACACAACACGATAACAAATCAGGAAGAAGTATAATGCTTATTTACCAAGTTTTAAATGAATCCTTATATAAGATACTAAAACTTACCCTACAATGTGCTTTGAACTCTTGCTCCTGGCTTTTTAGGTTTTCATTCATGGCCACCAGTGCTCGCAGACTCTGCAATATGCTAAATTTGAAGATCCAGTAAACCACATTAGATTTTTAGTTTCTAATTTAAACAGATGAAGAACCAAAAGACATTAGAACAAGCTTAGTTCTAAAAAAATTCCCAATACAATCTGTGTAAATTCAAACCCCAAGTATCATCACTGATATACCAAGATCAAAATAAAAATGTAGTATTACACTGAGTATTTTGATGGTTTTGCTATGTTCTGACCTCATTACTGTGGAAGTTTTAGACTCCTATTTAATTTATGTGAGATGAAGGCTTCAAATATAAAGAAAATAATCAGGAAGGCTTCATCTGCTTATCAAATGTGTCTAGGGTTCTTCTGCTTTAAACACCTACAATTATTTTCAACTACAGATTGACACATTTCATTCTAACTGAATACTATTGTAATGCTTTCCAAAGACAGGAAAATCAGCTGGAGAATTATTTAAATTTCAGTTATTTGTATAGGTTGCCAAAGCAAAAAAACACTGAATGATTCATTTTAAAACCATCATTTTTCAGAACTTCAAAGGTCACAAAAGAAGAAACTTACCTAGAATCTGCTTGGGATTCTATTGTTTCTAAGGCTGCCAATTCCTTGTCCAGCTTTTCGCTGTAACTCTTAACCTAAGGGTTGGAATTAATAATAAATTGAAGTACACTTCCACACATAAAACGATTCATGGTACTTAGCTTTCCCACAACATGGGATCAGTGAGTTAAGTTGTCAAACACCTCCACCATTTAATACATTCCTCTACACATAGAGCTTCTCAAAAATGATTCAGCTAGAATCAGTACACAGAAAGACAAAGAAAGATTACCTCGGCTAATGTCTTTTTCGCTTCGGTACATTTTGCCTGCAGATCAGTACATTTAGCTTGCAACTATTATGAAAGAGAAAGAAAAGAGTTTGATTCTATATTCACGCTAATTACACCTGTAGTGGTGAATAGCAGTATTTGAGCTGTTAATAATGATTGTTTATTAAACAATAGGCCAACCATCACAAACACTGCCTTTTCTTGTCACCTACTCTGAGAACATTTGATTGCAAGAATTCTGATTGAATAATTAATAACAGCAAACATTTTCCACCTGACCTTCTAGATGTATTAGGACCCAGAATAACCAGCAGCTTTTACAAAATGGATGCCAACAGAATAATAAATTATAGAATCTCTGCTAAATTGCTCTAAGTTATTTAGCCTGGTTATACTGGCCTACTTTCACACCAGGCTAAGAAGAGAGTCCCATTTCATTCTTCTCCAAGTAAGTTAGGGTGATTCAAGACTTCCATAAAAGCACCATGGCACCATACCATAGACATGTCCATACCAAATAAGCAAGCTGGTTTATGATTTTCTTTTGTGTAACCATCGAAAGTCTAATAAGACGTCAGTTAACAAAACACCACTGGATATTTCACTTGTCAAATAATTTAGAGGCTAGTTTTAGAAGAACATCTTTCTTTAAAGTCCTTATGATTTAAGATAACATTGCAAATAGTAACAACAAAAACGGGACATGGGTTACAAAAGTGGAGCAGAAGTGTTGCAACGAAATGCACATTTGGCTTGCTTTCTGTTCCACTTCTTTTCATGCTGGTTTAGTTTGCTGTTAGCTGTGACCCAACACTCTGCTCATCCCTTTCCACAGCTGAATTTACAAAAATAAAGCCTCTTCATTGTTTTTCATATTTTGCACCAATAATTCACCAATAGACTGAATTCTAACTAGTTGGGGAGAAAAAAAAAAATCTAAGCCTGCAGTCCACATCTCATGAAAATTGAAATAAAGATTAAAGAACTATTTGTTAAGAGAACTCTTGCTGAAACTTACTGCAGTATTGAAGCCAAAACTTCACAAACATTTTTTTTAAAAGGGGGGTCTTGACTGTCACCGATTTCAAAAGCTGTCTTCGGCAAGTGGTAAAAAAAAATTCAGCCAGGAAATTTTTACTTTACTAAAGCAATAAAAGAATTATATTTGGCTTATAGTGGTCAGTACTTTTTTCCCATATAAAAAAAATAGCACTGAGACTGCTATGTACTGGAAATAAGCAACACAGAATTAAAGGGCCCTCAACTGTTAAAATGGCAAATAGCATGACAACAGATTTAGAAAATACTTAAGTTTTCCTGTGGATTAATGAAGTTTGTTTGACAGTTAAAATCAGCTCTGTAATGAAGTAAGGATTCTACCAATTTTGTGTGGTTTACAACCATGTTTCCTCCCCACCCCAAACTGCTCTCTTCTCAGCAGTACGTGGAAAGCAAGCAAATACATTCATTCATATACCAGGGAAACTGGTAAAGGGAATTACTTGCACCAGGCATGAAAATGTAATCCACTCAACATATATTTAGTTACAGACATACTCTGTATTACTAATTCAGTAGCCACACTATGCTACAATTTTCTAGAATGTAAAAGCCATATGCTACAGAAAAAATGCTTTTGAACATTTCAGTCATTGAGACTGCATACGTTGGTGGATGGATCCTTTCTGCCTTCCGGATCATAACAGCACAACACAGAATAGCTGCAAAAGCCACCCACAACTGCTAAGCTCGTTTACCAGCCTCACTTACTGCTCAGCTAGGCAAGAAAGATCAAGGAAACAGCATGGCTGGAGAACTGTGCTAGTGCACATTTTAATTTTTTGAAACCCAAGCTAGCTGTTGCAGTTTCCTAATGCCTCTCTTGCTACACAGCCGTACCTACGTCTTCCCCAAAATTAAGCTTGAGCTAACTTCCTCCAAGAACACAAACTTTTCTCACAATGCAAGGGCTGTGGTGCAGTGTTCTAGTACATACATACATGCAAACTGAACATGCCTCCAGTATGTCTACATACTGCCTGCAGAAAAACTGCAGATGGATTTGAGCTGGTGGACACAACCAAAATCCATCCAAAATCTGTCAAACTGTACCAGAATATCCTTAAACCTGAGCAAACATGCCCCCTTTTATAATAGGGCAGTGGTAAACCATCGCCAGTCATGACGACAAAGCTCATCTGGAACAGGTTTGCAACCTTCTAGCTCAGTGTGGATGCTGCAAGCGCCAGCATCTGTCTCCATTCTACAATATACACACAGCACATCTGTATCTCCCTTCACATGTATTTGTCTTACAGCCTTCATGGTTTAAAAGAAGAATTAAAGTGTGACAGAAACGTACTGCAATGATTTTGTATACACTAAACTTCCTCTTTTCCCCCCACTTCTGAAATTCCAAAGATCTCATTCTGTAATCTGTGTTTCTACTTCAGGTGAAAAAAACCTCAAACCAACATGGGAGTTCACGTAGGATTTAACTATCTGTAAGCCCATATTATGATTTTGAAAGCCTGACACTTCGGTCTGCATTTAAATGCTAGCTATTGTCAATATTTTTTTACTAATGGTCATCACCTTGACAGGGCACCAAAGTTACACTTCACATAAAACACATGGAAAATTCATACTACCAAAGTGTTAAAAGAATACAAACTCAAGTAAAAAAAACCACAGTATATTTAATTTCAGTATATCATAATTATAGTATATCATAATACTTTCTAATATTTCACTCTAGAATGGAGGGGAATTGTGACAGACATGGTTTACATTCAATATACAGTGCAAATAATAATTGTAGTTATTGACTATGAAAAAATGCTATTTTTAACAGATGGGCCATGCCAGAGGACAACACAAACAGAAATGTATCAGTTTAAGAAGAATGAAACGAGTTCAGCATATTCCAAAGGAAATGCATTCTAATATTTACCAGTTAAAACAGCCATACTCTACCCTTTGAAAGTCTTTTTTTGTGCGAAATAAATTAAGAAGAACCTGCACCAGTTCTTCATAAAGCTTAAAGTTGGAAAAAAGGAAGAAAGAAGCAAAGACAGGGTAGACAATTAGTCTTCCCAATTTTTTGTGCATGTTTTATTTCTATAGCTTTATTTAAACTCAGTGTTACTTAAATGTTAGTCAGAGATGTCAAAAAAATCGTTCATAGCAGATGCTTTACTGAAAGGAGATTTAAGTTTTGAAGGGATAAATATCCTTTAAATAAAAGACTTCATTGCTCTGTTAGAGACTATTTTATTCTCATTTTTAAAATAAATAAAAAAATAAGGCAGGTCTAGTAGGAGGCTGAGCAGGAAGGTTTAAAATCTAGTGCTCCCACAGTTATATCGTAGTAGGTAAGGCTTTCAAAGCTACCATTCTTTTACTTCTGTTGTTTGTAAAACTGAACAGATCACTGAGTCATAAAATGTGCCATACAGACACCTATCTTTCAGAACCCCTGTACCGCCAACATTTAATAGGTAAAACCAGTTAAGATGTAGGCATCAAGACATTACTGACAAGATCAGAGCAAAACAAAACAAAAAACAGATGAAGGCTGCTGAAGCAGTGCTGTACTTGACAAGAGTATCAATCACAGAAGTCATGAGCAACAGTTTTTCCTCAAGTACTGTTTGTGTTTTGGCAAACTCTTCCAATTACTCACTCTGATGCAGTATGTTTTCATCAGATTCTGCAAGCTAAAGATGGTATGGTGCTGATTACAGCAGTATGCATAATTAAAAGCAACATTTCATTAATGGCATAGCTTTTCCACTTATACTTTTCTGGGCTTAAGTGGCAATAGCATAAGTAGGTTAAAATACAGGAATGGTGGTTCTTGCTCTTACTTATAGATATGAACAGAACATCAGTCACAAATTCAAGAGTCTTTCCCCCCTAAAACAAATGTGAAGATGTGAACCAAGCAGTGACTGTGCAAAAACACCCCTAAACAAACAAACAAGCAACAAACCCACCTTAGTCAGTGAGACAAGCTGGCTCATATAAAGGACAGGAAGTGATAAAAAGTCATTTGTAGCATATTCTAGAGTAACTTCCTAAATTGTTTCTTGAAACTGTGAAACCAGCCCATTCAACACTACAGCTAACAAGTCAAATGCAGATACTCTGTTTTTCTCCAAGAAGGGTATGCAAAAAAAAAGGAAAAGCATATTTTGATTAGCTAGCCCACTCCTCACAGACAGGGCTATACAATTTTTTAACATAAAGCCAGCCACACATTGCGTTAGTAATAAATGTGCAAGCAAGACATTCAGAGATGCTGAAATGAATGTTCAGCAAGACTAACTGCTGGTACAGAAGACAGCTTGCAAATCTTTTCTGGATGGCAAAAACTTTTGTGATCAACCACATTTATGATTGTTTTCTTCTTTATTACACACACAATACTTACTTCTTCCAGGAGTTTGTTTTTTTGCAAAATCTGCTTATTCAGAGATGCCACCTTCCTTCTATGTTGTTGGGCAGCTCCAAGCCTTTCTGGTCGCTCCTCAGCGGAAAGCTCGGATTGCTAAAATGAACAGTAACAACAGCCTGTTGGATCTCACACCATTATTTTTAGCTTCTTCAGCAGCTCAGGAAATACTGAAGTGGGACACACCTGTGATACTTACCAAGAACTGTGTCCCACTATCCAACAGAAAGAATGACTTACCAATTTATCTCACATAAAGATAAGGAAGCAGCTGAACAACTGAATTATATCCCAAAAGAAACAGGTAAACTAAGCTAAAAATAAAGTCAGGTGCCCTGGGACAGGTGGAAAATAATACAGCGTACTAGCAGAAAGAAATAATTTTTTTCATCAGCATTACAGTTAAACCTGGTAGAGTTCTTAAATGGAAAAAATACAAACATTCTAAAAACCACCTTAAGCGGTGGTATTTACTGAACTTGTTGTATGATAGATACTCCATGCCCCAATAAGTAGATCCAGGACTTTCACAAGCCTCGAACAATTATGTATTTAGATTCCGAAGTACCAGCTTGGATGCATCTTTATGCTGAATGACAATGACATACTCAGTGTGGTAGATACATTTACCACTCTTAAGCTGTTTTTTATGTGTGCATGTATACTATGGACACCAGTCTTTGAAAACTACTCAATCCAGCATGCATTGCCAAGAAAGTGTCTCATAAATACATAAGGAAGACAACAATCTGGATTCAGTCTCCTGTTCTCTCTGAATTGTGAAAGGAAAGCTGCCAGAAATATTGTTTACCAGGAATAACATTTAGAATAGAAATTGTCTATTTGCAGTAGACAAAAGAATGATTAAAAAATCAGTGATAGCTTGATGTCTAAGTCACTATTTGCCTAAACATTATTTGTACCTTTTGAAAGTCCTCACTTTAATACTTACATCCACCTGTTTTGGTAATTCACTTCATGCACTCAGACTTCTTTCTCCAGTTAATCCATTTGCCGATATTGCATTAGAAAAAGTTAATTTTCAAGTACTTCAGGTGCTAATTTGCAGAGTATGTCAAAGACTTCAATACTAAGTGCTTTTTGAATCATTACCAAATGTTGACAACCACTACAATGTATAATCAGCAAAAACATTAGAAGAAGCGTGAAATACTCCTCACTCATATTTGCTTCTGGTATCCACTCTAGGCAGATGGGTAAGCAGGTCTTCATTAACAGCTTAATTTTAAATGAAAGTAAGAGGCAAAACCTGTCTTCCTCTTCTCAATTTTCTATGTTATTCATATTCAAAAGCAGCTTGATGATTTGTTAGACTTTCACATCCACAGCAAGAAAAGACCAATTCTGACATCTTAACCCAACAATTCACGTCCTTTCTTTCCATTTGTTCAGAAAGGAAAAATGCCTCTAAGCAACATGTATAACACTGAACTATTCAACAAATGCACACTCAGATTTACTTATTCCTCTCATTATGTAGCCAAATCACATTCCCTCATCGTGTCATGCATTCTAAGACCCCATCCTTCTCACAATACGATTAACCTATCTAATATGCATAACATGCAAATCAAGAAAACTGGAAACGCAAGAGAAAAACCATGAGCTAAACCAGTCTGAGACTGATCCTGCAAAAATAGTAAAAATACATACAGTACAGCTTTAGCAGAAAGAAAAGGTCATGTCTTAAGAAGCAGACTGTTAAAGCTTGCTTTTTGAAAATGGGAATTAACCATCACTACAACACAGAGGTTTCTGCAGAAAAATATTTCTGGTCTGCAAATGAAAAAGTTAGGGTTAAGGCTCATGCAGTCAAAGTGGGCCAAGGATCTGCTCTGCAGCAACACTACAGCTTTAAAGTTACTGAGGAATTGGGTTCCAATTGGTGTAGAAAAATGCATCTTTCAGCATAGAAGGAAGAAAACACAAATTATAGAAGCTACTTTGCTTTTGACACAATTGTTGTTACCTGGCCTCTTACTAGACTGAAAGCAGCAGTTGCCTTTTGAACATAATTTAAGAAAGCTGTATCTGAGCACTAGCATCTCTGACTGTTTATCAATTTGCTACTCTATCTCAAAACAAGAACTCAATTACACATGACAAAAAGGGGTATATGGATACATCCTTCAGCTTTTCTGTTAACACACAATATTCCCACCACTGACAGGTGTAGACTCACTTCTTCACTCTTCCATGTTTCCTGCAATGGCCCTACAAAGATTTAACCAATTAAAATAAACAAGTTAAACAAAAAGTGTTAGTAGCCTCATTTGGTATGACAGAATTTGTTACATTAAAATTCCATATTAATCATGCATGAGGATCACTAATCTATGGCAGCTCAAAAACTGCTAGCCAAAATAAATGAATAATTCTAGACTTTAAGAGCCTGCCTCCCACTGTTCACGTGTAAAAGTTTTAAATGGGAACAAGGAAGGAAATATACGCAATTAATGTTATTCTTTGTAATGAGATTCTCACATACATTAGTGCTGTAGACTTTCCAATAATTAAAAAGAATTCAATCATTACTCTGCAGAACTTTGCATTCTAAAAAAAAAAGTCTCTGTACAAAAATACAAACTTTGTAAATCATTTTCTCTCTTCATGTTCAATCACCTCCTACAAGCAAACAGACTTCAGAGATTTAGATCTGTGACTAACTCCATCACAGCTGCCTCAATTTGAAGTCCACTGTCTGAAGCCCACTGGGGGAAAAAAAATAGAGAAGCAAACAGCCTCCAGCCCCTAACAGTTTATATCTGTTTTCAGTCAAGTTCCACATAGATCTTTAGCAGTCATTTCAATGTAATTTGCTGCCATTTTTCCCTGACACTCCCAAGGCTCAGGAACCCAAAGATAAAGATCACTGTATCTCACTTTATCTTTGAGGGTTTCCTCAAACAAACAAACAAAAATATCCAATTTAATATCTTCCTTGAATGACAACCCCTAACCATACTAAATGGCTGAAATGCTTATTGTATGCTACTTCAACTGACTGTGTAGGGTGCATAGTACTCTCTGATACAGGATTCTAGAAGTCTAAAAATATTCAGAGTTAACTTCTCAAGATATAAGCAACTTGCAAACAGCATTTAAAACTGTTGAAGAGGACTCTCCTTCAGGCATTTTTGAAGGGGGTAGTTTTGAGACAGCACTTCTCTAGTTCTAGTCATTCTCTCATTTTACCAGGGAACAAGCTTTTCCTCCTATTCTAGTCCTAGCAAAACCACTTGTTATATATGACTATACTTGTGAATTCTCAGAGGAAGAGTCCTCCTAACACAGTAAAATCAAAGCTACTTTGAATAACTGGCCTTAGAAAGCTGGTGATGAATAGACAGATAAAAGCCATGTTAATAATTTTCTGCCAGGATTTTTTAGAAAGTGAGGAACAACACTCTCCCATTTACCCAGCAAATTAACACAGCAGCAGAAAGGAGGGGCAAATGCAGAAAACTGTATGATTGATCTTCTGCAAAAATGCCATCTTGTAAGAAAGGTCCTGGCACATGGCAACATCACATCTAGAATTTTGTTTGCCAGCTATATTTACTCGGCCTGTGGATTCTGTTAAGACTCTGGTAGACAAATAAGCACTGCTGTGTTCTCCAGACTATGTATAGTTACAAGGGGTTAAAACTATTAGAACTCTAGCCAAACACTGCTGATGCTTCAATAAACTGTTTGATAACATCCTTAATTCTCTTTTCCTATCGCATGCACGCACACACAGAAATTTCTTTTTGGTCACATCCAGTAGATTTGAAGAGCAATATATTTTTGGTTTGACTTGAATCAGTTCTTACTTTCCAGAGTATTAATCATTGTTCTACTATAATAGTCAAGGTCCTGCTGCCTTCTCTCAGAACAGAAGCAATGTAACATTGAAATATGACCCTTGGGCTTCTGTTCTTCCAATCCTTTATAATAAAGAAAGGCCAAGAATTTGCTATAGAGACTATGTTGAGTTACAGGGTTTATCTCCCAAATGGGAAAGCGCCATGCCTCATATGTGTCAACAAAAAGGAAGAAATATGAGAAGACTATTGGACAAATTAGAGCGACCTATAACTCATATCTGGCAGTGATGTATTGTATGTATTAATTGCTTGAAGAGCCAGATTTTGTTTTCATGTTACTGTAAAAACAATCACAGTTGAACACAATAAATGGAACCAATATGCACATTTAATTGCCTTAACTTCTAAAAGCAACAAAGGTTTGCTTTTGATGATACTAGATTCAAAACTAGAGATCCAGAGCATGACTGAGAATTGGAGACCAGTGCGAGTAAGATCCCAAAGTCTGAAAATATGAGTGGAGGAGGCCTAGATTTTTCTCTGAGCAGGCCCACAGAACTGTATTTCTGTACTTAACACTGAACATTTTTAAAATGCATTAAGAGTTTAGGGCTCTAGTTTGAACAGATATCAACTCAGGCCCTTCTTTATTCATGAAAACATTTAAGCAGGTGCTTAAACCCAAACTACTCATGAATAAAATTCAGGAATATACACAATCACACCAAAAGCTTGTGCATGTTTAAATCGCATTAAAATACTTTCCTGAATCCTGACTGTGCTGCTATCCACAGCATATATGAAACAGTGATGTTTCAAGAGAATCATGGCAATTAAGTTGGAAGCTTAAGGCCTAAATTAAGAAGCTATCAAACATGACCTGATAAAACACAATCAGGTAACACACTTACCTTTTCAGCATATTCTGACACTATTTGCTTGATCTCATCTGACTGGAGTCCAACAATCTGGCCAACTGTGCTTGCTGTCAGTTTGCCCTGAAATTGTGTCAAGAAAACATCTGGAGTTTTGAAACTGCCTGTGCTTTTTACATGGCAATTTCACCAAGCTCTAATTTTAACAGAGATGTACAAAACCTTTACACTGGGTAAAAATCTTCAATAATAATAATAAAAAAAACTAAGAAGCATTCCACCTCAAAAAACCCTTCGCTGATGGAAATTTCTCACTTACAACCTTCTAGCAAATTTGAATTCAGATTTTCAAAAACTTCTAACTGTATTGTGTATACTGAATTTTGCATGTGCAGTAATAAAACTATTAGACCACATTTTGAGCCAAACTACAAAAATGCAGATGTGTGAAAAAATGCACCTTTCAAATTGGATGCAGGTACAAAAACAATCTTCAAGTAGAGCTGAATTCTGCAGTGGATTTCAGTAGTGTCCTGGTTTCAGGACAAGTAGAAAGCATGTCAGTCAACTTTGAGACTAGACTAATTACTACCTTTTTTCTTCTGTGACTTCACCATAAACAGAAATAATGTTTAACAACTGAATTTCTTCCCAGTCCTCTCACCCAGAAATCAAAATGTAAGAATTTTCAAAATTACAACAGCCTACAAGTTCCATTACATCATTAACTACAACTAGTGAAGAAGATACATATCCAGTATTTTCAGTGTCTTAGACTACTGGCGTTGTTTATAAATATCAGTGCTTTGAAAAACACCTTGAAAGGCATGCAATTTTCCTCCACTCTCCCCTGTAAAACCATTACTCCTCTGGATATCTTCACAAGATGAATAAAGGAAGATCATACTGCATCTTGGGTAGCTGCACTGTGATGTCTTTCCCCTGAAGTTCTCCTTGTAGAAACCACTTGAAAGAGGCACTTATTTATATTGCTTTTGTCATTTCAAGGCAAATGGTTAAATCACCAGCCTCGTAAAAATTACTGTCTTCCCAATTCAACCATCTTTTCTTGCACTCCCTTCATGAAAATTTAAACACAGTCATTCTAAGACCTCAGACTCACCACTAACCCAATTTTAGGAATAACTGCCATAATCAACCATAATTTAAACAAAGCTGTATCAGTTTTAAATGCTGCTTACCTCTTCTGTTGCCATTGCAGCCATTCCAGTCATCAGAGTTTTAATGCGAAGCTAGGGCAAAATATGAGGAATTACACATAACAATTTATCTATCATTATTTAACTAACTTCTGCCTAGTGACAGGGACACATGTATACAATTAGTATCATATAACATGTATTTCAATGCATGTAATGGGACAGTAAGTCTATGAAAGTTAAAGAAGAGGTGGCTAAAGTTACCGAATTTAAGGAAAATTCCTTATAACAGTACAGGTTCACTCGGAGTATTCAGCTCCCATTGTCAACTGAAACCGGACCTTTTAAAAATGCTCAGATTCCAAAACAAAAGTTGAATTTTTTGGTATTAAACATCAACAAACATTTAATTTTGTGCATCAATTTCAGGTTCCATATTCTCCCGTGGGAAGCAACTTTCTCTTCAGCTAAGCATGGAAATTTTCCTTCTTGCAGAGAATGACTGGGCAGTGATAACTGCTGCCCTCCCCCCAAGTTAGTAACATCTATGCCTACTATGTATGTGGCACACCTCTTCAGCGGCTTGAAGGTCATCTTCATCACAAGGCTCAGCTTTTCCCGCTGCTGCAAGCCCGGGAGGTAGCACAATCTTTTTATCTTCAGCCTTTTAAAGAAAAATTAAGAAAATATTGCAGCTAGTTCCCGTGTTCTTAAGTATTAAGAAAGACAGCACGGAGAAAATTGGAATACAGCTGTTCTGTTTTTACAAACACATTTCAGCTACTGGAACATCCTCACGCTCCAATTCATGCCAACTGAAATGTAACCCTCACTGATTTCACAAGTATTCCAGTTGTTCAAGACAGTGTCTCTGGCTTGCTATGGACACATCTGGGGAAAAGATCCCTTATTCCACAGCCTTCTGAGAACTACCAACCTCACAAGACAACTAGCTACTCCAGCATATGATGTCTGCTATATAGAAGAAAGCTTAATTTTTTTTTTTACATAAATCATTTTTTCTAACTTAATATTGGTATAACAAACACACATCATAAAAAAGTGTAGAATTGCCTAGCTCAGTCAGAAGAATTCGTACCACTAAACTAATGAGAACTGGTGACAGACGCAATTTCTAGGTTACTCTATTGCACCGCTAACCTGACTACTTAATCTTCCACTTCTGCCTTACCGGAGACTTAATTCACACAACAAACAGGATGACCACCTAATATACTATATTCCAAAGTCAGTAATACTTTTGAAGAAACAAAATCTATAAACATGACTGCAGTCTGGCAGTTACTTTGAGGGAAAAAGAGGTATGCCTAGATTGGGAAACATCTCCATTTATAAAATTTAAATGCTAAATTTGTATGCGGAATATTGAGATAATGAAGAAGGCAACCTTAATATAGTCAATGTATTGCTGGCTCCAGGACACGCTTAATGCATTTCTTCATTAACTCTGTAATAAAAACTTGTAGCCAAAGTAATATCTGCACCAAAATAATAAAACTGCAAATACTCTGACAAGGACATTTTGTGCTTTCGTAATCATCAAAAGCACAGCAAGGATGCTACTTTTCAAGAGGCACTATGATTTATTTATGGCATGGTATCATGTTTCTCTATCATATTAAATAACCTGTTATGTAATAAATGCCTACAAAATTTCTTGCCAAGCTGAATGGTTCTTTAAAAAGAAAAGGGAAAAACTCTTTTAATGATCACATCATGGAACACTTAGTTAAAAGGTACTCACTGAACAGACAGGATATGTCATTACTTCACATTAAAAAACAAAACAAAACACCCAAACCCCCTTTATTCTAAGCAAAAAATGTTTGCAAAATGTGATCTTTGAGTAGAGATGAAGGAAGCTCTTTAAAAAAGGAGACAGTAATCAATTACATCTTTCATGGCATGCAGATGTTTAGTTCCGGTTAGTCATTTTTAAGAGATGGTAATAATAGAAGTTATAGCTGTTTATTCTGTTGTATTCCTTGAAGATCTTACAGTAAGCAACATTTCACCAAAACCAATGCAATTCTTCCCACAATTTGAGTATTTAAAATTAGTATTTTTTTACCTGTTCTGTTTTTCCTGGTTGTCTGCTAAATCCGTATCTCCTAAAAGAACAAGAGTAACACGAAAGAAACATACTGTTGTTTATAACTTTCACAAATACATTAAGTTTCTATCAGTTTTCAACATAAGAAATGCAGTAAAAATTGAATTGCTTAACAAAACCAACAGCCAGGTTCAGGTTAGTTTTGGAATGCTTCGAATAAACTAAATAAGCAGGTACTGTAGCATATTTACGGAATAATTTCAGCTCCATCTACTGCTTCCATCATGATTTGCAAATCTAGACTGTTCGTAAAATATTGTCATGTAAAGCTCATGAAAGGAAAAAGCAATGCTCTCCTTCCATTTGGAAGTTAATCCTGAGCTATTCGCTATATACTACTGAATTCTGGAAAGGCCTCAGGAAATTGTCAGTGCAGCCTCTACTCCCCCCCAAAATTCATGCTTGTGTGGTTTGATGAATCTGCAATTTCTTTCTGAAGCATGGAATTCAGAGTTTTAAATATATACTCAAATAAACTTTTTTATATCTTGTTTTTTGAGGGAGAGGAAAAATTGACACTTGAGTTATGTTATTTTGGAAATATTATCTTAAAGAAACAACAGGTAGAAAGAAATTTTAGATACAAGCAAGCTATCATCTTCAGTATTGCAAAGCACTAAACCCAGCATGTACACAGATAAGAAAAGAAGTGATGTTCTTGATTGACTAACTTAGAGCTACAACTGTTTAATTCCTTAACTACTGCAGAAGCAGGACTATTTATAAGACTTTTATGGCTAAAAGTTAAGTGATCCTCAGCATCAGTATCAATCGTCATCCGTTCTCCATTTATTCAACACTCAACAGGTAAATTCAGTCATATTTTACTACAGCATAACTCCAAGTTTTCAAGAGTTCCCCACACCAAGTTTTCTCTGCATTTTAAAGTGTAGCAGTACAAAGAATGTGGCAGAGCATTACCCTTCCACAGAATATGCATGAAGTTGTATTAGTATAGAAGCATTTGTAAGTAGTATTGCCATTAACATATATCTGTTCTTGCTTTTTGTAGGAGCACAATTCTAATTTCACATAGATAATTGCATCCAAGTAATGAACTGCACCAGAACAGCAATAACAAAAATTTAACCATCAGTTATATCAACAGAGAACCCAGGCACCTCCTAGGCTTAACATTTCACACCTGCTACAGAAACTGACTTTGTACTTTGCTGAAAACCTATTGATAATACGCAAAGATGTGGTGATGAAAGTCCTTAGCTAAAGCAGACTATGTAACTGTGTGGAAAGATGCTCACTGGCATCACTCCGCTCTCAAGCCAGACCCTGGCCTACCACAGTCAAGCTCATTTGTGATAACCTCTAAGCTAGAGGCCACAGGATCAAAACACAATTTAGAATATGGCACTATCGCTGGCTGTATCTGGAAAAATGCTGCGTTTGGCATCAGGACATTGCAAAATCCTATAGTATTTGTTGGGCTGAGAAAATCAACTTTCATGATTAGTGTGCTCTGAAAGGATCCATTTTTATGATAACCAAGGGGCATTTAGGAGGAAAAAAACCCCTCTAGTCACAATTTTCTACAACTGCCATCTACATGCATTAAAAGAATGAAAGGTTCACTTTAACCATTTGAACTCTAAAAACATTCAACTCTATTTCTAAATCTACCGAAAATTTACTATTTGCCTTTTTTAGCAGTGTTCTAGTTCCCCTAACAGTGTTGAACTGTGGACAGTAATCCCTACTGCCTCCACAGACTTCTGTATGTATCTCAGAGTCCTTGTACTCTTGTTAGTTTATCACTAGGTTCACAGTAGATACTATCACTTTCCTTAAGAGTTTCTCTACCAAAACACAGAAAGCAGATATTTGAGTGCCTCAATAGTCTCATTTTCTCAGATGTTCTTCATTTTTACACGATATCGAAAATAGTTTTCTGATCGAGTTTCACGCTTTGAGAATTCATTAAGAAATCATTACCAGAACACATTCAAATCCTGCAACTATCCTAATTTTCTCCCGCTTCCATCCAATTCATGTTAAACTCTTCATATCAAATAGCTAACTGTATTTGTCTTTAGGCAAGTACTGTCCTTCCTTCATATCACAAATTTAAATAAATGCCCTTCAAACACTGAATACCTCTTCTCCCTTTGTTCTTCTGCTAGGGCTCTGCAATACTGTCAAGATCACCTCAACAAATACTGTCTTGAAGAAGTATTTTCCTTCCCAAAAGCTCACAAGTTCTTGGTCATCTTTCTTACTGATCCCAAGCCACTCCTCATACCTATGTACTGATGCACACAATACAACAGAAGAACAGTTCCCTTATACCGTCAACACCTCCTACTTTCCTGTTCTTATTTCTTCTCTCTGTACTTAAACCTTCTCCATCATCCATTTTCATTGTTTTTTATATTAAAGATTTATCTGGTTTTTACAGCAGAAATGAGCTTTACTTAGGCCTCGACTGTTCCACAGTACCTAAAGCCAAAACAATTTGTGAGGATCTATAGAAAACATCTTCTATTTATTTCAATTTTCAAGCTGTATAGTGATTTCGAGTTTTTCCCTTCTGTTTTAAAAACTAAAATTACTCTAGAAAAATCATACACAAAAATTCTCTTAAACTGCATAAGCTATTTATACTCTTTTTGTTTATTAGGAGATGTCTATTGACACCAATATGTAGTAATGACACTGAAACAGTACAAGACTATAAACAGACAGAATAGGAGTACAGCAGGACTTCATTTTATCAATGATTTGGATGAGGGGATTGAGTGCACCCTCAGCAAGTTTGCCGACGACACCAAATTGGGAGGCAGGGTCGATCTGCTGGAGGGTAGGGAGGCTCTACAGAGGGATCTGGACAGGTTGGATCGGTGGGCTGAGGCCAATTGTATGAAGTTCAACAAGGCCAAGTGCCGGGTCCTGCACTTCGGTTACGGCAACCCCATGCAGCGCTACAGGCTTGGGGAAGAGTGGCTGGAAAGCTGCCCGGCAGAGAAAGACCTGGGGGTGCTGGTCGACGGCCGGCTGAATATGAGCCAGTGTGCCCAGGTGGCCAAGGCGGCCAGCGGCATCCTGGCCTGTATTAGAAATAGTGTGGCCAGCAGGAGCAGGGAGGTGGTTGTTCCCCTGTACTCGGCGCTGGTGAGGCCGCACCTCGAGTACTGTGTTCAGTTTTGGGCCTCTCACTACAGGAAAGACATTGAGGTGCTGGAGCGTGTCCAGAGAAGGGCAACCAGGTTGGTGAGGGGCCTGGAGCACAAGTCTTATGAGGAGCGGCTGAGGGAACTGGGGCTGTTCAGTCTAGAGAAGAGGAGGCTGAGGGGAGACCTGATCGCTCTCTACAACTACCTGAAGGGGGGTTGTAGTGAGGTGGGTGCTGGTCTCTTCTGTCAGGTGGCTGGAGATAGGACAAGAGGAAATGGCCTCAAGTTGAGGAAATGGCCTCAAGTTGAGGCAAAGGAGATTTAGGTTAGATATTAGGACAAATTTTTTTACTGAGAAGGTTGTCAAACACTGGAATGGGCTGCCCAGGGAAGTGGTTGAGTCACCATCCCTGGAGGTATTCAAAAAGCGAGTGGACAGGGTACTTCAGGACATGGTTTAGTGGGCATGGTTAATGGTTGGACTCGATGATCTTGAAGGTCTTTTCCAACCTAAGTGATTCTATGATTTTTCCATACCAGCTCTTTGGATTCCCATTGTGAGCACTGATGAGCTATCAATGGCCCGATCTAAATCTAATCATGCATGTCTTCTGCTGAAGAGCAGAGGAAGAAATCCACATGCCAAGTAGAATAATCTGTGACACTGTCACCAACTTGCAAATTCATTTTCATTGGGGAGGGAGGAACTGGACTCTAAAATGGATGAGGTAAATCAAGCCTAACTCCTTACTAGCATTACAAAAATAATAAGACTCATTCACAACTACAACCCACAGAATTTGTGAATGCTGTATATATAAACATGTATATATATAAACATACATAGAAGAGCCACTGTATTTCCTTGTAGCTCTCTGTGTTTTGAACAGATTAAGCTCATTAGAGCAGCCAGTCATCTTATGCTTTTAAATCAGCTTGTTATACTTCAGGTAACTGCTCTGAACTCCACTGGTGGTGGAAGGAAGGGAAAAGTTCTACAGTTAACCATTTGTATATAAAGTTTATGCAATGTCAGAAGAGCTCTGCTGAGTAACAGGACACCCAGATATCTCCCAATAGTTTCATTCCACTAGGAACACACAGAGGATTTCACTCCACTTTAATGGAAAATAAGCTGAAAAATGTTAATTTGTCCACACTGCCCTCACAAAATACCACCATGAATGAAAGGG
The DNA here is from genome assembly GCF_000737465.1 of Haliaeetus leucocephalus. Taxonomy (NCBI): domain Eukaryota; kingdom Metazoa; phylum Chordata; class Aves; order Accipitriformes; family Accipitridae; genus Haliaeetus; species Haliaeetus leucocephalus. Next base: position 793,694 of record NW_010972887.1, on the reverse strand, counting down.
GAAGATTATAAGCAATCTGCAACCAGGACACTTGCTGATTTCAACTGTGTGTCAAGAGTAAAAGGAAGGTACTCAAAAGAGTGAGACAAAAAAAAATAATCTATGGCTTTGGGGGAAAAGGTGGCACAGAAGATACAAAAATGAATTCAAATATCATTTGCACTCATGAAGAGCTCAGATAGCAGACAAGCTGTCTGCATCGCTAAAGTATGAAAAGAAAACTGGAAGTAGAAACTAGAAATAGAAACTCTGTTAATGTTATTTTTATGAGTCAGAAGAACTCTCAGTAAACCAGAGGGACTTCCAAAGGTAATGGATAAGTGCAAACCTTGGTAACTTCGTCTCTATATAGAAGCCTGCAGAAAGTAAGACGACATAGCACTAAACCATGATTCAGCCTCCTAATGTAGCAACCACATTAGAACTAGAAGCAGCAGCAATAACAACATCAGCTCATTTCTTCCCCACTTCCTGGGGACTGCTTGCAAAGAGGCAATATTGACAGACATGACCTAGAAGCATCACGAATTTCAGCCATTTTTGTAAAGCAAAGAACAAGCATGTTAAATAAACATACCCTACTAGCAGGATAAAGTCAGAACTTGGGCTCCCATTGTACAAAACATTGTTCACAGATGAGGACTGTCCAGTCCCCAGAGGATTTACAGGGTAAGCAAACAAAATCTGAAACCAAACAGGAGTAAATCTCAAACAGTTTGATTCTCAAGTAGCAGACCCCCCCCCCCCCCCATATCCAAATTTTATATGGAATGCTTCTAAATACTCACAGTACAAAACCCACAGACAATTAAATGAAGCTTTCACCTGCCATATTCCAGAAGCGTGGCATGAACCTTTGATTCCTCATCTAGCAGTTCTTCAGCTCCCTTCTGACGTTTATATTTTCTCTGGGGTTTGTAAACCTCCTGTAAGACAGTGACTGAATTCAGAGCTTGCAAAAGGCTTTGTTAAAATAAATGATGAATTGTTATATAGAGTGATATATATCACTGTTTGCTTTCCATCTCAATATACCTACCCAAATAAACATCCTTCACTTTCTCTTTTTGAATTACATGATAAAATCTTACTAAATTTACTTCTAAACAATTTGCTATAGGACCTGTCTTTCCAGAGTTTAAAAAAATTAAACATGAGTATTTAACAACAAACATGATTTCTTCAACCATTTCCTCCATCACACATCAAACAGTCAACATCTATTAAAAAAAGGCCCTATGATGTAGCCAATAATGCCAGTGTCTGGAAAATTTACCTCTCTGTGAGTTAATTCTATTTTTAATCTCTTTTTAGATAATTAAATGTAATTATCATCTACTCAGTGATCACAGGTTACAATGGAATTAAAGCAGATTTTATTGCAGTTTAAGGAACAAAAATATCTTAAGAAGTTTGGTACTAAAATCATTCAATCTCATGTGATCCTATAGCTGGACAACAGCCCATCAAATAAAGCAATGATTCACAAGTACTGTTTTGTGCTGATAGAGCTACTTCCAATTTAAACCCAAATGGAAACAAAAGGACAGAACTGCTATCATGACTGTCATCATAGACACAACTGTTATAGCACATATTTATGGCCTAAAGTACCTTTTTTCTTCCTCCTTCAATATACATCAACTATGCCACTATAAAAGGCTACATAACAACATTAGAAAAATTATTCTACCTCAAGCACAAACAAAACCAAACCAAAAACTAAACAATAAAAAAAAATAATGAGATCCTCAGCTTTCCTCAAATTAGAAATTGGAACCAAGGTAACATTTACTTTGACTGGAATTATTTTTGCTGTTTGTTTGGTGAAAGATTAGGGCACAGTAAGTCTGTAATACAACATTTCTGTTTCTGGAATAAAGATTTTTAAGTTAATTGAAGTCTAGTATTTAGTGCTATCCTACTAGCAAGGATACTGGAAAAAAACTTAACTAAAAACCTGTGATCTCAAAAGATTTTTTTTTACTCCAATTGATATTTTTTAAAAATTGCCCCCCTCAAATAGATGACATTTTCTCTTCTCCCTTTTCTGAAATGAAATTCCAGCCCTTGTCACAACAGAGAAAAGCTTCATCACCACCACCAAATAATCAGCATCAAAAAGGAACACCCCCCTCTCTTCTGGTCTGTTTTACATTCATGCATTTTAAAACCTTTGAGGGCCAGGCTCAGAATGCTTTGAACGAAAGGTTACAAAAATGAAAGTTGAAATCAAAGCTTGAGCTTTCCACGCATACATTTAATTTCAGAAAATGCTATTCACATGGGACAAAAGATTCAATGCAAGAAGTTGCAAAGATTCTAAAAGAAAATAAAAAAGGAAGATGATTTTTTGCCTGGTCTGACTTTTTATACAACACAAACTATTATTTTCAACAAGCAATTCCTGCACCATAACATTGCTGAAATAGCTTTCAATCTTTTTCAAAGGCATGTAATCCCAAAGCAGAGATTTCAAACAACTGAAAATAGACAGTATTCCTTGGCAAGTTTCTCCTGAATTTGTCAGTTACCCCTTGCAATTTCTACTTAATTTCTAATCTCAATTTCTGTCATCTTTTTTTTCCAGCTATTAAATCTTGCTACATTTTTGACTGTCACATGAAAAAGCTTTTTATGATCAAGAATCTCCCACAAAACGTACTTCCACACCTACAGAAAAGCAATGTAAGTCATAAAAGTAATTATAGCTTTTATGATGGCATTCTATATTATACCTCTGCTATATAAAGTGTAGGCATCATACCATAAACATTAGTCTTGGCATCAGATAATTGAGTAGTTGAATAAAACTACTGTAAGATAATCTCAATTCATTAGACAGTCACCTTTCAGCAGCAGTAGTTCTTATTCCAATAACCATTACTGATATTTAATATTCCCTTTACTAACCTTTAGGCCTGATCGTGACCATAAATCTCACTGTATTGTCCCCTTGAGAAGAGAAGGGTAGATCCTTAGACCAGAGTTGTAATAATGAATTCAGACAACAGACTAATCTTTCACTCTTGCTGGCCCTATTTTAGGAAAGTGGGTTTCTCTTCCAATTCCAATGCATAATGATTTAAAGGTGACCTGCAAAAGAACCTTCAACTAATAGCCACCTTCTCCTTCTTCCAGTTCCTATGGACAGATAGGAAAGCTTGTGCACCTTCTCCCCTGAAAATTCACTCTGTGTTCTTCTAGACTGCACTCATGCCTTGATGCCTTAAGAGATCTCATGAACTAATTTTCTATTAATAAGATCAGGTGCCAGCTGTAGAAGATATAATCCTGACAGAGCTCATATATTTAAAGAAGAGGTGTTTGTCTAAAGATACCCCGAGTAGTGATGAACAAATGTCAAAACTTTATCTACCATGAAGATGCACCTAAAAACTAGAGATCGGTGATCCAGAGAAGACAGAATACACCTTTATCAACCATGCAGATAGATCCGAACTGGGGAAAGCAGCCAGCATGCTCAAAGGCAGGAGAGCTATTCAGAGATACTTGGACAGGCTAGCTGAATGGTGCAAAATACTACCAAACTTTTAAGACCGTACCTTGTTAACCTTGCTTTCCTTTATCTGTTTCATTCTTGGACCCTGAATATGGAACTGGTCCCTTAGCTGCAGAAGTAGACACATGCCTATCTGATTCCAGGACCATGACCTATGAATTTTAAAGTAACAGCCCTAATATACTGGGCAAGTGAAAACCAATTCACTGGCTTCAACCAGCAAAGAAATACCTGATCTGGCATATATGTACCTGCTTCATCTTTGCCATGTCATTCTCTTCAAGCTCAAAAAGTGATTTCAGAAAACATGCAGGTAGATACGTAAAGGAAACCCAAACAGGCACCATGGGACTTTGGACAAGCCATTTGAACGAACCTGACATTTAGTAGGTAACTGCACACTGAAAGTAGATTGCATTCCTTCCTTTCAGACAAGTTCTCCAAAAAAATTGCATTAATTAAATAAAATAAACTTAAACCCCCCAAATTATTAGAACATAAAAACTAAGCCTTGAAACCACCTGTTCCTCAGCAATCAAAGGGATCCCTTCATCACTGTTAATCAAATATCTTATGTATTTTTTTAAATGACACTAAAAATTCTAGGTACTGATGTCTCGTAACAGAATTGTGATTACTTTATTTCTGTCTCTGCAGTGACAAGGTTGGTATCAGCCACTTGGATACAGAATCTTTAGTGCTATTTAAAGACAATGCCGGTAGAAAATGGACACACTTGAAACACATGGAAAATTAGGACAGTTATTCTGAGAATTGAAAATAAGCAGAAGCTCAATGAATTTCAAGGGCTACTTGATACAACACACATTTGGACTTTGCTTTCTTACACAGATTTGCATTCTCTCTCAATTTAAAGGGTTATACAGGTGCACAAACAAAACAAAACAATAATATTCATTTACAAGGGGAGCTAACTTGTAAAATGGAAAACAGATGTCACTGGAAAGACAAGTATTGCTGGTTGGAGTAAAAGACTCATCGTAGGTCTGCTAATAATTAAAAAAACCCAACCCAACCATGGGGAACAACAGTTAGACACTGCAATTGAAATTTTCAAAGCAAGAGTAATTATTCAAATAGATTAACAAGGGATTTGCATTGGTCATCACCTGGAGACTTTCACAGCAATGTTTTTCTATAAACATACACTGTCATTCAACCACATATATTAGGCTCGGGTCCGTTATGCAAGCTATCATATAGTTCGTTATACTGGCACTTAACAACTTTATCCATGGACAAAGAGTTTAGGGTGTCTGGCTAGAGCTACCTGAAATAGCATTGATTTTCTCAGAAGAGTCATGTTTCACCATGTATTCAAGAGCCTTGGAAGTGTCCCATTCAAAGTATACCCAGATTTCTCATCCCTTTTCAAATGCTGGCCTGTGAATTTATCAATCAAGATGGTCAAAAAAAGGTAGCGAACTGTTGGAGTCAGAAACGGTGACTTGACAGTCCCAAGCAAACAGGGAAATGAGAGAGAAAGCCAAGGACAGAAACTCAAGTTGCTAGCTAGGCATCTGAATTCAGGTATAAGACAGTGATATAGCCTGTGTATTCTGCATGTCACTCCTGGTAGCATTCACCAACAAGCTTTCAAAAAATATAAACAAACAGTTTATCCAAGAGCTAGAAGATCTGCATCTGAAGAGGGAGAACACAAGTGATACCACCTTTCCCAACCAACATTTGCTACTTGGAAGAAAACATTTCCGAAGTAGGGTGTGTATTTTCATTGCTAATTACAAGAAGTAAAAAAGACAAGTTCTGAAATGCAGACATTTAAATTGAGGAGAATGTAATTTTGATTAATTTCAAGATAAATAGTCCAACTGCTGATAGCTTCAAACAAAAACTTAAGTCTGCTGAGGGTTTAATAGCCTGTAAGCTACTTTGTGACTTTTGTTTGATAGCGTGGAACTCCACAGTCTCTGTGCAGGCAGTTGATATGGTTTATCTACTCATACAGTGCACACCTAAAAGGTTTTCAATCTGATATGTTAGGATTTGAGAGCTGTTATAAGAATGAGATGATGTTATAAGAATGTAACTTAATCAGGACCTTCTCATAAGAAAACCCAAGGACTGGCTGCATTAAACAGAATTCACCACCACCATTTCATTACTAAAACCACGTGCTTCTAACATACTTACAAAGATATCAGTAACAGTTTTGATAGCCTTCTCTTTTCTTTGCAAAAATTCATCATCCTGCAAGACATTAATGGAAGTGATTAAAAACAGCGGGAATGGAGATTAAATCTCAACCACTGTAATAAGTTTAGCAAACAAAGTTGTCAAAATAGTTTCTAACTGGGCTGACCAATTATTTGATGAAATGTTAGTCATTTCCTGTAACATAGGAAAGTATTTGCTTTTCTCATCAGATAGGTAGGTAGGTCTTTAAAACTGTATCCAGATCAGTAGTCTTTCTGCTCTCTGCTTGTACAGTACCTGACACAAATGTAATCCCAGCCCACTATCGGGATCTCCAATCATTACTACACTATGAAGAAATGAAGTTGGGATGGGCTTAATGTGGAAAAGAGAAGTTTCCCCCTACTGTTATTTTAGTTTCTAAGCATTAACAATCAAAAAAACCCAAACCAAGATCCAAACCACCCCAAGCTAATAAAATCCGGCCGTCTTTCCCAACTCTAGGGACATCTACCTTTAATGCTGTTACTGAATTAGAGAAAAAACTTGGGTTCTAGGTTTTAAATATGGAATTGCCTTGGGATATGCAAGAACAGAACAGATGGCTCTGTACTACAGGCACAAATCCAAGCTCGTTCGAGCCCTCCTCCTACACGAAGGAAACATCATATCATTACTGCACAACAGGAAGAGGAAAGGATCACAACACTGTTCTAAGCATGTAACTTCAAAGTGGGCAGTGTTTGCCTGTTATCAGAAGGAGAAGGGATGTGATCAAGGTATCTCAAACAGTGCAAAATTACCACTACACTTCTTGATAAGACTGCATCTCTCACTCCTCTGGCAATCATATTTTACAGACACAAATGTATTTCCTTTTAACCCAAACCTGTCCCCCCTCTCTTTTTCCAAGTTCAGTTTTTGAATGAAGTTTTTTAGGAATCTAGTTTTCAAGAACAAATTTTGGAGTTTGGATACAGGGAGACAAGAGCTGACTTAGAGCACTCTAAAACAAACCCCAAGTTATAGAGCATTAACAGCATATAAATTCTCATTTAGCTAGATCAGCTTCTCCACAGTACGCCAGTTGTTTCAAACACATTTCAGCCACTGTAGCTCCAGTCACATGGTTAGCCGGCATACAATGCACAGAGCTCTACATCCACTCCAGAAGCAAGCTACCTGGCAATACAGGCTGACAGGGAAGTACCAAATGTTGCAGAAAAACTAAGGCAACTATTAAGCAAAAGTTAAACCAGTATCTATGAACTCTCTGTCATAATAATGTTTTAATTTTTTTCCCAGCTGTATTTGTACATGGATTCCTCTAGGACCAAATAACAAAATGATAGCAAATGCAACTCTGGTATATTGTGCTGATTTCAGAGTTGTGAAGCTGGTACCGCACCTGAGCATTTGACATATTGTAATAGAAAAAAGAACTGGCTTGATCTTACCTCTGGTAGTCTGTGAGTTTTTTGAAACTGCGATATAGAGTAAGAACGGATATAGTCTCCCATTTCTTCCCTTGTTTCTATTGCACGTTTCACCAGCCACTGGAAAAAAGGAAAAAAAAAGTTTGTATCAGTGGAAAGGGGAAGAATAACAGCAGCAAACACCTAACTACTGTATAATTATTTTTAATACATGATAAAAGCTAAAAACACATTTTAAGCACACAAACAAGAACATTTATTTGTAAACATGGTAACTTAGAGACCTACTCCTAACAAAATGATTCGGCATTAGCTGTTTTATAAACTTCATATTTCCTCCTCTTCTACATACTAAAAAGCTCAATAGAGCAATCAGATAATGCGTAAGCTAAGAAACCACATGGCTTTTCTTATAATCAAAATTTTATATATAAAAACCTAAATATTCTTCATCCTGTTGAACTATATTGAACCATATAAACCTCAATGAGCCATACTGTTCATACTACAGTGGGATTCAATAGTCCAAAGAAGATCAAACTGCCTTCCCTTATAAGGTCCTTGGAGCAGAGCCTGTTATCCCAAAAAAACACTTTTCTGAATGTTATTTGTAAATAGCGTATTGCAAAATTAGTTATTTTGTTGCACGATTTCCCCTTTATTTAGCTTGCACTGTAACTTCTCATATACTGAATTGCTTTTACATTCTAATTAATTTCTTATAGTAAGTATGGAAAGAAAATGCTATTGCAAATTTCAACTACTAGAAATTCTTAGTTGACAAATTCATTTATAAACAAAAACATATGAAATCTTCATAAGCAAAGTTCACTTAATTTTGCCAAATGGATTTCTGTTATCCAAATATTTGTACCTTCAATAAAATCATTCCAAAAAGGAAAACAAAGAGCATCTGTGGAACAGCAATGGATGTGGGCCACTTTAAACATTATTCTTTTAGCTTGCATCTTTAAGGGAGAAGAAGAAAAAGAAACCACGCCCCAAAAAAACCCTAAATTGCCCTCCCAAAAATCCAAGTTGCATAAATCCTACATCCTAGCAGAGGAAATCTACTACTGAAGGTAAAAATGTTTTAACAAAGTACATTTCACCACACTAAGTAGTTATATGATCTACATTATTCATTGTTATTACTTGCTAAACATAAATAACATTGTTATCAAAATACAGAACACATAATATAAAAAAATGCACAGCAGTAGTTCACAAAACAATGGTATGTTAATTTTCTGGCTTTTTGTTGTCATCTATACCATGGAATAGCCAGCACATCTCAACTCACCAGACCAAGAGCTCAGCTGCACCAGCCTGCACAACATACATCCTAGTCTACGTTCAAAAAAATCAAAACTCTTGTCCTGGTTTCAGCTGGGATGTAGTTAACTGTCTTCCTAGTAGCTGGTACAGTGCTGTGTTTTGAGTTCAGGATGTGAAGAATGTTGATAACACTGATGTTTTCAGTTGTTGCTCAGTAGTGTTTAGACTAGAGTCAAGGATTTTTCAGCTTCTCATGCCCAGCCAGGGCACCTGACCCAAACTGGCCAACAGTGTATTCCATACCATGTGATGTCCCGTCTCGTTTAGGAACTGGGAAGTGGGGGGCAGGGATTCGCTGCTCGGGAACTGGCTGGGTGTCGGTCGGCAGGTGGGGGGCAATTGCCCTGCGCATCATTTGTACATTCCAATCCTTTTATTATTGCTGTTGTCATTCTATTAGTGTTATCATTATCATTATTAGTTTCTTCTTTTCTGTTCTATTAAACCGTTCTTATCTCAACCCAGGAGTTTTACTTCTTTTCCCGATTTTCTCCCCCATCCCACTGGATGGGGGGGGAGTGAGTGAGCGGCTGCGTGGTGCTTAGTTGCTGGCTGGGGTTAAACCACGACAACTCTACTGTACCGGAAAAGCTATCAATGTTATCCTTCTACTGAGCAGGCCATACTGAATAAATAATAAATCCCTCAGTTCTAGGAAGCATTGGATTCACAGCACATATACAAAAATGTGATTATACTCTGCATGCATACAGGTTCATCCCCCTCTACTCCAAAGAAGCCCTTGGGAGCATACTTTAAAACAAACAGATGGTCCAGGTGGCTTTTATACAGCCTGTGGGCTATGGTATGGTCATTCTTCTCCAAAGCAAGCTTGAACAGTTCACAGCAACCATCTCTATCAGTGAGTGGGAGGAGATGGGCTGGAGCTCTGCTGGAATCCGAAGCAATTAGAAGTTGAACAGAAAACATTCTGGGCTCTCAATGCCAGGACCCAACACTGAACCCGTCTTGTATCATTAGTCCATTACACTGACAGAAGACGCCACTTGGAACACGACCTCATCCCATTAATCTTGGCTGTACCCCAGGTAGAAGCCATTACAACTAGTTTATATGCATTTCTATCAAAATTTCCTACTACAGATCCCTTACTGTGTTCAAAAACTACAGCTCCATCATGAAAAGACATATCGTCAAGCCCATGAAGTGTTCAAGAAGAACCAGATGCCCATATAAGAAAAAAACCACTTCTCCTGACATTTGTAAGACCACACAAAAAGCCATAAAAGATTGAAGTACATTTTAAATAATGTTGGAGAAGATAAATCTTGTGGGCTGTCAACAGCCTGTGCAGGAGGTCACATAAGAGATCAGATCAATCTTGGGTTCCAAGTTTGAACTAGCAACTGTTTTCTGTGCTGTAACTATGAACCCCTGGAAAGTGAGGGGAAGATGATGACAACAAGAGAGATAAAAAAGGCAGACTATTAATTACAAAGCACATCTCAACACAAGATTGTGTACATACTTTCCTGTGAGCATAAGCAGACTTTACTAGGAAGAACAGCACAATTTCTGCCTACTGGAATCTTTTTTTAGTTTTGTTTTGTTTTTTTTTTTAAAAAAGTTCTGCTACAGTCTATGGCAGTGAGCCAGCTCAATCTAATTTCTTCCTGTAGGGAAGGATTCATCTAAATTCCTCCCATCAAGTTCACCAGACTAGCCTGCACAGCTCAAGAGCTATTGGGAGACAAAGCCAGGTGGAGGAAAGAGCTTCTGTATTACTTGGGGACTGATTTGGGATTTACAGATAGCAAGTGAAATCTGGAATTTAACAAGGCATTGAGTAAAATGTCATTATCAAATACATGACTCCTACATGCCATGGTGTGGGCAGCCTGTTATGACTCTTGCATGGTCTTTTTCAAAACATAGTATACTGGTGACACCAATAAAAGTTTTCTTGAAAGCCTATCTTGGTTGGGACGAAATGAGGAACCAACAGTTGTATACAGAGAAGGCAGAACTTCACAGGGACCTGACAGAAAGCCACAATTTCTAAAAAAGATCCTCTATGTACAAAAAAACTAAGCTTATGAAGAAAGACTTCTTCACCAAGTATGGATTAGATATACCACCTACTGGCCAGCTGATAATACTGAGAATCACTACTCTCAGAGAATCTAGAAGCCGATTTCCTCCCTGCTTAGAATTAATGTTTCTCCTTTCCAGAGGTAATACCCCAAATCAGGATTTTGGATAAAGCAGGTCAGAGAAAAGAATACCTAGTGCTATAGTTTTTACAGCAAGAGTAATAGTTCATGTTCTCACTTCAGGAGAGGAATTATTTTTCCTGTGAGAGAAGTCTTGTATTTGATAAATGTAACCATTCATTATCATCATCATCATTATCATCAAGTGACCAGGGAAAGAAATTAACCTGCGTTGGGATTTTTTTTTTTTTTTTGGTAGGAAAATAAAAGTTTAGAAGTAAAAACTCACATTAACAAGACAGAAACTTTCCACCTTAGGCAGCATCAGCACAGCTTGAAAGCTGTATAACAGTAGCACATAGCACATAACTTTTTGTGGGGAGTGCAGTTAAGTGTGGTTTTCCTCAGGAGCCTCCTACCAGAAGATAACTAGAACAAGACAACAGGAAGCCTTCCCTACTTCTTACAAACTGGAATTTAAATTAAACTCTTACTTGCTAAATTCTTTCACAGGCAGGAGGTAAGGAGATATTTAAAGAAAAGGAAGCTTGCTTAACGGTCTTCATTTTCCCTATTTATCAAAGATACATTTCTGTGTGCAGATGAAAGTAAAATCAAAAAATGATAACAACATACCAAGGATTCTCAAGATACCACACGTAACTGGAACACATCACATGTTAGCTTAAAGCTTAATAAAATGGAGAACTATAAGCATGAACATGGTCAGTTAGTAGTGCTCAACAAATACACAGTAATAGGATCACACATCAGAGCAATTTATTTTTCCACGCATACAGTTTTTAAGTGATACGAATGAAGGATGAATTATGCTTGAAGAAACAACCCCAACTGGCTTTTGCCTTACTCATATCCTTTTGACTGAATGACTATCTGCATAACTTACTCCATAAGCTTAAACATAGACTGTAAGATATTTGTTCTATTTCCTAGTCTGGCAAAGTAGATTATCAGATTCTGAAACAAGCTTAAAGTTTAGTTTCTTTAAGCAGATGTTCCACAAAAGGCAGAATCTGACACCATTTCAAAGAATGTATAGAGTTTGGTTTGTGTTTTTCTTAAATGTGGATCAAACAATACTTAAGAATTCTATCATCCATAACATCACCCAGTTCTTTAAAAAACATTAAACTACTACTCTGTGATTATTCATTCGAAAGTTAAATAAAGAGCCAAACAATAATACGGATCTTTGTTAAAATTTTTATGCAAGTTTTATGGTCTTTTTCAGCAAAGTATTGATACATCATAAAATTATTACCTGTACAACAGGAAATATATGAATGAAATCCAGTCCCTGGATCTGATGTGGTTCCAAACGATGAGGACACTTCATTTTTGGTAACACTGACACAATTTTTTCAGTTAAGGCACTATTATAAAACAACAAAAACACACATGTATATATGCTACAATTTTCTTTTGTAAATCACAAATTTTTGCAAGCAGTTAGCAGTTAAAAGGTTCCCTCTAGTGGCTTCCATTGTATACAGCTGTGAAAAGCAACCAAACTTTCATTTACAAAATAGCTTTTACATTGTACTATATATATTATTAGCTTGTAAAGAGGTGATTAAACCCCTCTTACAGCCTCCTAGCTTGTGATTTCATTTATAGTATGACACACAAAATTTTAAGATCTGCATGTCTGGTCAGATGAAATGCCCATGTAAGATATATCCACAAATACCTTTGCATACATATATTATAATATATGCACACGAGAAGAAACACTAGCTTTAAGAACAGTTACAGTAAGTAAAAAACATGCACTCAGAGGAAGTCCAGAATCAAACGCGAGGACTTAAAAATTTCTTTAGCAGAACTCCCAAAATAGATCTTGACATTACTACTGAAACTGTCTGAGTTTAAATATGTATTACACCTAAAAGCTAAATACATGGTATACTTCACATGGTTTTGAAGTGAGTAAAACTGAATTTGCTGGCAACCATCTCATTCTACAGCTCAGGTAAGAGCTGGTAAAGTGAAAGGATTACCCTAACACAAGGGATTCATCTACAAGAACATCACCTTGCTTCTACCGAGTCCTGTATTTTAGGGCAAGGTATTTTTTTTGCTGCCAGTACAGCACATTTTTAAAGCACATGTCAGCACTGAGGATGAACACTGTACTGGGAAAACTAAAACTATTTTTCCACGAAGGAAAAATTTAACTGGTCCTGTACTGACCTCAGTGATATTCAGTACTGCCCAAACGGACAACTGATACTCTGGAAGAACAAAAGGGGAACAAAAGATATGAGACAGAGACCAAAGTGTGGGAACAGAGCCTGAAAACTTATATTTCTTAACAGAAGTGAAAACTTTGACATAATTCTTGTAAGACAATTTCCACTATGGCACTATACTAATATTCAACAAGAAAATAGCAGCACCTCTCAGCACAATCAAAGCAAATGCAACGGAAAAAAAAAAAAAAAAAAAGATTTATCCAATAGATGTAAGATACTCTCCTAATGTATGTTCCCCTTTTTATTTCAACCCAGCAATTAAATAACAGGACACCATCAAAATGTCTTCAGAATAATAGTAAGAAAACACGACTTAACTTTCCCTTATCTTGAGAGCATCACAGAAGCACTGAGCCACTACCAATATAAACATTACACGGACATCAAAACAGCCTATGCTTGTGTGACTCTGAACACTTTAGATTTACAAATAAATCATTGTTGCTGTTTTGGGAGAGGAGCCTGGGTTTTGTTTTGCCAGTTTTGCATCCAGTCAGCTGGAAAGATAACAGAACATTTTCAGAACTTAACTATTTCCTACCCTGCCGTTCTTAAGGATAACAAAGATGGCAATTATAAAAACTACCACCACCATCTTCATTCCTAGTCTCTGCTTAATTCTGTGCACTTAACAATGCTTTATATAGTTATCTGTGATGATTTGCGTGTCTTCAAATTTAATGGCAATAACCACAAATCTTTATTTTCACATGTGTTCCATTCTTGCCAATGCTAAATGACTTTCAAGAAAACAGCAAAGGAAGACATTCTTTTCAACAACGTTGGGCAAACAAGTCTCTTCATGCAACTGTAACTTGACAGGCTATTCTTACTTCCTGCAAATTTTAATTATGGCTCTTTTATCACAGAAATGCATAAAGCAATAATGTAGTTCCGAATGTATTCCCTTTCTCAGCATAAACAATTTTGACCACCTCTCTAATACAGGAATTAACTGGCTTATGAGTAAATTGCATGCATAAGAAATGAATCAAACTGAAATGGTCTCATTGGGTCACTATCAGGAAGGAACTCCTCCTCCTCAGTATGGGGCATGTAACTGTTTTGGCAACAGTGCCATGCTTTAAATTCTGTTGGCCGATTCCTACAATTCCAACCCAGAACCATAAAGGAGAACCAGAAGTTATTTACACAACAAAACTGCAGACAGAGAACCCAAGGAAGGTCTTCTAATGTTACACTCCACTTTCCAGCAGCATGGTCTCCCTCTGCCCTTTTGTTTTGGCCTCTACATCATCCCCTTGTGCCAGCACAAGCATCTGTACAGCTGCATAGAGAACTGGATCAAGAAACTGATTCATGTTAAAACTATTTTCCTCTTTTTGGTTTTTTTTGGTATGTTTTAATCTGGATCAGTTCCCAATCCAGTTCAATGTAGAGCCACATAAATGTTTTCACTGCTTAGTAAGGGTTTAAGAACATGGCAGGGGGAAATAGCACCACCTTTTTTGGAGTAAGCTTCTTTTTGGTTTTAGAGTTTGTGGAACTACAATGTGAGGAACCCAGAAACCAGTACAATATTTTGCAAATGAGTGGTCTTGAAAAGCAGGAAACTTGGACTAAAAATCTTTCTTATAGACAAGCAGATATCAGGTAACTTCCCCCCCGCCTGCTTCTTCTTTTCTAAGAAGAAAAAAAAATACCACATTTGCCATTTAATCAACTTACATTTTTTGACCAATAGTAGAGTTTTCCTGAAACAATAAATCAACATCGATATCAAAGCTGCAAGTAGTGATACACCACGTCATGCCGCCTACCACCTAGCAAAGGAGCAACAGCATGGTTAGTTCCATTTTAATTTGAAGAGGTAAAGCCAAATACATCTTAAAGGCTTTATTTATTTTAGAAACTACAGGTTAGTATTTTCTCCATCCTCAATATTCTTATACAGAGACTGAAATACATATAAATAGCATACATATATCAACTTCTACATATAATACACATATACAAGACGACAGAAAAAAACCCAGCAGTTAGTGACATTCTAAGTTTCTCTCTTATCTTTATATATTAGTTTTGAAACAGCTCTCAGATTAAAAACAAAAAATAAAAAAATAGATATAACACGACAGTATGTTAAATGTCACAATCTTTAAAAAGTGACCATATCAAAATTTTATCAAGGATCATAATTTCTGTATTCATACATTTACCTTTATATATACCTTGCTACTAGTATTCTTCAGCTGCTGACATATACAACACCAAGTGCTATATCAACATAGTAATGAAAATCCCCAGCTCTGCAGAAATCTCTATTTTGGGCCCTATTCCTACAGATACTTAGGCATATTTAAACTCCTGAGCCTTTTTATCAACTTTACATAAATTACATAAATATTTAAAGACAACCTTGCATAAACATATGCAAGGTAACCTAAATGTATGCAAAGACAAAGAACAGAAAAAGGGATTAAAATGTGGAATAATTTACCAACGTCACACAGCAAACTAGGGTGTTCTATACAAGGTTTTCTAACACATTACCCCTCTCATGTTCCCCTCAGAAACAGTTAACGAGTATCCCTTTTATACTAGCAGCTAGATCATCTTCAATACCAATGCTCATTTTTTTAAAGGTTGGGCATTGTCATGAAATAGTAACTTTGCAATTGTATTTAGGCAAGTAGAAACCTGATGCGTCCATTTCTACACATAAACGCAACAATATTACATCCTAAGGCGGTCTCCTTGAAACTCCTTTGTGTCTGTATGCCCAGCCTCCTGAGCAGCTAAGGTCAGTAACACCAAGTAGTTTGAAGAAACTAAAATTGCATTGCAAAGTAAGGCTGTGCTATGATCAAAGAAACAGCAGAAAACAGAAGAGTCCATTTCAAGGCTGCTGTAGTTCTGTGTTTTCAAACCTTGGTTCAGGGGTTTCTCAGAGTCAGCACTAAAACAATTCAGAAGTCTCTTTTCAACCTGAACTTTGCTCGCTGTCAGTATCACATACTTCCTGTCTAGGACAATGAAAGGTTAACATACATGACATTCTAAAGATATGTAAAAAACAACTCCAAAATAATCTCACTAGGCTAACTGTTCCATTCTTACAGAGCCTCTCAAGACAAATACTTCCTCATTAATGAATACGTCTTTTAAAATTACCATGCTATCTCAAAATGTCAAGTCTTTCTAGCTATTCTAAGTGCAGTTGAGAGAAGGGCAAAATTCCGCATATATGACTAACTTTGGCCATAACACCCACAAAAAGCACACAAGCAATCACCTGGCATCCAACTGTCTCCTTTAAAACAGGTCTTGCTGCACAAAATCGTTTTTCAAGACTGAGGAGGTCCTATCTGTCTGTAACTGGGTCATTTGCACAATTATTTATATAGGAAAGTGTCATGTGTTGCAAGTGTCTTTTTTTTTTTTTTAAGTCACCTAATCTGCTAAACTAACTAGCAAAAAATATGTAACCCTCATCTACTTAAAAAAGGTTTTTTGAAAACATTGCATTGGTCTCACCTTGTCAAAGGGTGATAACCCTTTGATTCTCGCTCGAAAATACCCAGCAGCCACCAACAGTTCCAAAATTTCAGTCAACTTGATGTTTTGTTCCTCATCTTCTCTTGTTTCTACCTGACAAATGAACAACGCAACACTAATTCAGCGTTTCTCTTCCGTTCTTCAAATGAAGATTTTCCAAACTTTATCTTAACATAGACCACATTATCAGGGAAAACCATGAGTTCCAGTACCAATGTAGTAGTTAATTTGAAAGACATTAAAGAAATAGGTAATGCATTTCTACATGGATTTAACATCACATTTTTTTCCACCCAGTTAAATACTTTAATCTGCTTTTGCTGTTCAAACTCCTGGTCCACTGCTTGCCTCCAGCTAAACAGATTGCTCCTATTGCCATAGTTAATTTCTTCTCATATTGCAATTAACTATTGCCATAGTTAATTTCTTCTCCATTTTGCACATTTCTTTCAATTTCAGGGTTCACAAAATCGTACACCTCAATTCAATGCTTCTATAATCTTTTTACAAAAACAGGAGAAGAAATTCACGTGGAATTCCACTTTTTGGGTAACGCAATTTTAAGGAAAGTACGGCAGTAACAAAAAATTAACTCTGACGGGCAGCCTGGATAGTTTCAGTGCTCCAAAGCCTTATCAGCACAGCAACCTCGTAGGAGTGCTCCTGTCCCCGCGTTACAGGGCGAAACCCCACAGCTCCAAGAATATACACGATTTACTAGAGGCACCTCGTACCTAGGCCGGACAGGCAGCCAACAGGGCTTTAGGTCTCCCCCTCAGGGGCCGCAGGGACCCACCTACACACCCTCCCCACCTCCCTTCCCCAAAACCTCTTCCACAGCCGCCTCCTCTCCTCTCCCTCCCACGGAAACCTGAACAGCCTCGCAAGCGGAGGGGACGGGGAAACGCCGCGGTGCACAGAAGGTGACCTACACGGGCGCTGCCTGCAGCCCCACAGGGCCTCCCCCGGCAGCGGGGCGCAGAGGGGCCCGGCTCCCCACGCCCCGAGGGACCCCACCCCACGGGGCCGTGGGCCGCAGGCGGGGGAGGGCCGGTAGGGCCGAGCCCGCTCAACAGCGGCGAGCCCCCGGGCTCCCGGCGCAGCCCCAGCGCGGCGGCGAGGGCCGGTCAGCGCCCCAGCCCGCGGGGAGGCGAGGAGGGGAAGGAGCAGGCAGGGAGCCGGGGGAACAGCGGGGCGGCCGCGCCTCGCCAACGCCGCTCTGCCCGGAGTTAGGGCGGGGGGAGAGAGACGCCGCTACGGTACCTCCTGGGGGGGCTGGTGCTCCTGTCCCCTGGGGACGACCATCGCCCTCCGTCTCCGGCAGCCTGCGCCCAGCCGCTCAGCCTGTCACGTCCGCTCCCCGCCGCCGCCGCAACGCCCGGGCAAAGGGATGTTCCCAGCCGGCGGCTGCCGGGTTCCCCCGCCCCCGCTCAATGGTTCGCCCGCACCCTCCTTGCGTACAAGCGCATCCGGGCCGTGCCATTCACGGCCAAAGGGGTGCGGGGGAAGGAGGGCGGGGGCTGCGCGGCTCCCCGGCGGCTCATGTGACTGCCTGCACGGAGCGCAACCGCCGGAGCGCCGTCCCGCCCCCGCCCGCCAGTCACTCGCTCACTCAGTCAGTCAGTCCGTGCCCGCGGGCGGTGCCCCTGGGGCCCCCCCCGGGTGCCCCCGTGCCCACGGCCGCGCCCCGCCGGCGTCCCCTCAGGGCCCCTCTCCTCCCTGCCCGCGCCCACTGGAGCCGAGCACTTCCCCTCTGTTTCACTGGCCTTCGCCCTTCTCGTTTTTTTTTTTTCCTTTTGCAAGGGGACCTGAGGCCTCTCGCCAGCGTGGAGGACAAGTTATTGAGCGCCCAACGACCCGAGAGATGCCTCACAGCTTCTGGTGCCCCTCAGGGCACCGACCCTCCTCATGAGCAGCTGGGTCTCGTTGGGTGACCGAACAGCTGAGGGGGATTTAACCGTATTTTTTCTGTCCCTCACGCAGGTCCCACGCTCAGGAGCCTTTGTGTTGGGAGGGCAGGAGTCTGTTTGCCAGCAGGGACTGGGTGTGCTGGAGCCTGGCCTCCCATCCCACGTTGGGCAGGCCCCGTGGTCCGATGGGTGTACGTTGGAAGGGCCGGGGGCTGGAAAGCTGCGCCCGGACAGGTCGGTCGCTAACGCCCCGCTCCAGCTCCACCACGCTTTGGACTCATAAATAAAATTCCACTGGTGCACAAGGATTTACCAGGTGATAACAGCCTGGTAGCGAACTAATCCACAGCTCAGCGGCAGGGTAGCCTTTCCTGTTGACGACGGCTTCGGAAATACCTGACGGTGATCTCTTTTCAAGTCCACCCCAGGTGTTCTGTTTCTAGGCTCTTCGCCATACACAGAGCATTATAAAAAATAAACTCTGTGTTAGGCTGTGACTAGAAACATCTCAGGGAGGTGAAGGAACAAGAAAAGCCACGCGAGAGCATTGTCTCCATCCGTTGGAGGGCAGCAGAGCATGCACGAGCTGGTCCGTACAGACAACTGCCCTGACAGAGTGATCAAAACAATAATAATAAAAGCAAAAATATGCCAGACTGGCTCAGGCCGTGTATTGGTTCTAACCACAGGCCACGTCTTAATTAGAGTTGCAGAAAACAGTTTTGTGGCCCCCAAGGCTAACATGCTCACCAGAGTAATACAGGCTTTCTGCTTTTTGTCTGCCTTCTCCTCACAGAGGACTGTATGGCTCTAGTTTGATTGTCATTGAGAGGAAGGCTGAAACAAACAAACAAAAAACAGGGACAAGGAGAAGCCTTGAAACAGAAGAGTGTTAGGAAGGGATGTACGTGACCTTCAGACGGAGTGGCCAGTGCACGTTGTAAGATAACTACTGAAAAAAACCATCAACTTGGAAAAAAGCTTCCTGAGCCATGATATGGTCATAAAATTCCTTTTCAAAGAAACACGTTAAAGAAAAAGGATAAATAAAAAAACGGGTGGTATAAACTAAGAGCTTAAGTAGTAACTGAGTGTCAGACAAGGGAGGCATCAAACCCACCCTGGCAAACTTCACTGTTTCTCTGGCTTTTTAAAGCTTTGTAAAGGAAACAGGGCTAATTAACTCCTATGGACTTTAAAACTCATGCAACTGGCACCCAAAAACACAAACCTGGCTTGAAATGATATACTTACAGAAATGTAATATGTTCTTTTAATTTGCTTTATGTCTATGTGACCACAAGAACTGGAAACAATTTTCTTATTTACCGTGAAGGCTAGAATTTTCCTTCACCTGGTATATGGTTAGGAAATGAAAAGGAAAGGCATGAAAACACAAAAATGTATCTCTGTTGTCATTACAACTCATCTTTGATGACTTGAACCTCAATAAAATACTCTGCAAAGGCATTGCTTCCCAATGCCTAATTGTGATGCAAATTCACCCAGTTATCCAGACAGAGCCGTTGTCCCCTATGACATTCGGATAATCAATCTTCTAAATACCAATTAGGTTTAAAAAAAGTCCCAAGAGGGGTACCGTCTAAAAAAGAAAAACCTCCCTTCCTTCAGATCTCTAGATCTTGTGCTTGCAAATCTCTAGCAGGTTCAGCTTTAGTCTTTGTTTTTACTTTCCCTGCTCTGTTTTGATCTGTGAAGGTAAGCAAGCTCTGGCTCTTGGTGCAGCTGCTTTGAACAATCCTGTCTTGATTTTTCAATTCCATTAATCTTGACCCCATGAAGCTGAGCTAAAGAGCTTCCTCCCTTTTTTATAACCACACAATTTATTTTGCTGTTCAGCCTGGACTTCGGACAACATCAGACTTGGTCACCACTGAAAATGTAGCAATAGGTTTCACCGTATCTTTTAGCACATATTTGTTTTTTCTCATAACAAGAATTAAAACATGAGATGGGGTTATAATAGCAATAGCAAGGGCTTCACTCTTTGATGGGCAGGCACAGTTAGATAAATAAATAGATAGACTTAAGTAATTTTCCAATATTCTCTATGCTGAGAAGGCCAGAAAGATTTATTTCCATAAATTCTGCATGATAGATAAAATAAAGTAAGTATAACTCCCTGTGCAATGGTCCTTTGTACAGAGTCTTTTTGTTAGGGTACAATGTTCTTTTATGTATACCATAAAACAAAGTGTCATGGACAGATCTTGGAGTAAATGGAAAGAATCCCAGTGATTGCATTGGACTATGGACCTCAGTAATGCCATGACTGCATCTTCTGACTTGTATTCCTAGTTATAGGAGAAGCTGAAGTCATCTGTAGGGGACTGAATCCAAGCCTTTCAAAGTCAGTATCAATTTTTGCATTCTTTTCTTTGGCTCATATCTTGGATGAGCTCTGTTTTCAACCCATTTCATTGCCTGGCAGCTCCAGCACAAAGATCACTTCCATCCTGATCCCTAATTAAATGATTCCTGCCATTAAAGTTTTCATCTAGTTTTATGGTATTAGCAATACTGCCAGGCACAGCAGCAGTATCTTCCTCTGTGCGCATTTACTCTTCTTTTTTATTTGCTGCTTTGGAAGTATCCCATCTCCTTACAGTTTTTCAGCTCCCCTTCATCTATTGCTTGAGATGTAGTAGGCATAAGGAACCATTCAGTAGGCAACTGCAAATTCCCAATTATCATCAGTGGAAGTGAGACTCTGTGCACTGTGAAATGACAAAGTCACAGACTTGTTATAGTAGCCATTGTGTTAGAGGCTGCCACAGACCATTGCATCCCATCAAACAGGCTGATATGTTTTGCAAGGTGTAGTGCCCTTTCAGTGATCACATATAACGTTAAATAGTGATGTTCTAAACATGCCTGCTGTCACATCCATTGATGACATCTAGAAGGTACAGTCCAGCCAAGATCCTAGTCAGTCCCTCCTCTGAACGATTCCTATTCTCAGCATTTAATAGTTTAAACCATACAGGGAGGCAGGAAGACATTTTTCTTGAATGTGATGTTTGTGTCATTTTTAATATTGTTTTATTAAGATTGGCAGTATTAACATGAACATTTTTTAGCTCACGTACCAAGCTGTTAGTTTGTCCCAACCAAACCCAAGGCAAACACAGGTAAAACAGGCAGCAATAATGAATGAGAAAACAGAAGAAGCTCCTGTTCGTGGTCACCTTCTTGGTGATGTAGTTAGCAAAGGGCCACACAATAGTTCCTTTTTTAAGCAGGAAGAAGAGGAAAGACATTATGGCCTGTGGAATTTGCAGAGGAGAAGACAGTCCAATAGTGAAAATGCTGATGTTCTGGTAAGAAAGAAAACAGGGCTCCCTCATGGTCTACATGACAAAAGTTGACAAAATTGGTGGCTGGTCCTCTCTACAATTTCATCTGTGCAAGCTCTCTCATAGCAGTCTATCTGGGGAATAAGAGAGTATTATAACTAAGTATCTGATTAATACTAAAGTTTTTACTAGACTTCTGTTTTGCAGTGTCATGATTTTGGTCACATCACTCAAAGACTGTGGTCAGAGTATTCAAGTAACTAGTCATTTTGGGTACTTCGACTTTTGGGAAACTTTATGAGAGGCTTGACTTTCAGAGAGTGACTACTGTGCCCTCTTTGAAAATCAGGCTACCAAGGAGTTTCTTGGTTTCTATGTGGGTACACATTGCAAAGTCCAGGCAAGGACAAGCACAGTACACCCTGACACAGAGTAATGATCCATAGTGGAGTTTGTTCGTGACAGTGCCATTACACATCTTCTCTTCTGAAAGTCTCAGGGCATCTGTAGCTGTTAGAGTTGAGAGAAATTAATCTATGAGAGAATGAAGTGGGTTTTTCTGACTTGCATATCATCCGTGGAACAACTAATTAAGTCTGAGTCATTGAGCCTTTACCTGAGAAAGTACAAAGAAAATGAGAACAATTGCACTGTAAGTGCGTCACAAGTCCTCGATTTGGGCCAGGATATTAAATTTCAGATCGCAACTGTGTCTGTGATGCTAGCACTGGGAAGAAATGTTCTGTTTTGTTTTTATATTTGGACTGTGTAAATCTGATTTGGAGTTGTTGGAAAATTAAAAGCCCAGGAACTTATGATATATTTTTAAAAGGTAAAACTTTTCCAAACAGTCACGCTTTAGGATTTTTTTTGATGTTCAAAGAACAAAAGAATATAGGTTGTTGGATTACTGGCTGCCTTGGAACAAATCCTTACAAAGGGGAAGAGAAGTATATATTTTCACTGTGGCTTTTTTAGGCAAAATATATGGATTTAGACTTTACCTTCTATGTGTCATAATAGTATGGCACAGCCTTCACTTAAAATAGTTGTAAGAATGAACAATTAAGTTCTCTGATGGAGTCAAATAATCCAAAACAGTAAGACACTTCTCACAGTCTCACTCCTCACTCCCAAGAGAAAGACAGTCTGAGGTTGAGGAGTTTCTTTGGCTTTTTTCTTCCATGTCAATTTTTGTGAAAGAGAATTGAAAAGGCAGAGAAGTAGTAAGAGGACCAAGAGAAAATGCCAGTGATGTAGAGGTTGAAAAGACAGGAAGGTAGAGATACAAGGCGAGCACTTGAAGTGTAATCTTGAGCAGAGCTAAGCAAAAAGGAGAATAGGCTGAAGACTGAGTGGAAAGGCATGTGAAGTACTGAACAAAGACATTTCCACTTATCTAATTCCTGGTTTATTCAAGTAAATAGGACTTTGCCTTTTCTGAATTACAAGCACTGCATCAACAATTATTTCACTTCATTAACTTTAAAGTAATGTACAGCCTTTTTTGATGAAAAATTTGGATGAAAAATATTAACTTCTATAAATCCTCCATCTTCTTCTTATACTAATGTCTCATTATGACACTAATAACACAACTTTAAGATACCCAGGACCACTTCCAAGCTGCTTTACTATGCAGCTTGCCTGCAGAAAAAAATTTAGCTGTATAGTGTCTGGGTAGACATCAAATTTAACGTGAGTAATTCATACATGTATGCGTTCTGAAATGAAACAGTCATACAGAGCAAAGTTTTTCAGGAATTTTAGCCTGACTGCAACTTAACCTTAAATGAAAAGCAAACTTTGCTACCGTTCACTCTACTCCCTCCATTTTCAGACTACTTCTAAGCAGTGGATTCTGGCATAATCCAAAACTGCCATTAGAACAACATATCTTTTTAAGAATCAAATCTTGCTTACATGAAAACAAACACTTTGACAAATGGTGGAAGAGCACCATCTGGTGACACCAGGCACATCACTATATTTTGCTGCCATTAGAAAATATGTTTGTGGTGTACAACCTGTATTTTGGAAAGCCTGTCTCAATGTGTTTTGATATGTTTCAATTCATTATTCAGTTTTGCATAAGGAATACAAGAGTGAACTTCCTGAAAACAAATCTGAGCTGACAGTGACCCTACCTCTACTGTCCCTTAAATCACTGAGAAGTTCTTGTAATTCGAATCAAACATTTTCTGAATTGTTCTGAGCCATTTTTTTAGGAGGCTTTGGAGCAGATTTTATGGGCACCATGAAATGCAGTCCCAAGTTTTATTGCACTGGACATTTCAAGGTTTTTCTGTGTGTGATCCAAGTATTTTCTTACAGTGTTCAAGAAACTTGGCTTAGCTGTTTTTTCAAAGATTTTCTTTTTCCACAGAAGCAATTATTAAGAAAAATGAATTACCTTTTGCCTTTCTAGCTATTCAGAGGTAAGGAAAAAGGATGGATCTTAACCTGACTATTATTTGCAAATCATAGCTCATTTCAGCACAAATTGAACCTGAATATGCTAACAAATAAAATACATGATTTTTCTGAATAGGTTCTTTTTCACAATGATGATGACACCCATTTCATTAAAGTTCAAGGGCAAGTTAATGTGAGTTTGGTTAGGAATTAATAAAAGCAGTTAGTAATTATAATAAGCTTAGAAAACACTTTCTGGAATTTTAGTCTGCAAAGAACTAGTTTTCAAAGTCTGTCGTTTGTGCAGACTAACTATCTCACACTTCAGAAGCTGTTCAAAACCCCTAAACCTCAGGGAACCTTGCCAAAAATTAGATAAAGGTCAAGAATGTGGGAACCATGGAAGTTCTTAACTGTTCCATGGGACTCAAGTATATAATTCATGAAAAACATGATCATGTAATTACCAAGTCATTTTTTAATTTATCATATGAACCTGTTCCACATAATATTTATTTTTTCTTTTATTTAATAGGATAATAAAGCATTACATCTCCAAAGTGTAAAGATAATGATCAGAATGTCACCTAGCATAAAACTGTGCAGCATGTCTGAATAAGTCCTCACATAGCATATGGTGATATTCCTGAAAGGAAAGTGGTATGTCCTGCTTCCTCCCACCTTCTCACAGCAGTGGGATGGTAAATCTTCAGCCTGTGATGCCATATAAAGTGTTAAGTTTGTTCCAATGTTGAACACACTGTAGCAGAAACACCCAACAGGTAAGTCTACTGTTCTGAGCAGAGAGGAATATTGAGGAAGGTTGCAGTAGTTGATGAGTCAGAGAAAAATCACTCTTACTAAAGGGTAACTTAGAAAACAGGTCCATTATTGCCCAAAAGAATGAGGGAGGAAAAAGTTTTATCTCCAAAACCTTTAGCTTCCAATTTGTACAAGACTTCTAAGTCTTCTTAGAGGGCAAGTCGTCAAAAATAGAAGGCAAGAGAGACCCAAGTTCAGAAGACCCGTGTTCTAGCTCAGTTGTTAAAAAGCCACCTAGTAGGGTTACATTCACAGTGAAGGTTCATCAAATTCAGCACTCTCTGCAACGTGGAAGAGGCTGTCTCATGCAGAGACAATAAGCAGCCTACATTGATTTATGATAGCTTTCTCTCCTTTCTAAAGGCAAGACCAGATGCCCAATGTGGCCAGAAAGGTGTGTATTTTTTACAACTGAGAGTCAACTTCAGTGGGGATTCTTGCTTTTAGAATCAGATATCTGCAATTCAGTCTTGACAAAGATCTAATGTCACATACCAGAAGGGGAAGATTCCTCTTTGGCAGATTTATGTGGTCCAGAAAAGATTACTTCCTTTTCTGCATGCTACAGCATGATACTATTGCCATTATCTCGTGCATTTAATGTCAGTCATGTGGCAACTCAGTCTGGAAACAGCCATGGGTGCATGCTCTATCTTTATGCTGCATATCCCGCTTAGTTGCAGTCATACAGGTAACATCAGCTATCAGTGCTACCTGCTTTTTTTTCCTTCACAAGTGCTATCACAAAGGAATCAACTGGCTTGAGCTTGGATCTCTTTGAATCTGTTTTGTTGCTAATTAAAGGATGGGTCATTTAAAAAAGAAACCTCCTCTTGGATTTAGCATCATTAGTGTTACTAAACAATGAACATAAAAAATTTAGTCTCCGTAAATAATGTAATCAAGTTAAATCAGGTGATTTAATATATCTAAATCATATATCAATATGAAGGTTTTTCTATCTACTTTTTTTGGCTTTTGCACCCTTGGAGATTTTTTTTTTCCAGCAACCACAAGATGAAGAAAACCTTTCTTGTTTGTTTCTTAATTAAAACAGAGACTTTCACCTAATCTCTTGATTCCAGGAGCTGGGCTTTAAACAAACATCCAATATTGCAAGGCCTATAATAAAAATAGGGAGAATTGGCAATGCTTTATTACATAGCTTCACATCCTTTATGCAGGGCCACTTAGGACAAAGATTTACCTATAAGATTGTTAGCATTTTTCTTATCAGTCAACTCAAAAGCAGCAGTTTGGCTGACTCTAGTGACTGTGTTGGATTTTTTTATACTTCAAGACTAATGAGGTCTTTTTGTTGTAGAATTCTCCTAGCAATTTTTCCACTGTCTCCAGTAGTTCATATTCTTGTGAGTTTGAAAGGCTAGAAGTAATATGTTTGGAGTTACACTGCATATCCCCAAAGCATGCCCTCTTATCAGTGACTACACCTTCTAGAAACCGAAGATGGAAAAGGATGCCTTGTAACTTCCATGACTTTTGAAATTAGGAAAAAGGTTCCTACAGATACACAAACACCCGAGCTATACCATATGCTGTCCAGTCTAGTTTGTTCGGAAAGGCTATTAAAATCGCAGCTCATTCAACAAAGCAAGCATTAAAAGCTCCAGCAAGCTCTGCTTCCCATTGCTGCTGCCCGCTTTCTTGGGATCCGTGTTACTTTTGCTTAGTATAAGAAGCAGATGTGCAGCTATGTCTTCTCTCCTAAATCTGCCTCTGTATAGGGAGTATAACCTCTTGCAGCTTCCTATCTCTTGGCCCTGCTCTTAGAACTTACTGCTACTCCTTTAGCACCATATCCCTGGCTGTGATGTCTTGTGATTGCAGAAGCATGTTGCTTCTCTTACTCAGACTTTTTTGTAAACTAAAATGCCATCCTATAAAACCATCCATTCCCTGCAGATGGACTTCTTAGCAGAAATTACTTCCTTTCACTTTGGGAAGCCTCAGGCTGGTGGGAAGCTGAGCAGTGAGCACTGAGCAATGCTGTGAATTGGCAGTTCAGCACAGTCCATGTGGAGCAGAAATGACCGAATCCAGGAACTGCTTCTAGGGGAGAGATGCAGTTGCCTGCTTTAATTCAGGGACTATAACTTCCACAGAGAGAATAATTAACCTTTTACCTTGACTATTGTTCTACTGAGCTTAAAGCCACTTCTCTGTCTTCATCTCTTCTGGCTAGACTCTCTCCCAGCTCCCTTTCTATTGCAGATTTAAAGAAAAATCAGACAATGCATTTTCTTTTTTTGTCAGTCTTTGCTTCCCTAGCTGGCTGCCTTGTAGTCAATCCTTCTGTTATGCTTCTCCCTTTGTATAGCAGAAAAAATCCTGCAATTTTTTGATTTAGAAAGTAGGATGAAATGAGCTGCATATACTGTATCAGAACATCACATCAGGACTCTCCTGCCTTTATTTCTGGAAGTGCATATGAAGTGAAGCAGCAAGCTTCACAGTTGCTCAGAGAAAACAGGTCTGTGCTGATCTGTGAGAGGAGAAAGCCCGGTCTGCTTTCAGTAAGATGAAGTGAACTGGGGGTTCCAAAGTGAGCTGACAAGCAGTGGCTCTCATGCCATGCAGTAAATCAGAAGTACCAGTGATTTCCCATGAACTTGCCAGCAGAGGCAGAATTTCAAACGTTGAGCCAGTTCTGAAGAGATTCTGGTTTACGAAACCCTGCCTGCATATATGCTGGGTGATTGTGCAAAAGAGTGGATGTTCATAGGAAAACATCCACTTGTTTCATAGGAGAAACCAAAGAAAAGAAGAAACGCATGGAGAAAGGGTTAGTCAGAACAATTATTTTAAACACTTTATGGAGAAATAAAACATAAAGAAAAACCTGCACATCTCTGGCCTTTGACCTTGGTCAGCTCTAGACCAACCTCTTTCCAAAGTGGTTTACTTAACTCTTTCATTTCAAGAGTATTCATTCCATGTCTCATGCAGAAGTTTTTCAGGCAATCTGGACATTAGTATGACTGTTAATACGTTCTGTCCACCAGAACACACTCTGGTGCTAACAGGTAACCCAATGCTGGATAATATTTTTTCATACAAATCTGGTTGCCCCAAGGGATGTTGTTCTACTTGGGAACTGGCATGTTGGTGTTCCATTCTGATGCTTTTTCACTGAATTCTATATCAAATTCACTCCATTTATAAGGCAAAACAAGGTTTTTCTAACCAGGTCTGCACTTAGAGTGTCTGAAAATCGATTTTTTTCTGCCATGTAGTTCCTAACTTACGTTTGATAGTAACAGATATTCTGAAATCAGGACTGAACTGCAATTTTATTGCTAAAGCATAAGGGGAGAGAGACTGTATCTTGCTTTTTCTACAGCTGTATTGATTATCAAACCTTTTAGTAATTAAAAAAAAAAATCAGAAAAGCAAGGAGATAGTTGGTGTTGCCATGGGGAAAGAGTTGATACTAGAGTAGTAACCTGCTTCTGACAAAAGCCTATCCCTGACACTGCAGAGGAAAACTAAACTATTTCTAATAAATGTATATAACTGTGTAATATCATCATTTACCTTTCAAGGCCATCAGATTAACTATCTAAACACAATATTTAGGTTAGTCTCCAAATATCACTTTAGCGTGTGCAGTAGTTTGAATGACAGTTTCATCCAAAGCCTAGTGAGATCAAAGTAAAGTTTTCTGTTGCTTTATATTGAATCAGGCCAAAGAATTAAGTCATTGAGTCAAAGCTGGATAAGTGTACATAGGAAGGAAATGTCATGCTTTTACAGACTTCCTATCTCTAATTGCACCCATCGGTGGTAGAATATCTTCCACTTTTAACATCTTTTCCATAATCAAACTCTATTTTCTTTAATTCATAGCTTTTATATATAGCCCTGGTTTTTGTTTTTTTTTTTTTTCTTGGATGCAACTCATTACTCATACTGACTGTACTTCTCTTTGTTAAATACAGTGAAAATGCCAGCACCAAGTAATTAGACTGGAAGGAACTACTGACATACTGAATGACAAGAGCTGATGATCCATCTGGTCTGGTCCTCTCTGCCTAATAAACTGCTGGTGCTTCCATGCACAGAAGGAGAGATGTTATAATTACTGATTACTTTTCAAGCTGTTCTAGGTTCTTTTAAGTTAGGTGGAAAAGATGGGATTTTCCAGGATCTGTTTGAAGGAAAATAGGGCGGTAGTGCTCTGAAAAGAAACATGAAGAAGGCTTTCTCTAGAGCAAAAGGGGGAGGAAGATGCAGAAGGGGAAACATGCACAAATGATGGCATTACTTAGGTTGGTGTTGCTGGAGTCTTCACAAGATGTGACGGTGATAAAATGCTCCCTTGGTGGGGTATAAGCATGCACAGGACGGCATCAAGCAGCAATTTGTACTAGGGGGGCCAGGCTTGCGTCAGATTTAGTCAGTGGCCATTTTAACAATTAATTTAGTAGGAACGCAGCATCTTCTAGTCTATTAGCAGAACTCCTGGCAATGGTAGCAGTAGCACAGTCTCCCGTGGGACACAAGCCTTGTGGGCAAATATGTCCCTCCTGTTCTTTATAGCACATTAAAATATGGAAGAGTTAGAAGTGCTATGGCAATCAATACCTGGGCACATCCCAGCTATTTCCCGGGCCTGCGGTACAGGTTCCCTTCTCTAACAGCAGATGGCAGTGAAGTTAAACAAATGGGTGGAAATAAATCGCAAAAATGGGTTTTGCTTGCTGGATGGTGTTGCTGCAGAGAGCTCATCGAGCTCCGTGCATATTCAGCCAGTGCAAGGTTCATTTCCAGTGGACAGATCACCCGTGGCACATTCAGGTAGCAGAAGATATTAATTCTTCCAGCTGTTTGTAATCCAAGTCATGTTTATTTTGTTTGTGACATTTTTGGTCATAGAAACAGTAGCACAGATAGAATCTGTTATCATTTCTTTCTTACATCCGTATTTAAAACCTATGCATAGCTGAACAGATGAGGATGGAGCTCAGTTTCAAGTGAGTAAACTTTTATTGTTTATTACATATCTTGTGCTACATCTGAGAGAATGAAGATATATCACCATGGGTTGCTTTAAAACTTTTATAATGCCATTTTTTTTTACCACCAAAAAAGCTGTGTGAAAGGGTTAATAAGATATCAGTTTAAAGCCACAAGAACAAAGAGATTGAGGGTGAACTTTTTTACAGTCCTGCCTTACACTTTAAATTGATCTCACTTCTGGTGGAAGGATGGGAGAGGGGGATGTTTGTTTTCCAATTTCAAGCAGGCAAATGATGGAGATGTCAGTACAGATATTTGATTGCAACTTTTAAGTTCCTTGCCTAAAGTGAAAAAGGGATGAAAAGATATTAGGGATATCTACTTAATGTCATTAATATCTTAGTTCCATAGCAGTGTCACGAAAAAAACATGCTTGCGGGGTTTGTGATTTCCAGTCAGATGCTAGACCGTCAAATACAGTATCTATTTCCCTTATTTACTGCTCAGTGCTTGATCCACCTGAGGAAACCCAGCACGACTCTCCCTCCATCACATACCGAGGTAATTACTCAATCCTGTATGATTATGCAAAGCACTCGAAGATGCCTTGCATATGGCACTCAAGGCCCAGATCTTCATTTCAAAACCTATTCAACACATTAGCAAGTTCTGGCTGAAGTCCTCAGCTATCAACAGTGCTGATCTGAATGTCAATACTGTGATAACAGAAGAGGAGGAATCTTTCCTGTCCCCCTCTTTTGGACCATTAATGCTCTGCAACACAGTCTTGGACTCTGTGGTCCTATTCCTAAGAGAGGTATCAAGCCAGTGGGACTGCTCAGAGAAGAGAGGGCTTCAAGGCTGCTCTCAAGAGTTTGATTGCCCTTATCATAGCATGCCTAACTACAGATTTTCTTTTCAAGTTCATATTTACACATACTATAGTCTGAATATGCTTTTAATCTTCCAGTTATATTAGAATCCTTGTTTAAAAAATGTGCATGACACCCCAGCAGACATATTTATACCAAGCAAGGGCACAAGTCTCAATCACTTGCGAAGAAGCAGCCCTTCTTAATCTGTCAATCAGTCCATGCACAAAATGCACAGAGCATCAATTGCTTTTTAGGTTATTTACTGTGACTTATGTATCTGCCAATAAATCTAAAATACAGGTCAAAGAATATGTAGCTCAAGTAAATCCATAAATGTAGCAGAAAAGCTTCACTAACTACTTCAGATTGCCAAAGCTGAGGTCATTTCCTTGTTGTGAAAAATACTGAGGTCCATAAATTATTTTTATCACCTCTGGGGCAATGCAAACAGTTTCCCACAGATGCTGAAAGTATGATACATTTTTTATTTAATATCGGAACACCACTTTTACACAGCTCTTAAAATATGAGGTCCAAGATTCTGCTTGTGCTTTAAGGCCCCAATTCAGCAACATATTAAAACAGATGCTTCAGGTCCTGACATTAAACACGTGCCAAAGTGCTTTGCTGCATAGTCATAGATTGCTGAATTGGAGCCTAAAGACTAAATCTTTTTCCCATGAAACTCAGAATTTCCCTTCTATTTTCCTTCAGGGAAAACAAGGCATTTATTCAAACATAATACAAATAAACAGTTAAAAACATTCAGAAAGGCTTGTCTTGCAGAGATCACTGGATAAGCAATAGGTCTGGAGGTGCACCTTGGACAAAAGTTGATGTATCATTTTTTGCAACAGTTTAACAGTTTGGTGTTTATTTAAGATTTAGTAAGCATTGTTCCACGAAGAAAATAAAAATACCTTGAACGTGTAAAGAACATAAGCATGAATGGTGAACATCCTACAGAGAACTTTGGAGAAAACACCACTGAATTAACTTACAGTACATTTGTTAAACATGAGCAGCTCTAATAATGACATTTCATTTAACAATGCCCTTTGTCTTTTCAGTTCATCAGTTACCTATTTCAGTAATGAACTGCAGTCATACCATTCTGATTTTCTCCTAATGTAAAGGCTGAGATCACTTCACTTGCAGTGGAGCGTGATGCTATTATTCTGTTTGTTGCTTAGGAAAAAAGCTATAGAATATATCACAATTGTAATTGGCTAACAAATATTAAAGTCTGGGATCGGTAAGGTTACCAATAATTTTGTTTAGCTTTTAAGGGAAACAAGTAAAATTAAAAAAAAAAAAAAAAAGACAAGACAGAAATAGTTGAAAATGCTCAGCATATCTATTTCATGAGCAGAGCAATAAGTATTCAGCTGGGAAAAAAAATGAGCCACACATTAAACGTTATTTTAATTTTTTATCAACAGTCCATGAATAGAACTTAACAGCAACATTTTCAGTTAGGATGAATAATCTCAGTCACAAAAATAAAATGGAGTTGCCTGCCCTATTTAAGGAGGATTTTCTAAAGAACTGGAGGAAGTCAGGTTAAGTGGCTAATATCCCACTTTGCACTGTGTAAACACAAGACAGATAAAAAATATCATAGGTCTACTTGATATGATCCATAAGTCTTACAAGGGGTAATGGAGCCTACTTTCACTCATTTGCCTGCCTCTTTTTGGGGCTTCTTAAATTTCAAAAGCTTTTTCATTGCCTTTCTAGCTGCAAGAGAGACATTTTAACCAGGCTGCTGTTTTCACTTTTCTATTCACCATGATCCATTCAAAATATTTTCAGAGCTCACCAAAAACATTTAATTAACAGAGACTGGTGTCCAGCACGTCATAATCTTTTCTTAACTGAACCAAATCTGCACAATTTACAATAGATCTTTGGAAAACTGCTTTTTACCGTGTGCTGCATCTATAGATCTCTCTCAATTACCCACAGTAAATTTAGGCATTGTACAAGAGCAAATTTTACAGTCCATGAAGAGATGAAGTGAAATCTAGATGAAATTCATTGTGACAGATTCTCAGTTAGTGCCCTGATGTGTCTGTATTACAGAAGATAGACATTCTATTAGCATGGAAGCTCCCATAATGGACTGTGAATCATTTCAGGTAATAGAGATGCCAACTGGAATGACTGAAAAGCACTATTGAATTCCATTAGAGCTCTTTGTTTTTAAATCAGTCATTTCTTTGTGAATATCCAACTATATACTTCTTGACCCTAGCTGAGAGTAATAATTGTGAACTAATATTACAAAACATTAATCTGAGTTACTGTTCAATTAATGTTTCTGTTCGAGGGTTATTTTTATGCTGCAAATGTGAAGGAGACTGTGGCTTGTATTACAAATATGTATTTGGACTTGAGCTAGTGCCGAATGCAATTTTCAGTTATATTTCTGTCTCCACTGTATTCAGTCTCATCTCATTAGCTGTAAAAAGACTCGCGTATTGGCTTTTCTTTTCCCGAAGTCATCCTACCAGAATAAAATAACTATAATCAAGAAATCTATAAAGATAAACATTTTTATAAGGGATGCCACAAATAGTCTTCTTTCATTTAGGTGCTTGGTTAATTATCAGCAAAATAACTAACACCATATCCTGTTACCCAAACAGCCCCACCTTATCTATCAATCATGTATGATTTATCAGGCTTGATAATTGCTTGGATAATTAACACAGAATTTAGGTTTACTCAGTGTGCTGAAACCTCAGAAATGCCTGCATAATTGCCATTTGTGTAGTGATGAAGTTATGAATAATTCTTTTTCACATAAATATGAAGGCTGGATTGCAGGCAGCACGTATTTCCTCACCCATTGCCATTAATGCAGATGTCATGTCATACAAGTGCTGTGGCATTGTCACATGTTAACTATATGTATATAGCTAAAGTAATTAAAATACATATCTATAAAAATTAGGGAAAAATCTTTCCCTTTGTTTGTAAGTACTGCATGCTGTTTTCATGAGGAAGTACAGACGGAAGGTTGAACGAAAATTAGTCTACTCAGTACAGTGGCAACCAGATTTGAATCTCTGTAATATTCACACATAAATCCTTTGGGAAGACTTTAAAAAGAGTAGGCTCTATATCTTCTGTCTACGATCATCTATTTTCACATCAGAATGAGCAACATTATCCTTATATGCTAGAGTATCTGTGTCTACAGCTTGAAAATGAGACTCTCCTTAATGTTGTAATGACAGGTGTAAGATTAACTTTGTTAGGTGTCTAGCCACTCATGCAAACTAAATTAAATTAATGGAACAAATTTCTCTCATAATTAAGATAAAAATTCATGTCAGCTGTAACCTTGCTGTACACTAATTATATACAAATGATTTATCATCTGCTTCGCCCAGAATATTAATCCTCAACTCATTGATAACTGCAGCCAGTGTTAAGAGATGAGAGTTGATTAACTATGACAGATTGGGCAACCACAGTACCAAGTGCCTGAACAACCAGTGAAACCAATAATATTCAAATAGCACTTCTTATTTAAAAATCCATTCCCATGGAAACAGATGCATGTTTAATGAGGGATACGGAGATTATTTCAATAACGACTGATGTTGGAACAGTGGGCAGAACTAATCAATAATAATTAAGCCCTTAGCCTGGTTAAGATATGGTACTGTAAAGCAAGTTATATACACATTAGTGAGATACTAGTTCGGGCCACATTACATATAATGTCTTCATGCATTGCTGTTACTTATTTATTTTTCCTACTGCAGAAGGAATTGCATAGTTTACAGATGTCAAAAAACCCAATAATCTAGTCTTGGCTCCCACCAACTCTAATAAAAAGAAGAAGAAACTGATCCCACCACCAGTCCTTTGAAAGCCCAAATGGAAACTCCTGTGATAATTATGCTTTGGGAAATTTCTTTATGAAAGTGTTGTTCTACAAAAAACCCCCAACGAACACAAACAAAAACCAACAACTTTTGAAGCATCATCTGTTAAACAGGACACTCTTTG
Source organism: Haliaeetus leucocephalus (assembly GCF_000737465.1). Taxonomy (NCBI): domain Eukaryota; kingdom Metazoa; phylum Chordata; class Aves; order Accipitriformes; family Accipitridae; genus Haliaeetus; species Haliaeetus leucocephalus. The sequence goes on along the minus strand of NW_010972887.1, from coordinate 758,905 downwards.
ATCTCTTGGAATATGACGTTATATTTTTACTTTAAATGAAAATTATTAAAATTAACTTGTAAAACCTTTAAGAAAAAGCTATTAGTCTGTTGGGTTTTTTTTAATAGCTGATATGTATTTTGGGGAAGATTGTTAGTTAATAAAGTATCCTTTAATGAATAAAAAAATATGCAAAATTCCAGACGTGTTGAAGATTTACAGATTTGGGCTTGGGTTTTTTTAGTATTAATTCTGTCTCCCCAGGACAGCTTTTTTAAACTAATTGCTCATTGAGACTCCAAGAATCCCTGTCAGAATGAAGAAAAAAACCCAGTCTTGTACCTAGGCATTAATAAGGCACAACCAGCAAGCTGGATGAACTAAGTAATATTGCTGTAAATGAATTATTTTCCTGAAAAGTTGGTGTGTCTGAAGACGAGTTATGTGTGAAAAGGAAACCTAATTGCTAATATAAAACTGAAGGCAATTATGAAGTTAACACAGAGTGTGACCCTGTTATTTGCACTGGTAAGCTGGGACGAGCCATGTGAAATACTGCTTGGTTTTGGGCATAGGGGGGTACAGCCTGGTCTTCGGTGAATATACCGATGGCCAAGAGAGCTGGGGACAGGTTCCCAGAGCTACCCTCCTCACCAGGCACTGCAGTCACAACTCCGGCTTTCCTGTTGACCAAAGTGGTGTGATTCCGACATAAAGGAAGAAATTCCAAGAAATTGGCCCCTATCCTATGGCTGCTTGGTAATTGGATTTTAAGTGAGCCAACCCTTCTCAGTCTGCTAATTCTTAGCATGAGGACACCTATTCCTTTGGAACTGGAATGGCTTATTTCACATAGGCTACACCGGGATTACGTTTTCAATGTGAATTTGAGCCCTTTCTTGAGCTAACATGTTCCTTAACATCCACTCAGCACCTGGCTGAACACAGGTGCTCCTGCATAGGTAGCTCCAAAGCTTGGCTCGGATGAAAATCTGAGCTCCGACTACTGACTATAGAGCCAGCTGAATGCCAGCCCACTGCAGAGACAGTCTGGGCACAACAGATGGTGTGCTGCACGTCTGTCAGTGCTTTGTAGTGACATTGCAGGCTGGTATCGAGCAGACAAACCAGACTAGCCTCCCGAAATACTCAGCACTGCACACAGCCTGAGCTTCAGCTGCCAAGAGAAAAAGAACCACCGAAATACCAGAGCCCAGCTATCCCGGCGCTGGCAGTCTCAACATGTGGATGACAGATCAGGGGCTGCTTTCTACCTGCCAGTAGAGACTCAGACTCAGCCTAGGAAATAAATATTCTATTTCATGATAATGGTCCTTTTCAGCCTCCAGTCCCATGAGGGACTTTCTTTTTTTTTATCATTTGTCTTCTGTTCTTCAAAAGAAATTAAAGTCCCACTTAAATGAAAAAGAAAATATGAACTTCATGGGAAATAAAAATTCAAACATTTCTTTCTCTACATTTCTAGCTATTTCAGGGCTAATTGCCTTTGAATTTGTAAATGCAGATAATGAGAAGAATCATATGTATATGGAATTGAAGAGAGTATATGCAGAGCAAGTCAAGTACTTGATATCCAATTTAACTTGGAGTTGGATATCAACTTTAAATAAGCAAAAAGGCCATAAGTTTTTTTCATCACCTTACCCTTAGGGGATACATATCTGCTATGAACCTAATCAACTACAGTACATCACTGATCCTCTATGCCAGTGCTAATGAATGAACATTTACATGGCAGAACAGAGATGGATCATCAGCACTGCGGGTCTGATGTGGCAACCAGATATTTCTATCAAGATTCAGTGGGTGCAAAAGTTTATGCGTGAACTGCCTTTCAGGTCTTTGGGATCACGATACAGAAGCAATCATCAGTAGAAATATATTACAATGAAAGCATAAAAGAAGTTCCCCATGTAAAATGACTTTTCTGAGCAATTTTATATGTAGTGTGACATGCAAGGCTTCACCTACCAATGCTAACAACATCTAGCAAGTAGGTGAGCTAGACTATGTCTGCACCAAACTGGCGCACCAGCAGACTGCACCGAAGCAAGCATGTGACAGCCAGAGCAGACTGGGCTGTGCTGCAGTTTTCGGAAGTCCCCTTTCCAGCAAAGCAAGTAGCAGTTCCCGTCAATACAATGGTCCCATTCAACACTGGGGCTCTAGCACAAGTAGGATTATGTAGCTGCTCTAGTGGTTGGAGTATGTTGCAGCTCAACAGTAGCTATTATTGCTACTATTGCTCTTTTCTTTCTTCAAATAAAGAAATCCAGGCATGAAAATAACTACCTGTTTTTCTAGAGCATATAGGTGTTAATGGACCAACTTCAGAGGAAATGCCAATGTGGAAGGCGGTGGCACTCTTTGCTCAGGACAAGAACTAAAAAGAAAGTATCACTAGTCAGAGAGAAGGCATGCAGTCATTTAGCACATCTTTTCTAGCCGAAACTCAGCATGGACATTTGGCAGTGATATTGTCTAAATCCAGCCTTCTGGGAATGGCTATAACGGGTCTATATTGATTAGCGCTACTTTGGCTAACTGCTTGAGGTAGGAATTGGGAACGCACTGGTAGCCCTCATTGCTAGCAGTTAGAGCTATAGCTGATAGACCTGAATTTACTCTTATTGACACACGAAAGAAAATACACCACCTTTAACAGAGTTCCTCCAGTTTAACAGGCACAAAGAGAAGCAGATGCCAAAAATGGATAGTGTTCCTGTCCTAAATCTCTTTTGCACAATGAATTAGGCTTACCTTGAGCGTCTCCTGCCCCCTCTACTCAGAGTAAGAAGTGGGATTGTGCAGTGCCGTCTGACTTCCCCAGCAGTAACACTTCGTTCCACTGATCAGGCTCTGCAAACAATGCAATTATTTTAGAAGAGAGTGCAGTGAGCCCTAGTTTTGCTACTTCCACTTATTACTGAGGAGCATCAAGCTACCCAGCCATTTTCCTGCAGCCATCTTTAAAAAAGGCAATGATCTCAATGTGCTGCTAACCTAATGAGGGCTGTGTGTGACTGAGCCGTAGATACATTTTCTCACTAGCCTAATGAGGAAAGTGACAGACAGTGAAACAGTTCACGCTTGAGTAATTTTCTAGTCATCAGCAACTGCAGTGTTCATGGTAGCAGAAGCCAGAGAAGGGACAGAGAGATATACAATAAATACACACTGGCTCCATTGGCCAGAATAAGTTATCACTAGGATCAAGGTCTTGGGGCGAACTCCCTTAGGAAATTCAAACAAAAAGAGTCAATTTAAGGCATCTCTAGCAGTGCATTCAATTAAAATTAAATTTAAAAAGTAGGATCAGCTGTTGGGCTGTTAGGCCACCTGCCCAAAGGAAGAAAAAAATTAGAGGTGTAACGAACCTTTACTCCCGATGTCTGCAAGCTGCTCGCAAATGACTGAATAGTACCAGCTTCTCACAACCATCCGTTCAGCACGAAGTCCAGTTCTCCTTCTTCGCCTCCCACCCTAAAAAGAAGAAAACTAGCAGCAGATAGCTCATTATCCATATACACAGCAAGTGTTTGCATGAAAAATGCTGTCCTCCTTACATTTTTAACACACTGGCAACTTCTTCCAGTGAAATCATTATTTCTCAAGGGAACGTTACTATGAGCCAAGCCTTGGTATGTCCACTGGCACAGGCTCCAGGACTGATGCCACGAGGAAACAGCAGAAGCTGTGCAGAGCTATGCGGTTCCCCAGAGCGTATGTTACTGCACCCCAGCACCTCCCACTGCCCTGATGGTCAGGAACAGGAGTGGAGAAGAGACCCAGCCCAGGTGCAAGGGAAGGAGGCCTTCCCAAAGATGGGAAAACCAGCCGGTGAAAGGAGAAGTGTTTCACCTGACAATGGCGGGGTCCAGGTCTTGAATGGAAGAGATGCCCCATCAAACTTTCTTATCCCTTCTTGACCCCTCACCTCGGGTATCGCAGTTTTTACCAGGGACAAAATATTGTGTCTGCTTCCCTTCTTCTCTCAGACCAAAAGACATAAGACATTCGATGCTGCTGGGACAAATAAAGAGGCAGCTGCACACAGTCCCCCTGCCTAACCCCAAAGGTGTCCCCCTGTGAACTGGCCTGACTCTAAGCAGAAGGGACATTAGGAAATGAATCGTCTTGGGGTTCCCCACCCAGATCCTTCTGCTGTGGCCCTTCCAGCCGTGTGCGGGAAGCAACACGTGGGCAGAGGGACAAGCCCTGTCAGCTTTCTAGCTGTGCTGGAATCAACTTCACGGAGAGCTGTGGACGTGCTTTAGAGGTGCAGCAGTTAGGTATGGCAGAGCTCACGCCGCCCTTCCAGACCTGGTGCTGCTCCACAGGCAGCAACGCTCTCCTTTGCTGTTTCAGCACAGCTCTACATAGCTCTTTGAGCGGCTCTTTGGGAGCTGGATGATGCCCCAAATGCCTAAACTCACCTCCTGCTGCACCAGTCACTGCTTCGCTGTATCTTTGCTCAGTGGGGCTGGTGGAGCAAGTACACAGGCTAGAGGATGGGTCAAAATGACCCAATGACCACAGCAGCAACAGATGAGCCCTTGTGCAATCAAATCCTACCCTGCAAGAGCATCCACTGAAGGCAGAGCAGCTCTAGCCTAGTGTTAATTAACTAATTCTCACAATCACTCTGCAGGTCATTTCTGCCCCGGCTTTGCAGGCTGGTGGGGGAGTGAAGGACTTGCAGGAGTCACCAGAGGCACAGATGCAGTTAGCCAGCAACCGAACTCAAACTTCTGGGCTCTGGTCCTCAGCTCTGGCTGCTCAACCAAAACCTATTTACCCAAGCTCATTATGAGCTTGGATGAAGTGTTGTTTTCTCTGACGTGGTTTTCTCTGCTTCCCCGCGTGAGCCAAGGCATTTAAACTCATTGCACCACACGTGTCACGTCAGAGGAACCCAAAATTGCTTCTAAAATGTTGTTGTGTCAGTACAGCATGGCGCAGGGCAGTGCAGTTCAGGGCTGCGCTCATTCGTTCCTGGCTGGCTCCGGACCCGCATCCCCTGGTCTGGGCTTTGTGCTCCACTGAGCTTCCATCTACTTCTGGCCGGACTCGGGCATCCCTTGACCACATCCCACACACACGAAGCAGCCACGGACAACCTGTGCATACTTTATTTTCGTTTTTTTAAAAACACAACAGCATGCAGCCAGCGTAAATCTGAACAACCCGGGGTACCTCTTGCTTTGAGTCACCTAATAGAGCGGACTGCAAACCGTACCTGTGCTGTGGCACAACTGGTGCAGCATTTGGGCTTAATTTACAGCTGGGGGTAAGCCAATAAACACCGGGATTTTCTAAAAGGCGTAAGGGAATTAGGTGGTTATCTCTCCCTGACTTTCACTGGGGCTCAGCATTCAATTCCTTCGGGCTATTTTAAAGATCCCTGTCTAGAAAAAGAAACTGGCTTTTATGGGCACAGCACAAACATTAAGCTACTTTGAATAACTCTCCATGTGGAACTGCTCATATGCAATAAAAACAGCAGTGTTTTCCAGTATAAATAATCATTCATTTCTTGAAATCATAAATCATTCACTTCTTGAATTATCTGGGTGTCAGGGGATAAACTGTTAAATGTATATTTAGTATCTAACTCAAAGTCCTGCCTGATTTTCAGAAGTACCGCACGCTCTTCAGCTGGGAGAACTTGTACACCAGATCCCTTGGATAAAAGTGGACTTACATGCTTACATGTAAAAACTCCACCCAACGCTTAAGGGTAATCTGCGAAGGAAACCAAAAATGACTTAAAAACTGTTCTGAGCATTTTCAAAAATTACACAGCAGAAGGCATTCCAGCTGGAAGTGCGTTTTAACTAATTTTTCATAAATGTCCTCCTTCTTGTAAAATTCTGTCTTGTTATCACAGATGTCCCGGAACGTGATAGCTCTGGCCATGCCAGCCGTGCACTGGATCACCCAAGGGAGGCGGGGAGCGAAGAACCGCTCGTGTGGGGGCGAGCAGCCAGTTGTGTCTGGCAAACGGGGCATCGGGACGGGAGAGAGCCCGTGGTGCAGTGCTGCAAAGGAGAGACGGACTGCCCTCGTGGTGGGAGACGGGAGATGACAGCACACTGTGCGATCCTCACCATCAACATACTGGATTTGACAAGTCTGTATACCAGTAATCTAACTGCAGCCCAGGTGATTTTAACGCCCTGAACCATTCTGAGCGGCTGCATAAAAGTTTGCCCCGGTTTAGATACGGTGCAGCATTTTTAGATGGGCCTTAGTGAAACTGTTCCACTCCCTGCGTGTAGATGGACACACAAGTTCTGCCAAAAAAATGTTCAGCCAACCAGGAAGTGTCAAGAGGATTTTATACAGGAAAAAAGATTTGAAGAAACTCAGTGGTTAAGTCAATGTTCATTTTACTTTGTAATTCACCTTAACTGATCCTGTATGTGAGCCAAACCCCCTGAGACAAGAAATGTGTGCAAAAGATATAAACCTGTGAAATGGTGGGACAACTAGTTTCTCTTCCTCTAGTAAAATGAAACAGCAGCTACTTGTGAAAAGAATCCACGTGCCAAATCTGTAAATACGCTCTACCTCTTTTTATGCTGCTGCTATAATTAATGTAAGAACCTTCAAAATTCCTATCTGATACTTACACTTGTTATAGCAACATATTTAATTCCAGAGCTACATCTTTTAGCAGATTCTTTTACTTCATTCAAATTACTAATCGTTTAGATTCTCTCTGAAAGTCTTTCCTCCCTCGCTCCCCATGCATGCTTAACCTAATTAACTATAAATGAGAAAAAATGCTATTCACATAAAAAGAAAATGTTAACCTATAAATTATCCAGTGCTCCCTCCTGAGGCTGGCAACGCCTCTTGCAGAAAAGCTCAAATGTTGGTGCAGTATTCTTGGCTTCCTATCCAGTTTCTGCCACCTAAAATCATTTTATACAACACATTACTCTGCCATTTTGTACATCTGGCAACATTTGCTGATACTAAGTCCTCTCCCGTGTTTTCAAGATTACACGAAGGAGGATTTCTGGGATGATGCATTGGAGAGAGAAAATCATTCCTTTACATTTCAAGGAACATTTGCAGAAGACTAATGGTCATTTATGGAAATATGGCCTCTTTATACCCATTAATGTCTTCCGGTGCTCCCTGTGGGTCACACAATTAACTACCCATTTGTGTTTCTTTGCTGCCGTCATCCCAAGTCCTCTCGGTTGTCGTCATCAGTTGAAAATCTTCTGCTTTGCCATGGCCAGATCTAAAGCCCACTCAGGTCTGTGGGACTGAGCCATCTAAGGGACAGGGTCCTTGCTCTATATGTTTCTCCTCAAAATCCACTTTTTTCCAGAGGTTCTCAACTGCACTTTGCCAAATTCCACCCTGACAACCTTTTCCAAAGGTATTTGTAAATCCAAATAAAAAGTAGAGAGATACAATCCTTTATTTTCTCATTCTATTCCCATGCGTTTGTGACTTTATTCGTCTCACTCTCCACTGGTGATGGAAAGGGCTTTGCTGTGCCTGGCACAATATTGTTCTGATCCGTAGCTAGAGCTCCAGAGTACTCTAGTATCTTATTGTTATTATCATTATTCTTACCATTATTCGTAATTATAATCTTAATTTCCAGTGAAACCTGACATAACGGATCCCTGTCCAGTAACATGACAAACGTGCGCCCAGGTACCAGGTCACACCACGGGCACCACTAGGGATGCTGGGGCCCAAGTGAAGACTGGCACTAGGCACTTCTGGGGGAAATGATCTTTCCATTGCATCTTCCACGGTTCCCTGCTGTCTGCCCCTATCTCTCTGCCACTGCAGGACTTTGTGCCAGTGCCCTGAGGGCGCTAATAGACCTTAATGGTCAAGGGATTAGTATAACGCAGTATGTTGCCCCATTTTTTTCCCTTTTGCCAATGAAAAGAGTCTGCCCTGGCAAGAGCCTCTTACCAGGACATTTGTGTACACCCTTTCTTGGAATTGGCATGTAACCAGCTCTTGGTTTAATTTACCACCTATACCGTCGCACTACTCATTGTTTACCCCGTGTGCTGCCTGTGAGCTCCAAAACAGCTGTGTGTTAAACTGGGAAGGGCAAGGTGCTTACAAAGGAGCTAGGAAGTATGGGTTATCACACGTGAATGGAAATCTTTTCTTTCCTTACCCTGTCATTTTCCTTTCTCATTTTGATTTAACAAAAGATAAAAAAAGTACATGTATGTCGAATAAAAGGCATTAGCGTTATCAAACTATCCACACATAAGTTGTATTACGTTTGACAGTACCATCCATGTAATGAGCCTGGGGTCAGGAAATGAATTCTCAGTTGTTCCACATTTGTAGGACATGAAGGTTTCTCTGTGGTGACCTGAAAATGAGGAAGATGTTTTTAAGGACTGAAGCGGACACCAACGCTGTCATCTCTGCTCCCTGCCAAAGGGCTGCAGCCACATCCCTCGGTGGCATCTCCTGTATCCACAGTTCAGACACCACAAGGAAGCTGATGTTGTTTCAGATGATGCCCGAGTCATCACAAGACACTGGTCCCAAGCGCGTGTGATGTTGTCACCTTCTAGTGGAGGTGGCTGATGCCCAGAACAACGTCTTTTTCCGGAGAGGTAGAAGAGTTACGGCAGTCAGCCAACACCACGGTTGGGCATGTGTTGACATCTGCGGTTTGTTACCGTTTCCTTTGCTATCCATGTAACTTGCTCCAGGTATTTTATGAAGTGCAAAATATCAATACTAGTTTTTTTGCCCTTGATATCAAGAGACATACCCAAGCACAGAAGAAAATGAAGAGAAAAAGGAGAAATAAGAACAACACTGATAAAATCAGGGAGGAATGCTACATCAAACCACAGTTAAGTTAAAGAAGAGACCAACTGCTTATCTGTCCATTCTCAGTTCCCTGAATTTTTCCCCATTTTGATGGTGCTTGATCACAAGCTGAGAAGAGATGGGCCCTCCAGCTGTGAGGAGACAGCCTCATACCGAAACAGGAAAGAGAAGTATAACCTGCTTGCCATTCCTGAACACAGTAAAAAGAAATGGAGAGAGAAAAACTCAGGAAAAAGCTGATGGCATTTTGCTTTAGCTTTCTACATAGCAAAATCAAGACATGGATTTAATGAGTGTGTGTGCATTATATGGCTCAGGAGACACTGTTGCCATTAAACAAGCTAGTTGAAATTTTTATAAGTACACAAGTCTGCTAAAACACCCTTATTAAAGGTATATATAAACTTGAGGAGAAGATAATGTCATCCAATCTTTTCTTATTTTAACATTGCTTCAGGATGATTTATAGCACTTTAGCAGAAAATGCAAAAGCCGTTCCACGTACATTCACTCAGATTTTTCCTTTATTTCTCCCGCAGGAAGCCCCGTGCTCTTTTCTGCGGTCGCTGAAAAGACTGAATCAGGACTATAGCACCTTGCAGACAGACCCCCATCAAACCCACCTGCCCCGTTCTCTCCCCACAACCTCCCTCAGTTAATACCTGCATTTTGTGTTCCCCCCTTTCATCTGGTGCCACATCCATTTTGTCTCCTGCATTTCCCTGCAGAGACTGAGCCCGTTCCCGCAAGCCCTCGCCAAGGGAGCACCAGCCAGTCCTGCAATTTTCCACGATCCCCCCCGCTTCCAATGCCCGCACAAATCCTAACCGCTTACTTTCCTGTGCGCTGCCGAGAGCCCCTTTCATCAACGGGTTTGCAGGAATACAACTGCTAAGAATTTTAGTTAATTGGTACTAATTATAGTTAGCTGTAATTAGGGGCACATTCACAGGGGGGAGGCAGGGCTGAAGGAGGAGAAATATAATTCAGTACGCTCTCAACTCTGTACACACACTTAGCTGAGCAGGGTTAATAAGAGCATCAGTCTGGTTCCCAAGCACACAAGAGGTAAATAGAAGCCATTTTTCATGTTTTATTCTGCAGAGTACAGTTTTACCATGGCCCATTTTACAAGTGAGGTAAATGAGTCATAGAAAAAGCAAGTAGCTTGACCAAGGCTTTGCAGTAAGACATCGGCAACATAGAGCACTGGAGTAACTACTCTCCAGCCCACTTGATCCTCATGAGATCAAAATCTTGCATTATTTTTATTATTGCTGTGTAACAGCTACCCTCATCTCCAGCACCAGAATTTTTAGGCTAAGCTGTGGCACAGCTGCACGACTGAATTTGAATTAATCAATCCCTAATCGCCGATTAGGGGAACACAGTAAGAAGAAAATATCTGAGAGAAAACAAACTTCTGTCAGAAACAAAAATATTATTTGGGAGGCTAACATCCTGTATCAATTTACAATTGATAAGATTCAGTAAGCAGCAGTGGAAAAATATTAGAAAGTCCATTAGGAGACACTTAGGTGAATATTGTGTTCCAACCTTTGAAATCCAAGCTGTGCTTTAAGATTGTAACTATCTTTTTGCTCCAGAACAAAAAAAAATTGAAAGGCACGACTATTAAGCAAGGATAAAGGTTGAGTCATAAGCAAATGTCATGTTATAGATTTACCTACCAACAAGAAGCCAGCGGGGTTCAGGTCAGAGGTTAATGAAAGACATCCAAAGGTCATTCAGTGATTATGTGAGAGCATGAGTTTAATAGGGCACGGGGACGACAGACACTGACAGAAGATTTATACCAGAGGTGATGACACTGCTACGAATACTGCTGATAAAAAGAACCCCAATATCGGACTGAACAGAATGATGAATGGCGCACATGTCTACTCACACTTCTCATTATAAGCTCCTTCACTCATGGTGGCACTTAGCGGCATTTATTTACTGTGGTTTGATGGTAGTGAGCAGAAGCACAGTATATCTAATACTTTAAATGTAGACTTGCCATATAAAAATGAAACAAGAGATAAGATTAGACCATTGAATAATTGCCCAGCTTTCCTGCAGAGATTATATTCACTAGTGCTAACATTATTTTTTCCCTAATGTTCTAGTGTACGAACAGCTCAAGTGAATTAATTTACTAAGGCAGAAGGTCAAAGGAAAATAACTGATAAGCGTTGTGCCTGCTATAGAATATCATTTTACAATATTCTCGCCTCCTCATTTGTCAGATAGAAAATAATAGATAATATAATAAAGGTATATAAACATATTTTTCGTCGCACCATATTTAGTTTTAGTTGTCCCAAGTGCTATTTTTGCTTGTGGCTATTGGTAGGAAAAGGATCAGAGAAGTCAGCCAAAAATGTCAAATTAAAAAAAAAAACAAACAAACCAAAACACCTTAGGACCAAAACCAAGGAAAACTGAGACCTGATGAATAACATGCACTGCACCAAGAAACTCCTTTTCAGACTGTTATATATTTATCAAACCACTGGAGTGTGAATTTATGAATGTCTTATCATCTTTCAGGCAGCAGGCACAATAAAAATTAGAACTACAGAAAATTGTGGGTATTACAAAAGGTTATTTCTATCAATTCATACATATCTGTAGATGGGAATGTCACAGAATAAAGTTCTGTATGTCTTTCCACTTGTACCTTCACCCAGAGATGGAGCAGCACTGCGTGACGTCATATTTAACATTTAGTTGGACATGGAGCAACATAAATAAATCCCTACTCAACCAAGAGGTGTTGCAAATAGTGTACGTAATTTTAAGAGTTGGAGACATGTAACATTCTGAGCATACACTGTCATCACTCTCCAAGATAGTTCTTTAGTTGTGTGTGCTGCCATTATTATTACTCCCCAATACAATACATCTATATTTTATACTGTATCCACCTTATAATACCCGAATGTCTCCCATGTAATAGAAGAGGGAGGCAGCCACAGAAATGCATTGTTATTATTATTATTTCTGTCATTATTGTTTGTTATGGTCCATAGTGCAAGCACCAGTTTCACAGAGGTCATTTGGGTAAGCAAAGGTTTATTACAACAGAGATTCACAGCCTGCTCCTAGAAATGTTGCAGTGGCTTCTAGATGTCACAATTATGCTACGTCTTGCGCTAACCCGTAATGAAAAGATGCTCCCTCTCCCAAAGAGCTTGCTGTCCCACAGATCGTACCTCCACGAGGTAAAGGCTGGGGTCTGCACACCTGCACACGAGGCAGGACATCACTTGCGAGTGTGAGGGATGTGTTCGCTGGAGCACTGTGTGCAATAATGTGTTAGGTCTTCCATCTTAAAAAAAGCACACGTGAAAACCCTCCTAGCCGATTGCTTGTGGCCAAGTTTTCAAAACCCGATTTCTTGAAAGAAGGCCAGTGCATCCAAGTTGCAGCCTCTAGCCACTCTCTAATTAAGGAACAAAATGTAAGCATTCAGAAAGGGGAGGGAGTATTTCCAATACCCTTTGGAATACTCCTTCCCCATAGAAGAAATATGCAATAAACAGGAAAAAAAAGCCCCTACCTGGGGTTTCCTGGGTTACCTTGAAAATCACATATTGATATCTAATATCTGAAGGGCATCTGAAGGTCCAGTTGATCCCTCAGGATAAGGGACCTCTGATATACTCCAGAAAACCAGATATATGTTAGGCAGAAGCTGCTGAAGTTTCATATCTAGTTAATAGAGAGAAGAATTACAGTCATTTACACTTCTGCTTGACTAGGAGGACTAAAAAAACAAAGTAAATGTAAATAACACCTCATCCCTGTGCGGCACATGAGACCTATGCATTATGTCAGCCAAATGGGTACATAAGTGGTGCTGGCTTCGTACCAGGCTTCTGCAACATGGTAAACTCCAACCTGAGCGGGAGAAATGTCTTTTGTTACCACATCAGATATTCCACCAATTCATACTCCTAATATGAGTCACAGACTAGCCATTTTTAGCACTGATTCTCACTCATCTCTTCCACCTATGTCCAGAGCAGAGGGACATATATATATATATATATATATATATATATATATTTTTGTTTAAAGGACTTCACCTAGTTTTCCAATGTTTTTCAAGTACTGGAGAATAATTTACCAAAAATACATTTAACCAACATTTCCCAACAGCAGGGTACTTACTAACCTTTGAGATCTTGGTCCCCACTTTCCCCTTTGGAAAAAATAATGTAGTCAGTTTTATCTGACAAGGCTTTACACTGGGCTAATCACTAAAAATTAATAGAAATATATCAACAAGGCCATGCCTCTATTAAAATACAGTGGAGGGGGGGTACACTCAGATATAGGAAAACCGATGAAAAGGCAGGAGGAAGAATGGTTTTTCTTTAAGGCTCTATAGTCATCAGTGACACGCTGTCATTCAGCATGTTTTATTGTCCACTTGAATCAAATGAATAGAACGGTCTAATGGAAGCCACAGTGTTTCTGGATAGACAGCGTATTTGTTACTGAGGCAGACAATAAAACGTTAGTAAAGCATCTGAAGCGTCTCTACACCAAATGAGAATGAGATTTCTTATTTATGAATAGGAAAAATAAAACTTGAACAACACTCCTTATTTATTATGCAGCAAAAGAGAAAGCCAGGGCAACTGAATTTCTGCTTATAGAGCAAATAGAAAATGTATCACTTTTCTAGCATGGCCACAAGAGACCAAGTTTCATCTGAAGATATAAGATGTAAGATCATTGCTGGTTAGGAAGGTAAGATCACTTTTTCTGAAGCAGCAGAAATTCACTGATGACAAAACATTACTCATTTTGGCCCATGTTCTAGTTACAAGCATGTCAAACTACTCCTAAAGTCTCTAATAATATATAGCTAAAATATCATAACTAGAATAAAACATGATCTTTATTCTGCTGCACCACAAATGCTGGAAAATATTGAGCTGAGTCAAGAAATTGTGCAAGCAGATTACTCTCAAAAAGACTAGTGCATGAAATTCCCTTATTTTTTGTAATATATTTGGCAACTGACGCATGGCTTTGACTTTATTTGGAATGGAAGATCTTCATACAACTCTCAGGAAGCACATTTGAGAAAATGACAGCGAACAGCTGAGAAGCTGGTGCCCTTTCGCAAACTAATTTTGTTATTTGGAGTCCAGCACCTACCCTGGAGATCCAAACTCAAAACAAACTAATTATCAGATAATCTAATCTGCTGGATTTGGATCAAATCTCTATATGAACTGATTGCTAATTATACATACATGCATGTATGTATGTGCATATCTGTATGGACAGTATTTTTACTTTAACACTCTCTGTGAATTTAATTAATTTAGTTCTTGAAAAAGCTTTCTTCCGAGAAAAGCCAAAGAAGAAAGTATTGTGACAACAGCCATAAATCCACAGCAGAAGGTCTAGTGGCTAAGTAGCATGGGGCACAAGTTGTAATATTTTTCTGTATTTAAAGTATTTGCGTTCACTTTGGGTACGTGTGTTTATCTTTATGCAAGTCCTGGCCTGCTCAGAGTACTTCAATTCCTGGGTAATGGAAATACCATCAGAAGCCTGAATCTCATCATCTTTTTTCATAAATGAATCACTGGAGCAAAAACAAGAAGAAAAAAAAAAAGGTACAAAAAACCACTAGGAACAATCCAAATACAAACACAATACTGAGATTTTATTTGTCGCTCTGCAGTGTGAAGGCCAAATTCTTCACTGGGCTAAATTTACAATTTACCAGCAGAAATTCAGGTCTAAAATGTGTAGCCTAGGAGTAAAGGGATAAGCCAAAATCCAGGACCCAGTTTAGGCTGGTCGTAGTTCAGTGATCCACATCAGCAGTGCAGCCGGGTACATATTTTTCAGTACGTGTAAAGTCCTACGTTCTTTGGTTCACCTTGTCTGTAATAACTCTATTAAAAGACATAAGAATTAAAAAAATCTTCCTCGTTAAAACTTCTTAAACCTTCCTCATTAAACCTTAAAAAATAGTAGAAGAGAAGATAACTAATTCTGTTAACAGATCCATTTGCCATCACATTAAAATTTAAGTTCAGACGGTTCATACCCCGTGTTCTGGTTGTAACATCAAACCTTACACAACACGGCTAAACCCCTGCTTTCATGAGAAAAGGACAAGTTGAAGCAGTAGCCCAGAAATCCAGGACAGCCGAACAACTCTTTGCTGACACTAACTGGTGGGTCACTATAGAAGAAAGAGGCGATTCTTTGTATTTTCACAAAGATTATAACCAATGCGGTAAAATAATAAGGAAGAAAAGGAGTTTGATCTCTTAGGCCCCAAAACTCTACAATACAAATTCCATTTATGTTACTTTATATGATGTTCGTCTCTCTTCTTTCCTTCTCCAGCATATGCCTCTCCAGTGTTGCCTCTGTGATTCTGCGACTCCAGAGAAATAATAGTGTTAACTCAGACAATTATTAATCCTTCTTGTCTTTTATAGCTTCAGGGAGAGTTATGTGGAGCTGGTTGCTAGCTACCGCTCTGTTTATCCCCGTGTTCCTTGCACAATCAGGTTGCCAAACACCAGACGTCGCGTTTTGCTTGCCAAGCTTGCTGAGGCTGCACGTCATGCGCTAGGAGGGTTCCCAGCAGAGCAGGGGTTCTCGCTGCCGGTGCCTGCGCGGCGACCTGCCTCTTGCTCTAGGACCTACCCGCTGCTCAGCGCTTGCTGGAGGTCACGGCAAGGAGCTGCCACCGCAGGAATTTCTGGCCGCTCTGGTGTAAAATAGCCAGGAGGGGCCAAAAGAGTGTCACGAGTATAGGGTGCGACTGGAGAGCGCTATGCCGCTGCCCTCTCTCCTTTATCAGGCTCTGACAGCCCATCAATAACAATATCAGATGGGACGGTTTATTGTTTGAAATCGTAGAGGTTCGGAGACTTAATTGCCTAACCGAGGGTGTGTAACGCTATTCCCGGTGCCCTAGAGTGTCCTTCCCCAGGACACTGGGGGAGCAGCTACAGCCTCAGGAAGGTCTTGCACGTGGCTGTCACATCCCCAGCTCAATGCAGGTGTCCTGGGTGCCCTAAAGTGTTTCCAAGATCCTATGCTTAGGTACCTGAACCACTTACTGTCAAAAGCAACTAAGGCTGATGGAATACGTTTCATTAAAACTGCTTTTAATGGAAAACTGTGTTTCTAAGTGAGCTCTTGGTTCCTTTTTTTTTTGTTTGCATTTTGCACCACATGCTTTCTGAGGGAAAGGTCAAATCTGAGAGGAAGTTGAATGCTGCAAACGAGAACTTCTGGTATTTGAATTGTCACTGTAAATCTGCAAATTTCTGTTGGCTAAGAGAAATAGACATTTTTCAAACTGCTCTGTAATGTGTCCTTCCCAGCAATGTCAATGCCAGCAGTGATTGCTGTCCAACACCGCCATCCCTGAGACTCGTTGCAACATAAACATTCCTCAACGCTGACCCAGATAACCTGTGCTATTGAACAAATTACACAGGTTAACATCATTATCTCCTTATTCTGAGGCCTAAAAGTTAGATGTCTATGAAGTTTGGCATCTTTTCCATCTGCAACAGGTGAAGGAAAGAAACAGCCTTCTCCAGAAGGCAATTTTTTAAACTTAAAATAGATACATCAAATGAGCAGAAGGACCACTCCGTATGTGCCATTTCTCTCTACCACCTGCAGAGGAATCTGCTGCTCTCTCTAGACTGTAAACTCGGCAGGAGTAGACTGGTTCGTGCTCTGTATTTGTACAGTGAATAGCAAAATAGGGGCGGGTTATTGCCCTATCTCAAAATAAGTTAAAATGAGTTGTTGACATTTTTTGTAGGCACAAATATAAGCTCTGTATCTCTACAAATATAATGCCAATTGAAATAACTTCAGTCAACAGTATTGCCAAATCAATTGGCATTGCAATTGCTTGCTAATGACTACATGGCAAGCCTTGTAATACTGGGTAAGAGCTTTTCAAATGCAGTCGCTAGAATCTTTTCCTTCCTTGTGGATCTGAGATGCCACAAATGGAATGAAAGGGAGAGAGGGAAAGGGAGAAAGAAACGGAGAAAGAGAGAAAGAGAGGAAGAAAGGTAGAAAACGGAAGGAAGGGAGGGAGGGAGGGAGGGAGGGACGGAGGGAGGGAGGGAATCTGAATTTCATGGCTGCAGAGAAACTGTGAACCTCCAAACCTTAAATATTAAAACCCCACTTCCTTCTATCTTCAATGACACATATATTTAAATATTTTCAATCAAGTTCAGAAAATATTTTAACTTCCTGTGCAAGGCTGCTTTCCTTCTCAGACACTGCAATTCTTCTGTTTGCATTTCTTATGCCATTCTTCTCATCCACTCAGCCACCTATTTTTAGCTTGATTTGACATGAATTTCCTTCCTGCCCTTTTCACATATACTTATTCATCTGCACTGACCTTTTTTTGACTCTTAGCAAGTGACACACTTATGTCACATGCACACACACCTAGGATTGGAATGCATTCATATACATTCTCCGTGTATCTTCAGGCTCCATACTGTCCCTGCTTCCCACCAGAATTTATCACTGAAAAAAATACGCCCCAATGAAGCTCGGTGTCCCAGCTATTTAGTCTGTCCATCGAATCTACATGTTGTATGGCGCTACAAAAATACGGTAGGAAGTCTTTAATTTCTAAATCCCATATTTGGATGCATTCTAACATGATGATGATTACCTTGCATTTTCAATATCTTATTTAAATGTCATAGTCCTTCAGTACTACAGCTGTCTGTGGCTCTTTGGCATGTGATGCAATGAGGTTATCTTGGCAAACTTCTGACTGGGCTGGGCTCCATATCTCAGAAACCATGACCGTGGTTGGCAGTGTTTACTCCCTAGGTAACTATTTTAGCAAGTACTGAATGAGTATGGAAACTAGATCAGGGCTGAGCCACACTGGCAGAGTGATATAGGGAAACTCATGCTGCATTTGTTCATGCAGCACCTTTCAGTAAATAAATAAAGGACTTTAGCCTCTGGAGCTGACAACCCAGCATCTTTTGCAAGTGGCTAAATAAATAAACAAAAATGCCTTTGATATCGGCCCTAGAAGTGTGTATCCCGTTGCTAACCTGAGATAAGCACAAGCCCTTTTCATATGTAAGAATGCATATGATCTGATGGTTTCACATCGCTACTGCCTCTTTCTCCTTCCCTCTCTAAAATGCCAATGCTATTGGAAAATCAATTTTATAGAACTTATCCACTGCACGCTATGTTCTTGCCAAGACCCCAGACTCGTTCACAGTACACTGCCTCTTTGTGCCTAACAAGCTCCCCATATGTTGCAGGACTTGTCAGCCATGCTGATCTTTGCCTGTGACCCAGCTGTGTGCTAACTAGGATGGCTACTACGCCTTCTTTTGCAGAGAGTAAAAGAGACAAGACAGCAGTCTCAGCTGGTGAAATTAAAGGCATTTGCAGAAAATGTGCCCAGTTCTGTAATTCTTCATTTCTGAAGGTCTTCCAGAAGCTTCGGTATGCATGGAGAACTTCCAAGAAGGCTTTGAAAAGGATTTGTGTTCCTGAAGAATATTTTGATAAAGAAAACTCTGTAATTTACAGTATATTTTCACAACCCTAGCTGAAGACCCCAAATAACAGCAGCACTTGATGTAGTTGCCTGGAATGTGGAATGAGGAAGGGACAGGCATTACTTGTTGCGAAACTGCTGTTGGTCATCGGCCATCCTTCAGCACAGTTCACAAACAGGCTTCTTCAGAACTCCTGCTAAAGGGATGCCATAGACATTCAGGATCTCCAGACTGTGCTCGAAGAGCTCTACTGACATTCATTCATACACCTAGCAGGAAGCAAACTTGGCCTAATCCCTGAGAACAAGACTCCTGCCCAGATGGTCATCTTATACTGAATGCACTCTCTGGTTGCCCCACTACTCCACACAGTAAAGGCATGCTTAGGGAAAGAACAGTAACTTTGGCCTGATGTTGTCCTCACCTGTATAAACTTCGGAAGGCCTACCGGGAATCAGCTCTAGACTTCTACAGAAGACTTTTTCTTGTCATACGCATAGGCTTTTCCCAAGTTACACGTGCATATAGTTCCAGAAACACCTGGTCATTTTACCATGGATCACCACAGAAAGACTCAGGTTAGGTTTTTCTACCTGCTCTCTTACTGTCTCTCTTTCTCATCCGTCCATCCATCCATCGACCCATCCATCCATTGTCTTCTCACCCTTCTTTATTGTCCTGCTATGGACACACCTTCAGCTAAGCTGACTGGCCTTGGCTCATTCAACCAGTGTATCAGGCAGCTATGAAGGCCTTTACAAAATACACCTTTTAAAAAGCCACTGTTATGGACATGAGAGCAATTCTACTTTTTCTATAGGTATGTGGCTGCTCTAGACTCCTCTGCTTTGTATGAACTTTGTTGAGTTTTTAATTGCCAGATTTATCATATCCAGAGCAATATTTATGTCCCAAAACTAAATCCAGAATATTCTGTATCGTCTTGTTCTGCAGCCAGTGCAATGAAACAACTCCGTGTTGCTTTCCAAAAAAGATGCTTCTCCCATGATGTTTCATAGCAATTCCAAAGTCAGAGCAAGTGACATTTCTCTGCAGGTCATATGTCCGTCTCCTTTGTCTGCAAAACTATTTGCTGATGTATTTACTTTGACAATTTCCCATTCAGGTATGTTCTCCTATGCTTTTCCCTCATGTCCCTCCCACTTTTGTGCAACAGGACATTGTACCCTCAAGGATAACCAGATGGGTGTAAGGACCAAGTCTTCAGCTGGTGTAAATTGGCAAGGCCAATGAAGTCCTTGGAGTTGCACTGATTTACACCAACACTGGTTATTTATTTTCTCACATATTAGCCTTAATACCCCTCTACTACTATAGCTAATATTTCTCATATGATGTTTATTTTTTGTAGGAGTTAAGCTGTTGTAATTGTATGGTACTGAACACAGCAGCAGACGTGACTATAACTAATCTGAATTTATTTACAGGCAAATCATTACTTGACTATATATACACACGTCTAGAGAAGGAAAGATCCAGCAGTCATTTGCAGTCTCCGTCTACTTATGCCACACTTTCCTCTCTAATGCACACACTTTATGTTCACAAGGTTTCTGCTTTCAGAAGAAACGGTCTGGTCTTTAAGGCACAAAGAGATAGGGCACTTTGCTCTGCCTCAGGCATGCGGCTGGCCAAAGGTGTTGATCTGACATTAGGAAAAGCTATTTTATTTGATTAAAAAAGCCATTTTGTCTTTCTCAATCCAAAATTTGGAGTTCAAGCAGAGCAATGTAACTATCTAAACCACAGACAGGGCAAGCAGCTCAGTAGGAATTACTGAGAATAAAAAGACTTTGTTTCTGTGTGATGAAAACCAAAGTCGAATGATTTGAAAATTCATTTATTGCTCATCTAAACCACAATGGGTTTCTGCTGCTGTAAATCTCTCCCTTTTCCATTCTTAATATGTCTATTATAGACCCATATACTCTCCTCTGAGTTTATACGTTTGGCGACACTGTTGTTCACAACATACCAGCATGAAGAAACCACAGTTATCACTAAAGATGCCACTCTAGTAAACACAGTAACAAATTCCATCCTATCCAATCCTTATTCTGGGAATCATAACAAGATCTGCACAAAATCACTGCAGACCTCGCAGTACGGAAAGCTCTATCAAAGTCCTTGCAGTGAAATACTAAGCTTGGGGGAACGCAATGGGCAAGTATTTTTAATAAACTGTATTCATTATCAGTGCAATGAGAAAGGAAATAGTTCATTAATAGAAGAATAATAACGAATATAATGTTATAATGAATACGTATATGATGCATAAATGAACAGAACAGCATTAGTGTCCTATATCCCTCTCCACATAAATGGCATTTTTTTATTGCGATGCCTTTGCTACTCGTTAAGACAGGTTAAAGCAAATTGTTTCCTGCTTCGCATTGTTCGTCCTCCCCGAGAGGCCCCAGACTGGTGATGAAAATGTGGTTTCTGGAGTAACGAGCTGTGCCATTTTTGCCCCAATCGACGAAGTTAGGCACATGTGAAAGTCCTTGCAGGACGCAGAGCTCAGGGGAGCCCGGCTCGGGCAGTTTGAGCTGGGAAACCAGCGTTTCACCTTTTCTGCGACTGGACCGCGTAGCAGGGGCATCACACGACCCTACACCGCAACCCGGCTGGAAGCGCCAGCATGGCACAAAAACCCGAAGGGCGCGTACGCCTCCGTCTGGGTAACGACCCCCGTTCCGAGGGAAGGGCGGCCCGGTGCCCATCGAAGAGGCCTCCACTGAAGTTTCCCTCAGTTCCTCCATCCAGCCTTTCGACCGGCAAGCCTGACGGCTCATTCCGCACCGCCGCGGCGGGGGTCGCAGGCCGGCTCCCGAGGGCAGGGCCGGCCCCGGGGGACGCGGCCTGGCCCG
>NW_010972887.1:369163-737582 GCF_000737465.1 Haliaeetus leucocephalus | reverse complement strand
CGCGGGCGTTGCTTAACGGGCCCGGCCTGGGCCGGAGGTGCTGAAACGCCGTCCTGAAGCGAGCGCCTTGGTGCCCGGGTGGATGGAGACCGGCCGGGAGAGCCGCCTCGCCCGGTGCCCGGGGAAGGGGGGTGGTTTGCTTTTGGCGTGGCCTCGCAGAAGACAGATGGTTTCTTGTCGTTTCGCCGTTTTTGCCATCTCCCGTGCGGTGTTGCTTAAATAAATCTTCTTTCTTGGCCCCCGCTACACGGCGTTGTTCCTAATGTGTCTGTATCGCGTCAGAAGTTGTGAATTGCACGCAGCAGAAGGCTCTTCGCGAGCATGAAGAGCAGTGGGGAGCGCTTGCGGGACGGATCTTCTAATTAGAAGACAGTTAAGTGACTAAGTGTTTTAAAAACGTCTAGGGCGATAATTTACTTGTTAACTTTTTGTGCAACGCCAGACATCGCGTGGTTGCCTTGCGAATCGTATATAATGCTCTTGCGTGGTATGTAAAAAAAGCTTGGGTTGAAGCTGTGTGCCACCGAGGAGGGGAAGTGCAGCTGAGACTTCGTGGGAGTGCCACGCCTGTCGATCTCAGTGTGGTGTTACAGTTTTGAATACGCGTTCCCAAGAGATGAAGGCTCAGAAGTAGTGTTGCTTCAGTATGTGAACTCTTCCCATCTGAGTGGAAGCGCTTAGTAAAATACAAGGCTTAAAAGGAGAGACATCCCCTCTTCTGTCTGCAGGCACGCTAGCATCCCAGTCCGGAAGAAGGAGGCGATGTCTTCTTGAGAGATCTTAATTTCCATTTTCATGAAAGGCGATGATAGTAAATACCTTTGCCATGCCTGAGCATCACAAGCCCGGGCTGTCCAAGGCTCTGAAGAATCTTTACATGAGTGTTGGTCACCTTGCTCTTTCCCCTATTGCTGTGTGGCGTGCCAGAAGGTCTCAGAGCCAATGAGTGGAGGAAATTTGGAAACTGGGATAAAACAAATAGGAACAATATGTGTGGGGTGAGAAAAGGATGGAAATTACTGCATCATGCTGATTTGGGACCTCGTGTTGCTTGTTATCAACATTCACCAACATGGACCCACTCAAGTGCCCTTGCTGTGGTCCGGCTGCTTACCTTGTAGTAAAAATCTGTTGCTGGTGCCTTGAATGACTTGCAGCTGTAGTGATTGTATAAAAGCAGTAAGTGATTTCCTTGCATAGCAAAATCCTGTTATGTTTCAATAACACTTCACAATTAAATATATTTGCCAAATTATGTATTAAATAAATGGAAGTTGGGTAAATGCAGGTTTTATATTCTGAAACTGGTTTATGCCAGAATAAAATTGGCCTTTTATTTGATCACCAGCATTTCTGGGGGGGGGGAAGAAGTAAGATCCGATCAGTGTTTATGTCAGTATTGCTATGTGGGACAGTTGATGATTCTTAATTAAGTTGGAGATTCTTGTATTCTTCAAATACCATAAACAGTCTTGTTAGAGGGAGATATCAAGAGAGGATAAAATGGGGAAATAATGGCTGTGGGAAAATTGTTACTAGATTTCATCAAAGACAGGGACTTGAGCTGATCTCGCTCAGTATTTTAGTTGATGACGTTGGTGCACAAAGTAGGATGCAGTAATGGTGTTTGCTGATGACTCAAAGCTGGGATCCATTTGCAGGGCCAAAGAGGACTGAGATACCCTACAGGAAGAATGGAGTGATGTTGAGTGTCACACGAAATAATACCTATGGGCTGAAATTCAGCACGCAAGGTTTGGGGCTGGTATCAAGGAACAAGGAATTCAGTAACAGGAAAGAAGAGAGGCTTGAATGTAGTAATGGATCACAGGAGGTGAGCAATTGCTTTATGACAGTGAAAAAAGAAATTGTGATCCTTGGTGTGCAGCAGAAGAGTTCATTTAGAGAGAGACGCAGAAGTGAACTTTCTTGTACAAGGCTGTGAGAGACGAATCTGGGATTGTGCACATCAGCTCTGGTCATGCATTAAAAAAAAAAAAGGGATATGCAGACTTCAGAAAGTGCCAGGAGCTGTTGGGATGGTGAAGTAAGTGGAGAGTCAAGAGTTTAGTTTGTTTTCCTAGGCAAGCTAAAGCTAAGAAGGGATGTAACAGTTTAAAAGCCCCCATTAGGTACGGTATTCCTGCAGAGCTTGTAATTGGGACCTACAGTCTCCAATGCCGTGTATTGACAAGACTTCTGTAAATTCTGGAAGTTCCTGTAATCATCTGGTGGGCAAAGGCCCCAGGGACAGGGGAGACTCCCAGCTGAAATAGTCATGTATTTGTGACTCTGTGCTTTCTTTCCTGGAGGCTAAATGTATTATCCAAGCTCCACTGCCATGCCATTTGGAGGAGGGGAAAAAAAAAAGTCTGGAGCACCTCCTTTTTGCTTGAGGGAAGTGTGTTGCAGTGCCAGTGCCAGCCTTGATGCAGACATCTGTTCCGTGTGACTCAGGAAGCTGACTTAAGAAGGCAGACACTGTGGTTGCCCTCTTTCCCCCTAAGACGTGTTCATGATTACAAATAACACGGAGAACTGGCCGTGTAGGAGAGATCCTGTATTCTTAGGAGGACTCTCCTGCCTCCCCGAACTGCAAGTGGGAAGTTACATGTGATCAGAACTTTTTTTTTTTCCTTTTGTTTTGCCTCTTGGAACTTTTTCTGAGTGATGGAGGTTGCCACGGCGTGGCATCGCATCTTCTGTGCGTTTACCTGTAGTATCTCAACTAGCCTGGATGTATTTAACTTCCCTTTTGGCTTTCAGACAGCAAAAGTGAATGCCGCATCCTCTGCACTGCTGCTGCATTTTCAGAGAGCTTCCTTGGGATATGCTGAAGCTGGGGAGGAAGGGGGATGGATGCGCTGGTTGGGCTCCCCTTGTGCCCGTGTGGCCATAAGTAAGAGTTAACAAAAGCCGCCACCAGTTGGCAGTTTCAAATTTAAAAACAATGTCAGGGCTTTTTTTCTTAAGTTCCAGGTGGCTAAGCTGTCAATCAAAATCGTTGTTATACATGAATGTGGTACTGAATCCATGTATAACAAGACTCTTGATGGACAGGTTTTTTTAAAAAGCGTGATCGGGATGGGAACTCTGCCATTCCTGTAGTGCCGGCAGAGTTACTCATGTAGGACGCTACCTAGGGCACAGGCAGAGGAAGCTCCCTTTCCCTTCACTCTCAGGTTCTTTTGTGCCTGATTACAGTTACAGTTTGTAGTAACGTATGGCAGTTTTCACCAAAAGTGTGTTACTTCGGTAAATATTTCTCTGAGATTACTTCTCTGGTTTGCTGAGTTGTTTGCTCTTATCTGGGGATACAAAAATGGATGCGCTGTGGGATTGGTGAAGTTCTGACTCGATCCTGAAAAATATTTCTCAGATTTCACTTTCCAGTTGAGAAATGTTTTCTGGCGTCTCTTCAAGAAGAGAGATCTGTGAACCTCTGTGGCTGACTTGAAACTAAGGGCTGTGTTTACTTGCTTCTGAATTACATAATCTCCAGTTGTTGCTTAAAGGAGGGGAGAAAAACAATTTATTGTTACTGCAAAGCAAGCCTTTCTTCTATCTGGTATTGGTTTCATTTCTTCAGCTTTTCTCTGTGGTTTCACGTTGCTAGCTGTCCCATCCCACATGTTTCCTCCTCCTCTGTCTCCTAGTAGGCCAAGCTATTTGTAAAACCTGTTTTCTTCGTAAGGCATTTTTGCAGCTGTGGCTGGTTCTGCTCTCAAATGACTAATTGCTGCCTCAGAAAAATATAATAGCCATTATTTTTTAACCCAATCTCCAATGTATTTAAGAGAAATATATTTAATGTTTCTTATATCTGCCTTTTTCACCCTTTTTTTAATTATTTTTCAGGGTTTGGGTATCTCCTAATTGAGGAGAATCAAAATACTGATTGCAAGTGAATCCTCCTCAGTCAGCCTGTTGGATGTCTCTGAGAATATAAGAAGTCATGGCGGAAAATGACGCAATGCCAACATTACCAAAAAAGTGTGGCCCGTACATTTCATCTGTAACCAGTCATGGCATGAATTTGGTAATTCGTGGTATAGTGCTGTTTTTTATTGGCGTATTTCTTGCATTAGTATTAAACTTGCTTCAGATCCAGAGAAACGTTACTCTCTTCCCCCCTGATGTGATCACAAGCATCTTCTCCTCAGCTTGGTGGGTACCACCTTGCTGTGGCACAGCATCAGGTAAGTTCAGTCGTGTATGTATGCCTGGAGTGGAGATGAAAGGGTGGATATAGGTAGTTATATAGTTACAAAAAAATTATACGAAAGGTGTGGAAGATAAAAATTTCTCTTCCAACATCACTGCCCTTTTTGAGCTATTACTATCCTGATCGCGCTGTGTATATACGAATATGCATGTATGTGTCCAGAAATTGTTGTTCGGCTAACTTGTTTTACTGTAATATTGTTAGCAGAGCATAACCTTTGCTTTTTCTGCTGTGTTAGAGTACAAGTTTAACAGACTTTAGAAGGTGGTGCCGCTTGTAACCTTGAGGCTGGATTACAGGAGTGCACAGGCAGCCCTTGAAGATACCCTGGAAATGTCAGATTGTGCAGCACACAGTACCTTGTTTTGAACACAGCAAAACACCCTGAGTAACGCTCCCTTTTGTGGTCCAGCTTTCCGTTTGTTCCTCATTCCAGTTCGAAGTATAGCTTTAACTCCGTAAAGCCGGGAGACCTGACTGTCTCAGGGAGTTGAGGCCAGGCACGCAGTTTGCGGTTGTAGAGGCACGTTGCATAACAGAGCACTTCGGTTAGATTCATCTATCAAGTCGGATGATGTGAACATGCTCCATTTCTCCCATGACCACGTAGGGAGTTGAAGCTTTTGCGTGTTTAGCTAGCTTAAGTGAGATGTCTACTGTAGGTGGTAAGAAATATCCCTTTTTCTTCTTCTTTCATCTTCAACTATCAAGGCATCTTCCGTGTTACAAGCCTGATGGAATTTGGCTTTCTACTTGGCTCTGAAGATCACTGATCCTATGGGTTAGTTTTAGGCTTTACGAAGGGAATATTCTTAGCAGCCAGTACTGGAGGATTCTGCTTTAGCAAACCTTTACTGTAAAGGCGATATCTTCCTAGAGGTCAGTTTTAATAAGATTGAGAAGCTCATGTTTCTGGGTATTAATATGAGTCAATAAACTAGCTTTTGAGTTGGCATCACTGTTTTGCTAATGATAATATTTAAGTCTATTTTTTTCCTAGTCTAATTGCTTTCTTTTTGACACCTTGTTGAAATACTATACCCCAGGTGTCATAGAGGAGCTTGATTTGAAAGGAAACCCTCCAAATATCTCTCTGAATATGTCAGTTTTCTTCCCCTTTGGAAATGCATTTGGCATGTTATGGTGGCATTTGCATACCTGCTTTATCTGCTAGTTGTCTTAGTCCTATTTCTGCTGTCTTGCTGAGATTGTTGATTAGTTTTTCGTTTGTATCCTGCATTTGCTGCATTTTTCTTTTATAGTTTAAACTGATTGTCTCAACAAACATGTCTGGTAAAGGTTTGATCTTTTATATATGGAGTAGTGGGGGTTGAAATGACAGAATTGCATAAAGCAATGCATGAAGCTTGCAATGTTCATTGTAAGGTTTGCACTGTCAACTGTTTGCATCAGGCTGCACCTTATGCTCTCTTGGGTTGTCTGAGAACACTGTCTGCAGCTGCATGTGGGGAAGCCGATCTTGCTATCATCTCAGAAGAAACTTGTGGGACTTTCTGGTTCTGATGGGGTGGTGGTTTTGATGGAAAGACTGGATATGGCTTGTAAAGTGTAGTCAGTCACTTGCTAGGCATTTGCACTGCTTGATTTGAAGCCACCTGATTTAAAGATATTACTGCCTTAATTGGCTTTTCCCAGCAGGAGTGACCCCTGTTGAGGGGTTCGTGTTCTTTCTTTTACACTATCAGTCTTCCCCATTTTCTTTCCTTATCTTCTCTGCTTGCATACATACAGGGAACCTCTGTGCCAAATGCTGATAACTCACCCATTTTCTTACCATTCGTACTTGCACAGCCTTCCTGGAATTGACATGAACATTTCTATGCAGTATGGTTCATTATTATGAACAGAATAAAGGTATTTTGCGTGTTTATAATCAGTGGTGATCAAGGCTGCTTTCAGAGAAGTCCTTTCATCCATCACTGTTATTAGTCATCAGTTTGGCCCTGTGCCTTTGGCAAGAAAATTGCTCAGGGAGTTTTTTTCCCTCTCCAGCTTTACTGGTGATGTATTTTCCTGAATCCTGGACATCAGTTTCCTCTCTGGCAGAATAAGGAGCATTTGCCATAACATACCTCCAACAGCATGCCAGACTGAGGGCACTGGAGTCTGTACCCATGATGCAGGCTCTGCCCCATTCTTGCAGCACCAGTTTAACATTAAGCAGCAGTGGCATTCTTCAGTGGTGTTGGTGACAGTCTTTTTAGCTGTAATTGCAGTAGAGAACACATTTATGAAGAAGTGTTCAAAGACCATAGCAGTTCCCTGGGGTTGAAAGTCCTGTTTGCTTTCTCTGTTCAACAGCTACTGAAGACTCTTGGCTTCCCCTCTTCTGTGTAAGCCTTTATAGTAGCATTGAAGAAGAGAAAAACGTTATCCAAGCAAAAACTGCTTGTAACAACAACAAAAGAAGACATAAAATACTGATGTTACAAACCACACTCAACCCTTACTGTGGTGTGTTTGTTTTGCATTTATTGAAACATGTATGTTTGATATGTGGGATTTTCAAAAGTGCCAGCCTGCAAGCTGTTACTGCTCTTTTTGAACTACAGTGTGAGACTGCAGATTTTGGTAAGGTGCAGAGTTCTTTCATTTTCCACCCCTAGTTCAGGTTGTCTCTGTTTTGCTACTTCTGCCAGGTCACTGCTGCAGTGGTTGAAGATGCTGCTGAAATTTTGCAGGGCTTTTTCAAATAATGAAATTGTTTGAAACTCCTCTTCTTTTACAATGCATGTTTTGTGCTATTTATCCTTAAAAGAGCTGTTTTAGTAGTAACAATATTTGTCAAAGTCTAGATAGTCTGTATTTTAGTTAAATATTGCCAGTGCTCTAACTTCTGGGCCTTTTTTCTTTCCTGTCTCCACAGCTGTGATTGGGTTATTGTACCCATGCATGGACAGACATCTGGGAGAGCCACATAAATTTAAGAGAGAATGGTCCAGTGTAATGCGATGTGTAGCAGTCTTTGTGGGAATAAATCATGCCAGCGCTGTATCCTATATTCTAATGAAATTGGCAATAACAAATGGGTTTCCACTAAAACAAAGCTCACATAGTTAGTCATAGTGAGTTGTCATTAAAGATATAACGTGCAGCATTCTTGCAAGGGAAATGCAGAATATGTATTAGTGTTAAACTGTCGCGGCAGTATTGGAGGTGGTAAGTCTCCCTTCCTTTCGTTCTGAAAAATCTTTTCATTAGAGATGTCTCAATATAGGGCTTTGTCTTACTTATAGTCTTTATTTTCTTTGAATAATTAAAGTAAGTGCTGGGAAATATTTATGTGGTAGGTGTTACGGAAAAGTGCTTTAAGACATTCCAAGGGTTGATGTCCTTTTAACACCGTAATAAGAGGTTGAAGCCCAGTCTTGAGGTCATCAGTGAAGCACATGCACTTTGCAAAGAATGCAGAAAACTCGGGACCAGGTAATACCCAGGACTACACAAAGCAAGTAAACGTTGTTATCCCATTCTGCAAATGATGCCTTGATGCTGAGAGAGTAGTTACCATTCCCGCGGTCATTCCGTAATAACAATTGGAAGTAAGTCAGTGTGTTGCAGTGCATTATACTTCTTCTCATTGTGTAGCTATTCAGATACATACTTGCACAAGTGTGCTCAAAATTGGCATCCCTTCCCTCTGAAGCAGCTGGGGACATGCTGGGTGACAGGGTGCTTTTCATGTGGACTGGCACACCTTACTGGCAGTGCTGTGAGTCTAGTGGTTTTGTGTAGTCATGCCTAGTGCCTCCTCTGTCAGGTAAAACCGGGATCTGTCTGTGAAAATTGGGTTCTTGTAAACTAACTAGAAAGAAAGTTGATCATCTCTGGAACTCTCACTTCCTTCAGTGTCAGCTCCAACACGGTTTGCAGAAGCCGTGCTAAGATGGCGTGCTACTGAATCTTCTCATTTCCAGGAAAAGAGGGCAAGTTAAGTGAAAGTTGTGAGAGCTGGCTGAATTCTTACAGAGGTGGCTTGGCCCTTGGATGGGTTTTGTACTTGTTTGGTTTTGTTCCCACCAGCTGTCCTGTCCAGTATGGGGAGATGAGCTGGAGCTGCCAAGGTTCAGAGTCATTCCCACTGTCCCTCGCAAACCTTGCTGTCCTTGCCAGAGATGCATTAATCTGGTCCTGTGGTTCTCACTGACCTGGACTGTACGTGTTGTGTAAGCACGTGCAACTTCGCTGCTTTTAAAAAGTACGAGAGAATTGACAGCTTCTCTCTGCATGGGTCAGATTATTTACAGCAAACCTTCTTGCAGTTTTCTAACAGCTGTTACACGTATTCCAGGACATCATTAATGTACCGTCTGTATTTCCTCCTTGACAGCTCTCCAGACTGCTTTCTTTTCAGCTTATTACCCGTTCTGCGTATTGCCGTATTTGGTGTGGTTTTTGCTCTTGTTTGACATTTTTTCTGATGCTATCGATTTTTATCCTGTAATTATTTATTTCACTTAGCTGAACTTCTTTCTCATTTCCTCCAGGTCTCTCTCCAGGTCTTTGTGAGAAAATAGGGCAGTGTTTTTATGTTGTCATCCCATAAATTTGCTTTCAGGCTTATGAAACTTGACAGCCTCCTTTTTAATAATCTGTTTTGGACAGGAGTAGTGAGTATGAGTTAGTATTTCCAAAACATTTTGAAGAATGTGAAACACTACAAGGATATCTGGAGTAACTTTACACTTTTATCACCAAGTTGACAAAACTGATTTTCAATGTTGGTTTACATTAATACTTTCACAGTAATATTATTTACGTTTTGTTTTATAGAAAACATTAACATTTTTAATGTTTAGCTGAATGTAAACTAGCATTTAAATTACAAAATTGCAATTGAGTAAGAGTGAGAAATACCTTTTTTTCAGTAAATCCCTGTCATTTGGAGGAGTCTGATGCTAAATTTAAGATTTCATGCTTAGCATAATAAAGGATTAGGTAAGGATGAGATGTCCTTACTCTGAAGAGTAACGTGTGCATTGTATGTCTGTATAAAACACCTGCAGTGTCTGGCAGGTGTATAGTCTCTTCGCTCTTACACAGTGCTAAGACCTTAAAAACGTGAAGAAGTGTCATAAGTTTTTAGTCTCCTGATACATTGGCAACACTCAGAAGAATTATTTCTTTATACCAGATAGCTGTGTGATAGCTGATACAGCTAGTGCTGTATTTTTTTTTATGGTATTTTTTTCTGTTGTGTCAAAATATAAACAGAAATGAAGAAAACTGCTTTACACTTGTATATAATACTTCCAAGCTTATCCTTAACAATCAACACAGAAAGTGGATTTTGCCAACAATATCCAGTTGTCTCTCACATTAGCAGCCCTGTCAATTGGTCTGTGGTGGACATTTGATAGATCACGAAGTGGCTTTGGTCTTGGAGTAGGAATTGCTTTCCTGGCCACATTGGTGTCACAACTTCTGGTCTACAATGGAGTTTATCAGTAAGTATTTACTCCTTTAAGGTTAAATGATAGTCTCCTGAAGCTGTAACATAAAATCAGAATAATTGAAAGGGTAGAATTTGACATGATTTCCAAAGCTGCCAGCACTTAATTTTGAGCGTAACATAAATTGGACTGTTCATGAAAGCTTTTATGTATTTTTTAAGTGAGACTTTTAGTTGGAAGTTGTTCATTTCAATAAAATTACCACCTTACCAGCAGTGTAACATGCTTTTTTTTAGTTGAACAAATCTGATTATAATCAATAAGAAGCATCCTTTGTTATTTGCTAGAAGTAATTAAATTTCTATAATATGTGTCTTTTTGAATTGAAGTGTCCTAATATTTAAATTTGTGGATTTGTCTCATGTGATTGGATGACTCTATGTAGTATACAACATTGAGCTCAAAAACATATGTTCTTTTCCAGATACACATCTCCGGATTTCCTTTATGTTCGTTCCTGGTTGCCATGTATATTTTTTGCTGGCGGAATAACTATGGGCAATATCGGCAGGCAACTGGCAATGGTGAGTTTGGAGGGGGGGGCGTCAATTGCCTTCTAGTTAAAAGTTTTAATCTACATGTCATTCCTTCCTTCGTATATACCAACCAGCTGTTTGACTTGTGGATGTGCAGTAAGGCAGAAATCAGTAATTGTTGCTTTTTGATCTAGTTAGTGAGCCATTAGTACTGTTACTCAGAGCACAGCCCATGACTTTGCTCTGTACGCTCTTAGTTGCATACTTCTAGTCCTTTCAGGACCAAGAGCTAAATAAGAGCTCCCGTCTTTGGGGAGAAGTCAGGCTATCCCATCCCCTAAGTCTGAACTGCTCTTTCTGCTGCTGAAGGAGACAGAAACTGCAGCCAACAGTGTGTGCACAGAACTTAGGGAGACCAAGGTTACCTGGGTGAAGTGTAAGCTAACATATTTTATCACCCATTTTGTAGAAAAATCCCCCTCATAGCAGTCTTTTTCATTAGTTATGTAAATCAATATTATTTATTTTGTCAACTTCTGTTTTTCAGTATGAATGCAAAGTCATTGCAGAGAAGTCTCACGAGGACTGAGGAGAAACAATATACACCTTTTAAACAGGAAAATATCTGACAAATGACTGTTGGAGGAGCATAAGGAACACTTGACTATGAAATTGCCAAAACGCAATTTTTTTCCCTTGAGTGGTATACTTTACTGCAATCTGTGATTGCTGCTTCTATAGAAACCTTGATGTCTGATTTTGATTACTGTGAAGTTACAATAGTATGCAATATATTTTACAATATTGGTTCAATTATAGGATTCTTTTTTCCAAATCTAAACTGAGTTTACCATAAATTCTTGTCTGTCCATAATGTTGCAGTGCCAAACTGAACCTTTGCACTACGTTTCTGTAGCTGAAACTTCTTGCTTCACTTTACCTTGAAAGTTTTGAGGAATTTGTTCGTAATAGCTCAGTGAAAGACAGGGATTCAAATTTAGGAAGGAAGATCTTCTCTTTTCATGATGATAGCCCGTAATATCTTTATGAAATCCATGGATTACAGGTGAGCTTTGATGCAGTAAGTAACTGATTTCTGCCTGTTAATATGCTGTATCATTCTTCTTACATCACAGGTGAGGAAACTTAATATGGATTGTGTGGGTTATTGCTGTGGTATTTCATTTGTCTGTGGTATGTGCCCAGTATCACAGAACACAGAAATGGAAACTGAGGCTGGAAATGACTTGCTATTTTTTTCCCCGGTACAACCAGTATGCATGTTTATATATGAATTTAAGTGGACCATCATGAGATGTGGACAGATTCTGAAACTACCTGTTCTGTTGAGTAATGGGATACAGTTCAGGTCATTCTTTTACAATCCCTTAAGCTGAGTTGTTTTGATCCCTTATGAAAAAAAAAATCTTAGGGAGTTTTTATTGCGAAACTTAATTCTGCTGAACTAAATCAGCCACTACCATATAGTGTCATAAACCCCTCCATTACCATTGCTACTCTTGATAGTTCTTGTCTACTACCTGCTCTGTTCACAGGGATCAGCAGAAGGAGTCAAGGCTGTATTTTAGGTACTGATGTAGCCCTTATTGCTGTGACTGTGGTCCAGGTAACCATAAATGCATTTGTTCTTGTAGCAATTTTCTGAGGTTGAGAAATACTGTTACCCCTATTTTACAGGTGCCTGTGCACAGAAAGTCTTGATAGGACAGAGAGCTGAAATAGGCTGTGTGCTAATCGGTTCCCTTCTTAAGAAGAAGGATTTTAGTGTATGACCCATATTTGGGGGCATACGTGGAATTTCCTCTTGGCTTTGCATCTCGCTTTTAAGACCATGAGATAAAAGAACTCGTGCAAGAAGGCAGAAAGCAGACTTCAAGAGGACACTGCTAACCTGTGCCAGCAGTGATTTTGTCATGGGATGTCTCTTTGTTTTCCCCCTTCTGTCTCTGTCGATGATGTTTTAATGTATTCGTTCTCCTTTTTTTGTCTTGAAGTACTATGTTTTAAATCTTCCATGAAAGGTTTATAAGACATGTTACAGTCACCTAGGGAGGCTGGAGTTGGTCCAAAGAACAAATAGATGTTTAGACAAGTTTTTATTAATAAATGTGTGTATGCATTGTATATGAAGCTTGAAATAGGCAACTCTTTTTCAGTCTTTCGTGTTTATCTCATAAGTCTGAAAAGTATGCAATGGAGTGCTTCCAAAAGCGTTGTAATGAAAGAGGCGGTCACAAAAGGAAAATTTCTTGAATGGGGAAGTGTGAAAACAATAAATAAGCAAATGATATATAAAGAGCTTGGTTCTGCAGCTCCACAAAGTTTCATCAGCTTGTCACGGTTCCATGACAATTCAACACCTGAAGCACACTTTCATTGGGTAACGTTTCAGGAAAGCACTTACAGATGCGCTTTGCTTTAAGCAGAGGTAGAACATGTTTTAGATCCCTGACTAGAGATTTTCTTTTAATCAAACCATACGGCAATAAGAAGCATTTTATTAATAAAACCAAGAAACTGTCAGGGCATGAACTAAAGGTGAGTTTCTTTAGGCAGGCTCTGGCATTTCACTGAAAAAGCTGTTGGGTCCCTTTCCATACAGTATTTTGCTTCATCTGCCTTCTTTACTTAAACAAATGGCTTCAGCTTGGTGGGCAGCGTGATGAGTCCCTCTTGATTCATCAGGGCATGAATGGCATAAAAATTCAGATGTTTCTTATCCTAACTGTAGGGAATAACATGGCACCTCAGGAGCCAGTGTGCTGCCTTGGTAAACAATTTAGTTTTGTCATGACCAGTAAGTGTATACAACTGGAGATGAGTAGCTTTTATTATTCACTAAGTGGCAGAACTGCTTTTATCTGCCAGTCTAAATATTTACACAGAAGAAGCCTTGTGTATGTTAAAATGTGCAGTATGTGAGAAGTGGTTATTGTGCATGTGTGGCACCCACTTTACAACACTTTGCACTCAAGATTCATCTAAACCTGATTAGACTGTGCTGTCCACTAACTTCTTTTAAATTTCATTTTGGAAATTTTGAGCACGTTGTGCAAAGGCAGCAATCATCCAAAATAAATTTGGGTGGAGTCCTTTATGTGTTTTACTATTTTTATTCTTATTTGACTAAAGTCAATACCGGATTCACATCTTGGATGTCACTTTTTCAAACTGCTTGTAATTTTATGGCTGAAGTGTTCAAACCCTGAAAAAGGTTCATGATGAGAATGCTGACACAGCCTTAACTGTAGTGGTGTGAACATGCTGCTACTGTATAGCCTGTAATTATAACATTAGACTGTCTTAAAAATGTTGTTCAATAGAGAATGAATAAGGTATATTTTAGATACAACTTTATAAGCACTATAACCTCTTCACTAATTAAGCATTGTAAGGTCTATGCTGTTTAAACTGGCAAGTTGCTGTTAAAAGCAAAATGTGCATTAAATACAATTACAACCTTGTTTGATAGGTTTCTTCTTTCTTTAAGAAATGATACTGATTTTTAAAACACACTGAGTTGCCTTCTATCAGCAATCTCGTAATAATTTTGACCATTGAGCTGGCATATTGGCTGCACAAAACATCTGTCTAGAAATACTAAAAAAGAAGTAGGCGAGATCAAATCGGCAGTGATTCTATCATAATTCGCATGCTGAGCAGCCTTTGAAAATTTGCCCTTTTGAATCTGCAATGGGAATATTTGAGCTGGGGGAAAATAAGCCAGATAACTTCAGTTGCAGTACAGAAAACAGAGATTTAGATATAAATAGCCACTATGAATATGAAAAAAAAAAAAAAAAAGAAAAAACCAAACCATGAATGGCAGGGAATCCCTTAATATATTTGTATTTATTAATGTTCCAGTCTGGATATGAACTGAATGTTACTCTGGTATCCTCAGACTGTCCATTCATAGTGCCTATCGCTCTGTCTCAAAAAAGAAGTAACAGATAGAGGTTTAGAAATGTGTAATGAAAAGGCCTCTGGGCAGAGGTGAAGAAGAGCTGGGAGGAGAGGTTCATCAGTGTTTGAGAAGCAGTGCCCACAGCAGTCCCGCAGCAGGACAGTACCACAAGTGAAAGTGGGAAAGAGTGCAGGGGGTGAAAGGAGAAGGCCTGGATTTGTGTTGGATGGGGCAAGCTGTGACCCAAACCCCTAAACTCTGTAGTTAACTGCTCCCTTCCATCTGTAGCCTCTCCCTAAGAGCATCGCCCTGGGGAGTGGAAGCTCCGGGTCCTTCCTTCCCGAGTTCACCCCGAGGGTGTCTCGGGGAAAGTTGCCCATTGCAGAGAGAATATTCAAACTGCTGGGCTGCCGGGCTCTGATAAAATGCGTCTTGTGCCTCCCTTTGTAACGTGGCTGCTGTAAGCAGCTAAAAGGAGAGTAAACAAAGAAACTTTTCCGCTGTAGCTTCTCTACTTCCCTTCTGCCATCTGGCTGGGAGCTGCTGTGGGGACCTATGGGCATACACCAGCCTTCTCTTTTTATCTCTCCCAGCATGTAAGGAAGGGACATAATTTTACCAGCTGCGTCACCCTGGACATTTTGCATATGCTTTTTACATTTTGGAGCAGTGTTACCAGTTATTCCTAATGGTAACAGATGAATATAACCTGTGGAAGCCATGTTAAATATCAAATGCAATGCTTATAAAAGTACATGCACAGCTGGGCAGAGGGAATGCACGTCTCGCTGTGGGAATAGCTATCTAACGCTGTTAGTTCTGATGCCAGTACTAAATGCAAAGCATGAGTAATTTTGCAGCTTAATGTTCGGTACTAAACAGTAAATGAAAGGTCAGTGCAACATGTTAACTGTCATGGAATAGTAAACACTGCTTTAATTGCTTCATGCAGCCAGCTTGGATTTTTGGTGTGTCTGTTGTCATGTTTTGAGCAGCATGGTCCAGAGCCTTGTCCTGATTACCTCCCTCCAGTCAAATGACAAAGCCTCAAATCAAAGGATAAACTTTATGCCTGGGATTTTTAGGCAGCATACTGGGAGTTTGTGCTTTGAATGCTTAAAAACCATGCTGGGGAAGAGGTAGGGGTCATTTCTTGTTCTGATTGGAGCCGAAATCCATGTTGAAATGTAGTTTTGCATTTTCTTGAGGTTTTCCTTTTTTGCTTTTCATTCCTGAAGTGCTAAAGTTTAGCAGCTCCTGTTACACTTTCACACTTACTTTGGTTTTTAGCCTGCTCAGCACTGTAGCAGATGGGAAACAACATATACAAGTAAGAAAGAATATAAAGGGAAAGGGCTGCTACTAAGTTTCCCCAGGCCAAGTGGGTTCAGAGCCCAGTGGTGTCCAGTGTGCCATGTGCATCGGTATCAGACACGCAACCTGCAACATCCCCAGACCAAAAGTTCATAGGATTCGCTTTCTGTACTGGCAGCAGTCCTGCCTTGACTTTTGCACTGAAAAACCTCTGTGCAGGGAGTGACCTGTTGTGCATGTATGCCCGCATAACTACAGCACACATTGCAGAGTATTTGCAATGGCAAAGTCCACAGGTATAGCCATAAAGTCTGCTTTTTACGAATTTGTTGGTAGAAATCCTGAAATAGTGCCTTTTAAGCAAATAGGGCAAAATATTTGTTGAAAGAAAATCTGTATTTATAAATATCTTGCTGTCTGAATTCACAACGTAATTCTGCTATTTCAGTTCTCTGATTAGTTCAATGTATGCCTTGTGTTATGCGAGATAAACCAACATTTCAGATATTTAATACTTTTTTGGTAATCAAACCTCAAAGCAAGATTTGTTTGGTGCAATTATTAAGGGAAAATGTGTGAACTAAAAAGAAAGGTGGGAGGAATAGGGTTGCAACTTTATTTATCACATAGAAATTATGCCAGGAGAAGCTCCAGAATTTTGCATGATGTTGCAAGAAAGAAAAGGATGTTAAGTGATGTTCTGATTTCATCCTGGGTTTCAAAACAAGAGGGGAAGGGGAGCCTTACAGATGCAGTGCATTTGTATTGACTTGTTCTGATCTTCAGCCGTTCTCCAAAGGCATCACTTTATTGGCCATGATCACCAGAGCGTGTTTTGGCTCGATTGTTTTCCTCCAACCCAGCTGTGCCAGTTGTTTCCTCAGCGACTAGGGATGCCTGGGGTAAGCCTGGCCATGCCACCAGAGAATTTGTAGGAAAATGGCTTTAGCAGCTTCTTGCTGAGATTGACACAGTCCTTTTGAACTTCGTGTGAAACTGGCAGTCTGCCTCTGGGCACTTTGGTTGGTAAGGGTGAGGTAGAGGTGAGGGATGTGACTAAACGGTGCTTGGGCAGGGGGTGATACTCCGTGTAAGGAGCTTAAGTGCATATGTCAATTATGGTTCTAATGAAAAGCAAAGTTGCCCTGCTCTACAGACCATCATTTCTTGTCTCAAGCGGTGAGACCTGCCATCAGTCTGGCAAAGAGGGAAGAATATGCTTTTTTCCTCCTCCTTACTCTTCCTTTGCACAAATACGTAGGAGCCTGAGCTAAGGACAGTTAATCCCGTTCTTGGAACTGGGACTATGTATAGGCTGGGTTAGCACTGAAAGACTCCACTGTTTTCTTTTTAAAAAACAAATGCTTGTTCTGTGCTGCATGTCAAGTGCAATCATTGCTGAATGAACTGACACGCAAAGCCAGGTTCTCAGCTGAACTGGCATAGCTCCATCGATTTCAGTGGATATGCAGCGTTTCATGCTGGTTGGGAATTTGGCCCACTGTGTTTGAAAGGGATGAAACTGTTTAGACCT
Organism: Haliaeetus leucocephalus; assembly: GCF_000737465.1. NCBI lineage: Eukaryota > Metazoa > Chordata > Aves > Accipitriformes > Accipitridae > Haliaeetus > Haliaeetus leucocephalus. The sequence goes on along the minus strand of NW_010972887.1, from coordinate 720,631 downwards.
CACTTCTTTTCTAATGTGAGACAGGTCAAAAAAATTCCAGCGCTGTGCAACAAATAAGAGCAGCACGCTGCAGAATCTGCCTTTCCCTCTCCTCTCTTTCACCACTGATGAAAACTGTCATCGTTCTCTGTGATTTACAATGTGTGCTTTTTATATGGTATATCAGCTCTTCAGGAGGACTGACGTACAAGAATCAGATCTGGCAGATCAGATTAGTAAAGATGCAAATGCGAAATGTTGGCCACTGATGAGCTTGTTGTCATAGATGCTTGCCACGATCTTGCTTTTTTTTTTTTTTTGTCCAGTATTTCGCTTGTAGGAAATTCAGCTGAGGATTTGTGTTGGACCTGTGCCTGTTCTGATTAAACTGGAGAGAGAGAAATAATACTGCTTTGTGTGGTTTCAAACTCCTATTACCAACCAGTTTCCTCAAATCAGTGTAACAAGCAAAAGTGCAGCTGGAGTAGCGGCTTGAAGAAGATGAATTGAAAGATCCTGAAGACTGATGTTTCAAGGACATGAACCAATGTAGTGATGTATCCACTATGGTGATAAGTGGTGTAAGAAACGACAGACAAGTAGTATTACGTAAGTAATAAATTTAGAAATGCAGTGTTAAGAAATAATGGGGCTGGTAGAAAGTGAGACACGTACGCATTGCTGGAAACATTTTTTTCGGGTTTGTTCTGCAGACATTGGTCGTTGCACTGGTCCAGGGGATGAACTCTGGGACAGTGAAGAGCAGTGAGACAAGGGGTCACTTGATAAGCTGGCTAGATACAAAAGGGAGTTCAGTTTAGATGTCAGGTCAAAAGGCCCAGCGCAAAGACAAATACCAGTGCTTTTTTGAATGCCAGGTCCAAGTCCCTGGATTTGGAGTGCTGCTTGGGATTCAAAACCCACTGGATTTCACCATTCTGGATCAGCTCACTGGTAAATGAGGATGGTTGTGTTGCTCCTGCAACCTGTGGCTTGACCAGTGTGGTCCCTTATTCTGCTCCCAGGAAATAAAACAAGCTTAGCTGAAGCAGGAGCAGTTCCCCAGTCCCCTCTTTTCCATCGCAGCACCAACGCAGAGGTCAGTGCAAAGGGAAGGCCTCTTTTTGTCAGCGGTATCGTCTCCTCCTGCCTTCCACTGGTCATAAAAGCGAGGCACCAGAGATGCTGTGCAACAAGAAAGGGACCCAGCTGCTACCAGAAACCCCTGAACTATCTCATCAGGGAAGTTCCAAAGCTATGGGGCACAGTATGTGCTTTCTGACATCATCTGAATCAGCTTTTCATGGAATACTTACGCTGTGATGAACTGTCAAACTGTGATAGTTTGTGCTTTCCAAGGTCACAGCAACTAATGAAACGCAGAGAGATAGTGAGGTTGGTCACGTAGCTGTTACACAGCAGGTTACTAAGGGATGCGATGTAGAAAAGGGACCATGCGACACATCTGATGTCTCTCTTGCACGGCTGCTGTGAGGTGCATACCGAGATTTCGCTGAGAAAGGACATAAACAGCCAACTGACACTTGTATAGACAAATCTTTATGGGATTTGATACCCTACCTAATGCTGACTGATGTTAAAGGGACTTAACGGGCAGGAAAAGCTGCTAGAAAATTGTTCTACTTGAGCTCAGATAAATGGTGCAGAGTATGTGGTGTGTGCAATGAAGATGAACGTATGTTCATCACTTTGGCATCTCTTAAATTATTAAGGCCTATTCATTCTGCTATCTAAAATTCTTGAAACCAGTATCTTATCGCCTGTTGCACTGTTTCCCTGAGACGGTTCACAATATTGTTTATCGTAAGCACTGTCGCACCTTACCGTTGATTAAAACGGTAAATTCCAACTTAATCTTCTCGTGGGAAGACAGTATTTTAGATATTAGTTTTTCTGCATTTCTCCAATATCAGGCTTCTCTTCATCACAGTACTATTTTTAATTAAATCTGCCGACGCTTTGTTATGAATTCTAATGTAAAAAGGGCTGATTAATGCCCAGGCACAATACTTACTTTTAAAAAAAGCCTGCATTTTCTTCTGACAGCCAGTTAACATCTAAAACATATACCTCTAAACATCTACATATGTCCTTAGCTTTCGGGATGTCTTCATCGAGTTGACGTGCCTGAGGCCTGACACGAGTTGTTAGATGATGCCGTCTCTGTTCCTGGGAGCAGAGTGTGGGTTTGTTGGAAGCGTGGAGAGCAATGCCAAGGGTCTGGCCCCTGGTTGGACCTCGAAGGCAGCTGCGAGGAGAAGATGGAGACCCACCTGCTCTCCTTCATCCCCACCAGTTCAAAGGGACCCGCCAAAGCTGTACTTGGAGCCAAGTGATAATTGTACCGTTTTGCGTTAGTTAACCTAGTGTTGGGAAAAAAAAAAAAAAGTGGTTTCTTTTCAACGCCGTCTTGTCAAAATGCCAGACGCCGCTTGTTTTTGACATTTTCAGCTACTGTTAAAGAATAGTCTTGCTTCTGTCACAGCTAATGTTGACTTGAAGGCAGTTGTGCATTTCTCAACTCAAATGCTAAGCAGACAGGCTTGGGTTTGACAAATATTTTCCGGGCTTGCCCAAGGCAAGTAAAAATGAGCTTCTAGTTAATCGTTTGTTTTAAAATTCAAATTGGTGAAATAGGCAATTAAAAAAATGACAATTTTCATCAAAATTTGCAAATGAAATGTCTCTTTGCAGTCAGAGCGGGTTCAAGAAACTGCAATAGATAATTGCTATTTGAAATCAGTGAAGTATCCAGTATTTTAGGGCCGTGAGGATTGTGGCTGTTCTGCCTTAGTAAACCTTGATTGATTTGGTAAATAAGCATTTCAACTTCTCTCTTTAAAATAAATAAGCAATTTTATTGCTTTATTGCTTACCCCTGTATGGGAGGTAAACAAGCTCTCGAGCAGTAACCCCATAATATCACGAGCCCAAGTGCCATCTGTCACTGAGAATTTTGTCCCTTTATGCACAATAGCTTCTTATGGCATTAGGTCCGTTGTAGGTTAATTGATTAGCAGAGATCCTCCTTTCAGTTGTTGCTGCTTTTCTTCGCTAAAGGATCATATCTCTCATCTCCATTTCCTTTTCTCTCTCCCATATTAGCATACTAATCACACTGAAGTCCCACTGCTAAAAAACTCTATCTGTTTTATACTGGGGGAGGAGGAATAAACTGGCATTTCCTGAGAGATTTACAGATGCTGTTTGATGATGGTTGGAAGGGAGGAAAAGAAAAGAAGTGGTGGCAGAGGTGAATAATGCACTGTGCTGGCTCTAGTGTGCTAGTGAAAGCTAACACTATAGCCGCATAAATATTAAACATATTTGAGAAGCACTATTGAAATAAATATCAAAGACAAAGTTGCTCACACATCTGTTTCTCCTCAAATTTTGCCACAGCGCTCTACATTTGTTTTCTCTCCAGCTGTTAACACCTGTCTTTCTGTCAGTGGTAATAATGCAATTTTAGGTGGGCTATGGAGCTGTCAGTAACATGAAAGAATTCTCTATTTTTGATGTAAGAAACTCCTTTTTCAAAACTAAAAGGGGCTCTGTGAACAAAGATACATCCTTGTGCTAATCCTTCAGAGCAGTATATGGGTTTTTTGTTGTTGTTTTAGGGTGGGTTTTTAAATCAAACTACAGAGAGTTGGGCTTGTATTGCACAGCTGAACTTGAACTAGATGAGACATCCTACAGTGGGCAGCTACTGCTTGCCTTTGTAGTTCTCATTTTATTGCTGACACATATTCAGAAGGTTGTGTGTGCATAGTACTTCTCTCTCCATATGATGCTTGTTATCTAACCTCATCAAAAGTGTATGCTGTGCATTGATTGCTACCAGAGGGGACACATCCAGCAGTGATGTCTTCTTTATTTACCTCTTAAATGAGCATAATATTCACGGGGCTGCCTGAAGAAAGCTTTTTATGCCTTTGCTGTAGTCATCTCAATAGAAGGATGATAGGAAATGCTCAGCTATCTTGGCATTGGAGATGATGGGACAAATCCTCAACTAATATAAACTGGGAGAGTCCATTTACTGTGCCTGTTTACCTAATGCAGAAGAAAAAGCTATTTATTCCTGCTGGCCTACAGAAACACGTCCTGAGACTCAGGGCAAAGCATTGATGAACCACACCAGAAACATCCCAGATAACGAAGAAACAATGATGTAAAAGTGTGCATTAGCAGCAGATTAACACTCTTCACCCAATAGGAGCTTAGGTTTCTGGCTCGGGTGCTATAGGCATAGGCTCAAGGCTGTTGAGCCCATATTTAATCCTCCATGCCTTCTTCTGCGAGGTAGACTGTGGGTGAAGAAGCTCCCACCCGCTGCAGGAATGTACGTTTCCATCTGTAATCCCTGCCTGTGAGTCCCAAGGAGAAAAATGTGGCTGAACTTTGCAGGTCTTTCAGATTGTCTTTGATGCCTTGGTGAAGCCGAGTGCCAGCTCGGACATGTTTTGTCAAGAAATTACTGGGTATGACTGGTGTTGCAAATAGATGTCCCTTTCACCTCAGTCTTATCTCCAAGTTTTGTCAGCTATTTCAAACCAACAGTACATTATTCTTCTTCTGAAGGTCCTACGTAATGATTTGTGACTATGTTGCTCTTTCATTAATGAACGAAATTGGTTGATTTTCAAAAATACTAACTTGCAGCAAAGTTTGCGGCCGGGGAACCAAAACAGACCTTACAATAAATAGCCCTCAAACTCAGAAATTACCATCTTTGCCATCTGTAGGAGGATACAGAAGTACGAGCCACATCATGGCCAGCCTTGTCCCGTCAGCCGTCGCTCGCAGAGCTTGGCGGACGTCAATCAAACAACCAGCGAGGGGGCTGCAGGCTCCCCCCAGGAGGGCAGCGGCATTCCCGGGAATGGTCCCGGTCCATGAGCTGTAATGGTTAACGCGGAGAGCGGTTGCAGCGTTAACGCCTGCCCTTGGCACAGCGGCTTCCCTTCCCCACTGCGATTCCTTGTGCAATGCCTGTTTATTCAGGCTTCACGCAGGGATGAAACATTTGACCCATTGTGCAGGACCGGGCGGGAGGGGAGGGATTTCCCAAAGCACTCCGTGCTGGCTGCGCTCGTCTGCCATTAAAGCAGTGGGGGGGGTCGGGGGTTCATTGTTTTCAACGGGAGAGGATTTAGGCCAAGGCTGAACGCTTCAAAAAGATCCCACCCCAAAGATCTGCAATAATAGAAAATTGAGCCCAACTGTAACTCTGAAAAAAGGGAGATAATGGTGTCGCATGGGACGCTCCCTCGTGCTTTCTGTTTGCCATAAAGGCAGCACGTGCTTCCCGGAAACCTTGGTACATTTGGTTCGTGCTGGAACGTATTCCACTGCCCGGGGAAAAATCCCGAGGTGCCAAAATCCACTGTCGCCCCTGAGTCAGCTCACCAATGTTTTATGTGCTGTTAGTGCTGATGGGTATCCACGCCATATTAGAGCTCCTGGTAACTCTCAGAAACTCAAATATTGTGCAAATTACAGCCAGGATGTTCAGGGAGCAGAATGTCCCTCTCTTAGCAGATGGCTGCAGCCCACAATGTCCTATAATCACAACATAAAATATTACTACTTTTGCATGCTGTGTTTGGGAAAACATGCCAAACTGTAGTTAGGTTTCATAGGATCAGAAAAGTTTCTTCAGTAGGAAATAATTTGGAGGGTTTGGCTTTGGGATTCTTTTTCTTTTTTTTTTTTTTTCCCCTTTTTTTCTTTTATTACTACCAAATAGATCTGTCTTCAATCTGCAAGTACAATAGGTCTCTGAATACAGCACTGTCACTCACAGAGGTAGCCTGGAAAAGACCATACTTGCTACAGCAGTGCCTGAGAGTTTAAAAAGTCTTACAAACCTATTTGGACTGACTGATTTGGCATTGCTTTAGAGGCCTTTGCCCTGGGAGAGTCGTAGGGTTTAGCTACTATCAGGACAGGAGCCTCTAAGAAGACCGTTGGCCTGATGTGACTTCGGCTGAGCATTGTTCTGCTGCCTCTGGGCCATTCTCTCAGATGATAAATGATGCTGTACACGGAGTGTGCAGAAAAGAGCATCCTTCCTCCTGTAGACAAATTACTTTCTAGTTTCTGCAGGCTGCATGGTTGTGATTTCCCCCCCCGATGTAATCTGTATTGGGTGTAACGTTACCTAATATGCGATTAAAGACCAGTGATGACTAAGAAGGTAAGCGATCAAATATTCTACCTGAGATACATGTACACATCATTTATCTCACTTTTCTCACAGAAGAAATTAAACCAGTTTCCTTAGCTGTTAGTCTAAGGCAAATGAAATCCTGAATTCAATTAAGTGTTGATCCTTCTGCCTCGCATTCTCCAGGAGATGTTATTCAAATTTCAGGATAACATCAGCCCTTTGAATGGCTCTCATCAAGTCCCAGTCCATATGGTTTCTCTTGTGGAGCAAAGAAATCAAGTCAGTTGAGTTATTCCAGAGATTGTAATGTCATGGCAAGGAACTTCTCATACTTGATACAGAAGTTTACTGGCCAAAATATTCTCCTGTCCTAGATGTGGATGAGAAAATTCCTGGTTTATGCCACGGCAGCACCTATAATTTTATCCAAATCATGGCTTCCATCCTCATGAATATGTAGGTCCCAAGCAGTCTGCCAATATTAATGATAAGCCATAACAACTGGATGAAGCAAGAAAACCATCAGGAGAGATGCCTTGGATGAGAGAGAATAAAACCTTTAGTATAAAAATGTCTTTAGTATAAGCTGGCCACACAATTCTCATGTGTCCATGGGCAGGGATGAGGATACTCCAGTGTAACCCCTGTTCACCGCCCTCTCCTGGTACTACTCAACTGTTCCTCAAGTTATTTGGGAAAGTGTAAATCTGCATAAAATCAACTTAATTCAACATCAACACCTCAGTCTGAAGAGTTTCTCCTTGGGGGAACGTTCCCAAGATCGGCCAGATACCCTGAAGTTTCCTCCTCTCCATACTTTGCCAAAGTCTTTGTAGATTTAGCCTCAAATCCAGCAATTTTCCAAAATGATGACTGCAGCACAGCTGCCGTCCCAGGTTGTCCATAGTCCTGGGCCGTGCAGCAGCTTCTTCACACAGATGTAGGAGAAATCTGTGCCAAGCAGCAGGACATTTAAAAGGAGCGTTCACATCTGATGTTGTTCAGGTTCTTTTATGTGCAACGAATTACACGTTTCCAGCCAAATTCAGAGCATTCAGTTTGCTCATCACAAAAGCCACCAGCACAGCTGGCAACTGTCACCCTGCCTCGTACGATGGGGAGGGCTATAAATAACCCTGCAGCCAAATTTTGGGTGAACGGTGTGTGTGTAAGGCTCTGCAATCCAACTGCAAAACACCACTGTGCCAAGGAGAGAGCTCAACGTGGAAGACAAACAGGACAGGACGTTTAATGTCCATGCAGTAACAAACATATTAAAAGTGGAGTCAGGCCATGGATGCTGAAGAGGAGTTGAAAAGTTTCCAAAATTTGGGGATGTTTCTATTAGTTTGAGCTTTCAAAACTTTCCAAAACATTAATGTCCAAATTGTTTTAGACTTCTCTAGCGTGTATGAGAGGAGGGTGTGTGCTGAAATATTTTTTCCAGGCTTTGCAACGCGTCCCCTCACAAAACTGCCCTATGTCTTTTCCCTTCACAATGTTGACGTTGGGATCGTGGCGTGCCTGCGGTGTTTGGTGAGCAGACAGCCCTCAGGCTACAGAGGTGCTCAACCACCATGTTTTCGCTCTGCTAAAATTTCATTCCGCTTGGGCTGAAATATGAAGTGTTAAAAAACTGCTGTTTCCCTCCTTCCAGTTGCATTCCTGAGGGAAATTTTGGAAGGTGGCCAAAGCCAATTGAACGCAAAAATCCCATGGCAAAAATCCCGTGGCAGAGCAGCGCAGCGGAGGCAGTGGGAACAGACTGTGCCGGGAACGCTTGGGGCTGCCGGGGCAAGCACGGTGCTGGCCGGCCGTGGGGAGAGGAGCAGCAGCACCACGTGCTCTGCCCTCGCCGCCCGCTCCTACGGTTCATTTTTTTTCTCTTTGTCACCCAAAGTCAAATCATGGGATCACAGCTCTCAGGCTGTTGGGGAGAAGGAGTCAACAGCCGTGGCCCAGCGGCAGCAAGAGGGAGCAGAAACTAGGAAAAATTTGTCCTCCCCACCTCGAGCGTGGGTGTCTGGAGCACAGATCTGCTCTCCCTCTGCACAGCATCCCCTCACTTCCACTGGAAAAGGTCACAGAGACATTCGTGGAAAAGGTATTAGTCGAACAAGCATCCTTATTGGGAGGTGGCAGAGACTGCAGGGTGTCAGGGTCTGGCAGGCAATGTCCATCCCTCCTGCAGAGGATGCTAATTCTCAATCTCTGTTTTAAGGGTCCGTCAGTACGAAAGGTACTTGGGGGCAGATGCGTGGCTGGGGTCTGTGACCAGCTTCTGCTCTGGAAGGCTGCTGCAGAGCAGCCTCACGCTGTATAAATAGTTCTCATACCGGAGGAGAGCTTGGGCAAGTTTTAATCACTTTTAAGGGGATTTGGTTGCTGTAACACATGTGCCACGTGCTCCTTTGGACTACTCAGCTGCCAGCCCTGGCCTCCGCTACAGAAGGTGGGGTCCCATGTAGGTCATCCCTCCTATCTGCCAACCCCATAGCAACGTCTCAGGTCCCCCAGAGCATCCCAGCTGGAACTAGAGACTTCTGTTTCAGCTGCTGAGCTTCATCCTCTGGGCTTTAATTCCTTCCTCCACATACGCATTGGCAAACCGTGCCTTGTTCGGAGAGCTTCTGGGAGGGGTAATTCAGCAGCAGTGAGGAAAAGCTTTATCATCGTCGCGGGTGCAAATTACCACCCTTAGGAGAAGACAACACGCCCAGATACTAAGATAAGTGGCTGTCTTGCTAATCAGAAAATGGCAGTATTGAGTCCAGATGTAATTATGTTCCGTTGGTACTATCTGGAATAACTCGTAATGTGACTACCTGGAAGGACACTGCTAGGGCTGTGCCAGAAAAAGGCTTAGCACAGATTTGGATGAAATTTAATCTAAATATTTTAGGCTCAAGAGTCATGTTGCTGTGTTTTCTTTCTCATCCATGTTTTAACAGAGCCATTTCTCCCTGGGACCTGGCCATCAGTTCTGTCTCGTGAAGCCATGCTGAGACCCAGGTTCTGCTTGAGGCATGCATGAAATGCCATGAAAAACCCTGCTCCAGCCACTGCGCTTTGTAACGTGGAGGCACAATGCTCCTTTCAGCAGCAGCACCGAGGAAAACTTCTTAGAAAGGTTTCTCCTTTTTTCCACATGGGAGTGTTTTCACTGTACCACCTCCAAGAAAGCTCTGCTCTGGCTCCATTTAGCTCTACCTTTCCTCAAAAATGCGATACGTCACCCACTCAGGGTGTCTTGTTCAGAAAATGGGCAGCTGTCTTTGATTTTCCTGGCAGAAATGTCTGCCTGGATCTGATGAACAGGGACAAGGTCTTCAGAGCCGAGCACTTTAATGCTGCAGAACCAGTGCGTGCATTCTTGGAGGCAGCAAGTCATGAACCGTCCATGGGCAAAATCAGCCAAACTCCGAATGCTCATTGTGCAAAAGGAAAGGGCATGTGTTTTTTGAGGGAACCAAAGGACGTCTGGTCGGCACCCTCCAACGGGGTCTCGGTGTCGGAGTGAGATGTCCTCGGGGTCTTGAAATGGGCTGGGAGCAAATAATGAACTTCTGAGGATTTTTAAACTTTCCAAAAAATGATGCAGGCAATGCACTGCATGGTTTTGTGACAAGTCTCTACAGCCTGAGCTCTTTTCAGAAGTTCAGGCTGCTTCCTCGGACTACATGTTAAAAACCAAGGATTATGGAATTTAAACCACTTTTATCTCATTGATGCAGTGTGTTATTTTATGTATCTGAATTACTCCACAATATCAGTAAGCCTAGGTTTTACTATAGCTTGTCATAGTAACAAATACAATTTTAAACAAGTTTATTTCTTTAAAAAAGGGTATTTAATTTAAATGAAAATTATCTTTACAATCCATTTGGAACTACCCATTGCTTTCCATCCTCATCTAATCTGCTGTTGAGGGCTGTGGAATCCAACTCATTTCTAAAGCAAGGAAGTCCTGGGGATTAGTTTTTTTCATCACTAATAAATTTCATCTTATTTCTAGTCCAAATGTGTTTAGCTTCAGCTTGCAGCTACCAGATACTTCTGTACCTCAGCCTGTTAACTTAAAGAGCCCTCTGCTGCCAGAAATTTCCTCCCCCTATATTATGTGTAGACAATAACTAAATTATTGCTGAATTTTCATTTTACTAATTTGCATGGACTGAACTTCGCACTACAAAACAGCTTTTTCCAAACACTGAATCATTTCCATGGCTCTTTTTTGGAATCAGTTTCGGACTGCCCGTGTGGATTTGCTGTGTTTGGCGGGCAAGGAGCCCCAGCCCCTCTCTGCGAAGGCACAGGAGGAGGAGGAGGGTGGTGGTGGGACAGCAGCCCCGGCACTGCTGGGCTTCACCGCCGCTGTCGCCCAGAGGCATTTTGATGCCGTGGGCCTGGTGGCGAGCACCGGTTTGGGACAGGCAAGGGAAAATATCAACCCATCTCAAGCCTCAAGCGGTCAAACTCCACGAGTCTCAGCTCTGGGTTTGAGGTCAACTAGAACAACATCTACCACCCTCCTCAGCCCCATTTTATGGAGCCTATGTGCGATCACCTGTGTTGTGAAGCTGGAGCACCCCTGGACATTTGGCTGTATTAAAGGAACCTTCTTTGGAAACACATTATTTCTGAGCAAAATGGGCTGATTGAGCAGCATAATGTATTGAATCCAATGGGAATAAAGGAGGGATCTCAACTGGCTGGCACGGGCCACGGTGCTGCTGGTGGGGCGTCCCCCAGCCCACCTGGCAACTGGGCTCATTGTGTCCTGGGGAGATAAAAACGGAGAGGTTGATAATATTTGAGACTTGCAATTTCTTCAAGTGTTATTTATATTTATAGATTTACCATTCGTGCCTTTTGCCTAAAGAAACGGTTGAAAAACTTCCAGCTGTGGCAATTTCCTTGCAGCCTAAAATTTCCCCATCACTCCCTCTTTGTGTAACCACAGCTGCTACATAGGCTGTCCAAAGCACTGTCCAGCAGGACTGCATTTAATGAAATCTTTTAATTTGAAAATGACCAACGGAGGAAAAAAGGCGTTCTGAAGCATCAGGCATTTTCTCAGATTAAAACCTCCGTTCTCCTTTTTAACAGAAGTATGGAAATCGGTGGCACGTGAATTCGTGGCATGTGTTTCCTATCATATCGTCACTGGGAGAAGTATAAAATAAATGAAGGGGAAGTCATTTATTGTGGGGCCTTAAAAAAACTGGTCTGGAGCTCTTATCATACCTCTTTCAGTAATTACACATGAAAACCTTATGCACGTAGCATATAATCTGTCAAGCAATCAGATGCTTGGCTTTAACCCCTACCTGGCTTTGGGCACTGCCGGCAGGCTGGAGGGTAACCGGGGGGGGAGGGGGGGGGGGGGGGGGGGGGGGGGGGGGTTGAGGTGTAACCTACGCGGGAATTTGAGGGACCCATCTGTATCTAGAGGGGTCTCGACTTCAGTGGTCTGAAACCAGCTCCTGTAAGTACAGTAAAGGCAAATTCCCCAGGAAACTGCTCTGTGAGCCATACGTACTATGTGGGTAACGTGAGGTGTGCAGATCATTTAGAATGAACTTTAATAGAGTTGAGAGTAGTTTCAGCCTGTGTGTGACATCTAACAATTAGGGTACCCTCTATGCTTGTATGAATCATTAACTTCCAAACCTGCTAGTTCAGCCTCTGACACAGAGCCATGCATCACCGCTAACTGGTGTTCACCTCAACACAGGCACCTGAGCTGTTCGGGTAGAAGTTATAATTCATTTCACTTGGGCAGCCTATGCTTAAATCCAACTGGAATGACACTAACAAACTCCAAAGATTAGAAAACGCTGGGACCAAGCTAAAAGCTCAATAGCTTTTAGAAAGGTTTCTTCTTATAGGAATTTTTTAACACTTGTGAAACTTTTGCGTTCATGTTAGGGTTAGTCTAGGCATATCTGAACTGTAAAACTTTAATATTTTCACGTCAAAAGTGATTTTGCTAAAGTTAGCTTTCCCCATACTTTGACTTATCAGTTTCAGTTGTGGTGGTGTGCATTTCAGTTGAAGTTTTATTACATTATGTTGGCAGCACATTATGTTTTTTACACATGGATTTGATTGAGAAATGAAACTGGAATAAGAATGAGGTAGCAGCAGCATCTGCTGGGAGACGCAGCTAGTGCTGGTGTCAATCAATCTGATTGATTAAATATGATGGCACACATTTTATTAAAACAAAATGCTCTCCCTGAAGAAGACTATTATGCCAATATAATACACAGCTTTCCTAAAGAACGTTACAAAAGAGGTGGTCTGTTTGTGAAATACAATACTTGTAAATAACTGGAAAGAACTGAAGAATTCAAATTACATTTGGCTGCTCATGGAAACAGCTATTTTATTGTTTTGGCACGCAGTAGCTGGTATTGTTATATTGGCAAGATCAGCAGCACTGATGGAAGTTTAATTATTCTGTGGGACCACAAAAAGATTTTACACGCTCGCTGATGTTACTAAGCAGGTCCGAAACTTGAAAGGGCTCGGTGGCTTGTGATCAGGGTGGACGACAGACTGGCTCAAGGCTTGAGACGGAGGCAGCGCCTGCCCACCCTGCGCCTCTGGCACGCTGGAATTAATTTCCAGGCAGCCTCCCGGCTTTCTCTTTGCAAGGACGGGTGTTTGCGGGACCGGCCTGAGCCTGGGAAGCGAGCTCCTCTGGGAATGGACGGTCATCAAAGGTGCAATTACCTGCCCTTCCAGGTACACCTTCCACTTGCCTTCTGTCTCACAGAAACATATAGGATGGGCAGCGACTCCGCCTCGAAATACAGCTGGTGGCAAAAGGAACCATTTCATGGTGCATTCTCTGCTCTCCCCAGGGGAAGGTCAAGGGAAACAATGAGTCATATTTGAGAAGTGCTTAGAGACTATAGTGGTGGAGAATTTAGGACACAATAAATCTTTGCAGTGTTTCCTATCCACGTAAAATTATGGCTTCTGTTGGGTGTCTTAAGGAGTCAGTAGTAGTTTTGCACTGGCTTCACCAGGGCTGAGGTTTTACCCACTTCCATTTACATTCTACCCAATAAGATGAATTATGAGAATTCCTAACCAATGTCAATATTTTACTCACTTTCCTCCAAATGTAGACATTCATAATTTAACATAGGTTTCTGCTTGCTTCCTTCATCCTCACTACATGTATCCAAACAACATTTGCTTCAGTAAATAATCTAAATGTGAATAAACATCTGCACCACAGAAGGGTGCTGCACCCTACTCTGTATGGGTGTGATGACTGGGGATCAACCAGGTTTATGCTCCAGTTGGACATGGCATTGCAGGAACAGATTAAAAGGGTATTTCTGCCATCGAGGCTCCTGCCGCCCGCCATCGTTCAGGCACACAAATCACAGTAGAAAGATGCCTGATATACAAACCATGTAATAGAGCAGTAGCCTACAAAACTTGCTGGTTGGTGCCATTCCTGTCTTCAGGAGGAGGGTGCTCTTTATCGAGCTTTCTGGGTTCTTCAGATCCTGCGAGGGGAGGGGAAGGGAGCAGTAGAGGCCTTTGATGGGATTGGCAGTGAAAAAGGAAAATAGCTAGGAGAGAAAGATTAGATGGGGAGAAACCAAATTTGTAAGGGCAGCACCCAGCTTCCGGAGGGGAAAAGATGAAAGGAAAAATAGTACATGGCAGAAATTACTACTTTGATTTCAGAAAAGGGCAAAATGCAACAGTGACGGTCACAGTATAACAACATATGTATCATAGCATAGAGGAGAAGCATAGAAAACATTAGGCTGCGGTCCACTCCCTTTTCACGTTTATGGCTGGAGTTTCTCATGGTAACCCCCCTGGGTTGCTTCCTCTAGTTTCAGTGCAATTTCTTGTCCTCGTGGTACCTCCTACGGATCACCTCTTCTAGTTTCAGTGTGACTCCTTGTCCTGTTTTATTTCGTTAGGAGGACACAGCCTGTTTGCTGCGCCGCGATGTCGCAGCACCTTCAAACCCATGTAGCTGCTCCCCGAGCACCATGCTACCCTTTGGCCGTCTAATTCAGTGAAATACTTAACGCTGGTGCTTAGAATTAAAAACAAGCTCAGCAGAGAATCTCAGCGTGTTTAACGTGACAGCATCAAAACGGCATGAGTACAGATGGCTTAGACAATATCTGTGTTGAATTTTTAGTGGCAGATATGGAACTATTTTTAAGATCCTACTGTTATTTCTCCTGAGAGATCTTTTCTTAGCAATCTAAGTAGAAAATAATAATGAGGAAAAAAACCCCTTGCTAGGCAACCTCTTCAACATGCAGATGGTTTCTGCAGTGACACTTCTGCTGAGGCTAATCTTTCAGGATTGAGATATTTTCAGAAACATCCATTTGTGGTTTATGTTTTTCTTTACTCACAAAGGCACAGCTATGTATACAAATATTTTCTCCATCCTCACCTGCTTATTTGGTGGTTCGAGGCTTGCTAACAACTTTTTGCATGAACAGACATCTCTGTTGTACTTTGCAGACCTCAGAAATGTAGCTAATGATGGTATTTGTACTGATGCATACTTCATCTGCCTCCAGCCTTCATTCCTTCCCGGGGCCCATTGGCTTTCTCAAAGATTCCCCACCACCTGCATTATCTCAACTTGCCAAGTTATCCCAGTGCAGAATTGCTCTGAAGAGCATCAGAGCTCTGATCTTACTGTTTTACAGTTGGGGATGGTGTATTTTCTAATATCCTCTCAAAAAGAGTCACTGAGGTCATTCTGAGCACGTCGGTCTTTGGCAGGTGACTCTCCCGTTTTTTCTTCTAAGTTTGTCTCCTTTCATCCCCATTAATCTTCTGTACTTCCCACCTTTGCAGGAACTTCTCCATTTAGTTTCCTTGCTGCTTGGATGCCCCTGGGCTGGGAGACTTTCTAGTTTGTTGTGCTTATATTGTCACCCTTTCCTGATGGAGAAACCCAACGGCAACATGATCTCTGGATTTATGGTTCATGTGCAAAGACGGGAAAGTGGTGTGGGCTTGGGGGAAAAGCCTCAGGTTTGTTATACAAGCAGAGTAAAGGATAGTCACTTCAGACTTCAGTAAGCATCTGAATTAAAGCAAATGCAGTCACACCACCCCTTTTGATATTCCCTGACAGTGCAAAACCTAAGATTGACATCAGAATTTGATTTCATGCTAAAATGCCAGACTGCGCAGCAGTTCAGGAGCGCTGTGTATCCTGTGCAGGTTTACTTTCAGCAAGCCCTGGGAGCTGCCTGGGCAGGAGAAATCACTTCAGCCATAATGGTTTAATAGCTGATAAACATGCATCAATATTTAAGAAGCATAAAGTGAAATATAATACCTCCTAAAACATTTAAGAACAGACTAAACATTGCTGAAGGAGTGAAAATAGCCAACTGCATGAGACATTTTCAAGCCTTTTCTTTAAATCTTCATGAATCTACCAGTTTTCCTACAAGAGATTCATAGTTACAAATGTTAACTCAAAATTCTCATTAATAACAACCGAAGTGCACGGTAGTACTTTGATGCATATTTTGACACATCTGCAAATGCTGGCATGGAAAGGACTTTAACTGGCTGCTAGTTATGATTAGCCCTAAGAGGAATATTTTGTATAGCATCTCCATGGGATTTTAAAATCTTGATAGCTAATGAAAGTTAATAACATATATTGAAACATAACTAAAATCCAGTGCTTAGGCTTTCACACAGGACAAGGTGCTGACCTATGTTTACTAAAGTAGGTAACATCTGCTCTGGGGATCCTGATCCGAGACACGGCATGAAACTGGGACCCACTGACTTCTGCACGGTCAGGATTTTGCATATTATGAACGGAATAAAACCCACTGTTAGGTGTAAACATTTATAAGACTATTAAGCAGTTGCATACTTGATCATCACCACATCAGAAGTGCTTTTGCTGGGCACAGTGGACATCAATTTCTCTTTTTGTTACTCAGAAGCTATTTCTTGATAAGGAAAATGCCCTTGAACAGTGCACTAGGAGGGAAGACCAGCTGGAGCTCTGCTTTGTGGTTAGTTATATTTTGGAATCCTAAGCAGCTGTTTGCCTATGTCTATATTCATTAGGCAGGGATTTAAAGTAAGAAGTACATCATTCATTATTGTTACTGCAGCATAGACGTCTACAACTAGCCCTATCAAATAATGCAAACCAAGTGAACAAACAACCAACATAATTTACTGTCAACTTCTGTAAAAACCTGAAAAAAAATCCCCACAGTCCAAAATATTGTGGGTGGTTTTAACAACATTGTCCACAGTGCATGAAATGCAATATTTTGGGGGTAGTAATTGCCGTTATTTAAACCTCAGAAAGCCACAGATTTATATTTGTTCTGTTTCCCTTTAAGCTGGATAATAAATCTGTACAGCTTCTTCTTGGGTTTTTTTGTGTCTTTTTTTTTTTTTTTTTTTTTTAAGAAAGACTTCTGAGAAGATAATATCTGCCTATACTGGTCTCTTTTTTGGCTTTTTAAAAATCACAGGAAAGATTTTATCTGCTGAGTTGCTGTGTATGGAGCAAATTGTGTCTTTAGACATACGGTACTATAAGTACTGAAGATAGCATCACAGATACATATGCATAAACCAGCAGTCAATTTTGACTCAGAAGATAATACACCAACTGCATATTAAGTTTAATGTAGATTAATGTGAGTTGCTTTCCTTTGCATGTATGTACACAGGTACAAATAATTAAGATTAATTCCACTGGATATAATGGCCTTCACTGTGCACGGTGCCATAAAATTCTTCTTTAATAGCTGTTAATTGGATGTATTTGCTTTGATGGTGAAGTCCTGATTAGTCCTGTTACCCTACAACACCTTCCCCCTCCCTTTGCTCACTTTTGTGCTTAGGAAAAGATTTATAATAAGGGAATCACAGCTATGCAGTTTATTAGCAAAAAAATCAATACATGTATCTGTTTACATGTATTAGAGGTTCAGCTAAACAGGGGGTGCTCTGCATAATATTTGAAGAGTAGAGGTGATGCATGTTTTCGTTTTTTCTTCTTTTCCCCATGCAATGTTTTTACAGGTAATAACTCAGATTTCTTGCCGGATTTCTTTTTTTATCTGTTTGCTTTCTTTGGCTTCTGCATTGAACCTGCAGAGTTGCTTGGTGGTAATAGGAGAACCACAGTACCTTCAGCAAGCTCCAGCGCCAGGACGTCAGACGTATGGCTGAAGTCAGGAACAGCTTTCATATGATGATTCAGTGTGTTTTTTCTGGAAAATAGTCAGTAATTATTTTGCCATCTCTGTTCTCTGAAATAAAGTGAGCCTGAACATAAGGGACAGAGGCTTCCGTGTGTGCAAATCAGCACGTCTTCACTGAAATCTAGGTGGATATTTGATTTGTGCTGAAGTCCTGGCCCTCTTTTTTTAAGTAGCTCATTTCTACCAATAATACTTTACATTTGTTATCTCCCAGGAGCACAGCTCTTTTTATGGAATTAATGAATGATGGATATATAAAGGAAGAAATGAAAGGTACAACTCCAGCCTAAACCAATGTCTCAGAGTGGGGTTCCTGGGCACAGCTGCCCTGCTCTCACCCATCCACTGCCACGTGTGGAACTGCAGGCAGTTTTCCTGGGACATCAGTTCAGCTGCATGTGGAGTTGGGGCATTTTTTCCTGCTTGGAGCAGTTTTAAGTACCTGAGCTCAGCCACCCAGGAGCTGTGACAAAGCCAGGCCTGACCCTGGGAATTCTTCACTATGGATTTCTGCTCCAGCGACTCGACCTTACTAACACAAATCATCTGTACCGTTTTATCATTAATATACTGGCCAGGTGCCTTGCCTTGTGTGAGTATGAACTCCTCAGCTTACTGCCTTTCGTGCTCCTGGTGATCTTCACGGAGCCCAACAAAGAGGACAGGGCTCTTCCCTTCTCCTCCTGTCTCTTCCCATCAGCCTGGAGCCACTGGACGCTGCTGGGACACAGCCACATACCGAAGGGGGAACCCCAGTTTAAAGTGGTCTGCACTCTAGCAAATAGGTTGTCCCTCAAGGAATACTTGAATTAAATGTCTGTGGGGTCTGGTCTACTGCCAGGAAGACCTTGGTGGGACCTCGTCCAGCTGAGGATGGGCTTCTGCCTTCCTCCTCCTCCCTCCGACGCTGTGTTTAGTGAGTCAGTGTGCCCCAGCAGCCAAATAGGATTCTTAATAATGTATGGGTTATAAATGATCAACCTGATTAGAAATTACTGCATAAAGCGCTCCACAGAGGACAGGCTAGCACTGCTAGTTGCATGAATCACTGCTATTTATGTCCTTTAATTAGGAAAATTGCTGTACAATGCGGGTTTTAGAGGATGTCTTCTGACAGATCTTCAGTGCTCCCTCTGACTTATCTCTGCATCCAAGTCTGCTGCTTATATTATTTGGATCTCTTACTGCAGCCAGGGGAAGTCCAGACAAGGCCAATTCCTAAAGTGTTTAAATCTGAGAAGCCCCATCACGATGCCCAATTACACCATTGTCTGAGGATCTGATTGAATGATTTGGGGACTGAAAGAGCAGGTCTTTTACGAGATTAATAATCTATGTAACATTAATATGTAATTCTCCCCCCTCCTCCAAAAAAGGAAGAAGTCTGGATAATAATGGCAATTATAAGAAAAGTTAAAAAAAAAGAAGGCCATTTCTTCGTAACCATTTAAACACGCTTAGCAATTATACATTTATTGTCAGTATAAAATGAACAATTCAGCAAAAGCTGGGAGAATATCAGCAGAAGCAATTAAGAAAGGTGTTTATTTTACTGAGGTCTCTCCATTTTAATTTCAGAAGTAAAGCTCTGTCACTGAGTTTGCAGTTGTTTTATTCATGCTTTTAATTACAGCCCATTTCCAAACTTGACTATATCTGCCCCAGGCGAGGCTGTATTTCAATGCACTTCTGCCTTAAGACCCCTCTAGCAAGGGGAGGGTTAAAACCAATATTTGTAGATAAAGAGGTAAACATATTTACATTCAGTTTTTCACACTTTATGCATATGTCATGCAGTGAATAGTTTTAGAGGTATGTTTGTACTATCTCTCCAGAATTTTTACAGTCTGCAGGACACAAAATCTCTATAAAGTGACTTATTGAAATAGAAGCAGATTGGTAAAACCGTTTCTCTCTTATGAACTGTGAAGAATGATCCTCTAAATGAAATCAGGAAGGAACTGGACAGAATCTTGTTTAATGGTGTGACAAAATGAATCACAACTATTCCAAGCATCCATCACTGCTAAAAGGGGACCACAAATGATCTGTGAACTACTATATATTGATTACTCATGTACTACAAGTGTCGGATTTAATGTTCACACACCATGGAAAGGCGGCAGGGACAGATGGTGCCTTAACTCTTCTTTGATAGATTTTAATGGTGAAATATTGATTTCTATCTGGCCAAGGCCTGTTGTTAGGGGCCAAAGTCATTTGTTGGGTATAGCCGGACACCCAGTCTGCTAGGGGTAATCAATCATTTTTGGCAAGGCAGGTGAAATTCTGAAGAGAAGCACCTTGGATTCCCAAACTGTATCGAGATGAGGCTGAGACCAACATTTGCGCATGCACGCCCCCTCCTCCCCCCACGCACACATACAAAAAGACTCCATGAAATTGTGCTTGTAAAGAATTATTAATGATAAGACATGTTTACTGAGGAGAGTCACAGCGAATCACAGCTGACATGAAATAGTCTGGGAGCCTCGGAGAGAAAATGAGCTTCTCGCTAAAAGGGACTATATTTTATTTAAACATCCGTCTAGGGCTGAAAACTCAGGTAATCTGTTGTGTTACAAGCCACTGGCTGTTCTTGCCATCCAGAGAGATAACAGTGAGGAGCTAATAGGAACACATCAATCACAATCAGGCTGCAATTCCACCGGTGTCTCCTCTTCCCAGCTCCTTTTTAAGCTCCTTAATAACGATGATAACATAGTTCTGGGCTTGTGAGAGGGTTTCTTCCCTTTGAGGGTCATATTCATAAAGCGAATGGCTTGCAAAGTCAGCATCTCGCTCCTGCGGAAGGGGTCGGGGGGGTGGGTGAGCGGAGGGAAAGGGTTTGCAGGTGGGAGGGGTGGGGGGGCAGGAGGGGCTGGATTCCCCCCAGCAATAAATCCGTGGACGCCCCTCTTTCCCCTGACACCCTTCCCAGGAGAGGATTCCCGTTCGGAAGCAGGCGGGAAAGGGTAGCCTCTGCCCAGATGTGCCCCAGATGTGGGAAGCCAGTCGAGGCTGATTTTTCGTTTAGATTATCTTGCTTACCTAATGATTTTTGCTTCACTGCTCAGCTCGATTGTGTTCACTAGGACGGCAGGCTATTAAAATGTCAAGGCGCATTGAATTGTTGTTATCAAGGAAAGAGACCTTTCCAATCAACCCGTGTTCCCTGGGTTGCATAAAGGCGAAGAAGGGATTGGAGGAGGAAGAAGACCTTCTTCATACCGGGGAGGGGGGGAGAGGTGCAACGGGGGTGTGGGGGTGTGGGGGTGTGTTTATGTGACCGTGTGTGTTTATGTGACCGTGTGTGCGTGCACGCAGACGTGTGCGTGTGCCTGCTGTAGTGCGGTGCAGTAATTAAAATGCCATCTTTTATAACAGGTATTAGACATTTCTCTCATTCGCATTTACAGGGGGAGATGAAACTTCTCCCCGTTGTGCTTTTCGCTGCAATCCTTGTAAAGAAAATACTGGGAGGAGGAAACTTGTGTGGTTGAATCACTGGCCCCGCATACTAAGGAGCTGCTGGGCTGGGCTGAAGGAGAAAAACAAAGGCAAATGCCTTCCTCATGTCTGCACCTGCCTTAAGGCTTGATAAGAAAATAAGTTCACTGACCTACTGGGAAAAACACTGGAGATTGTCCGGTATCACAATATTGAACAACTGGTGACAGGATGATACAAACCCAGCACATTTGGAGACACAAAAATCCCCTACCTCTCGTCACCACCACCACCTTGTTCATATAATTGCAGAGCAGTTTATTACACAGAGGTACATCAGATATTGCCACGGATTGATTTTTTTCTTTCTTCTCTCGTAAACTATACAGTACATCATATTGGTTGGGAAAAATATATTCTTTGGATTTACTTCTCTTTGTTTAAATCATTTCACAAATATTTTGCTTTTCCCCTGTCATTTCTCTTTCATTTTCATTTAAAAAAGATGGCTTTGTTCTTGCTTGTATACGGTTTTGTAGAATAATGACATCTATCCTGTCCCCCATGCATCAAGCATCATTGATTGGCCCAAACATCATTGTCACTACTGGGTGTTCATCTTCACACTTGCGGCTGGCAGGTCCCTCATCTACTCTCTCTCTCTGTCTGTCTTGCACATGCCCCTTTCCACAGCCGCACACTCGCTCACAACAGGCATGCCCACTTTCTTGTTTTGCCTAATACGCATTTCTCCTGGCGTGGTTTTACTCTGCGTCTCCTCCTCACACCCCCTCACTTTCTCTGTGTGCGAGTCCACGAGCACAAACCGCAGCCAACTGCTCAAATCTGCAGCAATCTTCAGCTTGGTCTGAGTTATAAAGCCAGGAGAAAACGAATCCTTCCATCTTTTTCCACGTTGTCTACACTGATTCATGAAAGTTTCTCTCACAAGATTTGATTCCCTGACATATTCAGGCACGGGGAGGAGAGAGCGCTGAAGGGACTGCAGGAGTCCTTGCTAGTCCCACACGTGGCAGTGGAGACAGGGTACACAACCCTCCTTTCCCACCATGTTGCTGCTCCAGCTGGCCTTAATTTTTACTCTGCCTTACGTTTCCACTCTCACATCTGTCTTGGGGCTTGTCTCCATGGAAAAATTATGGCACACGGGGCTGGGATGTGAATTAATAGCACGTCCCTGCAGGGAACATTGCAGGTACAGCGAGGACTTGCGTGCACAAGGACGTTACTGTGGAGCCAGCCAAGGTGTAAATCTCCCATGTTGTGGCACCAGCTCCCCCATGCACGCTGCTGGTTCACGTGGGGTCTGCGTGGCCCCCCCAGGCCCAGCTGGGCTCCACACACCCAGTGCCCATATGCACTTATGGCAAGAAAAGCCCAGAAGTATTTGCGGGTTTGCATCATCTGGTACCTGTGCTCCCGACAAACCTTGATATATTTATTCTTGCAAGTTGCTTGAGAGGTGATAAAGTGGTATTATTCCTTTACAGAAGGGAAACTGAGGCATGAAGGCTTATGAAATGCCTAAATACTTCAGATGCTGGGATCCAAAGTGACTTGTCCTAGGACATAAGAAAGTGGGTGGCAGACAGTAGGAACTGGCACCAAGTCCCTGAATACTGTACTCTGGTTATTAGTACTGTCGCTATTAGACCAGCTTTCATTTCTCCTATTAATGTTTTTTTCTCATCTGCTCCTCTCAATATCTAGCAGATTCCATGTTTTTCTTGCAAACGATAGCTTCCTCAAGGAATTGCGTTTGGCTCTACCTCCACTGGCTGTGAACCAGACTTCCAGCCCAGCCAAAGAGGTGAGGCTCCTCTGCTCGCTTACCAAGTCAAACGGAGTGACCTTCATTGTGACCCACGTGTGGGACCCACTCATGGCACCACACGGGTCTTCAGCCTGACTCCGCTCCCAGCCATGGTGAGCTGCCAGATGGGATTGGGAAAGAAACTACCACCTTCAAGGCCAAAGCAAGCATGCAGCAGAGGATGCCTGCGACCTTTTTGCGCTGATATCCCACCTGCATGCTGCTGCCTGCCTACATCTGTATCTAAGACCAGGCCCCATGGACCTGGACCATTTCCAGGTTACTTGGCCTCAGTTGTGCTGCTCTCCTTACCTTCCTTTGCCATTCTGAGTCCATGTATTTGCTCTGACTAGAATACTCCCGCCTGTGATAATTTCCTGAATATGTTGTTTGGACATGTATTTTTTTCTCCAACAGGCTATAAGCTTCCTACCAGTGCTAGCACTTTTCTCCTGCAGGCTAAGCATCAGCACACATTTTTCATTACCTAATAAACTTGACCAGCACCACTGCAGAGTCCGAAAAAATGTTGAATCTAATCCTCTCCTACTTGCTCCACAAACTGTGCAAAAGAGCAGCATCCTTTCTGAAATCAATGGGCTCAGCCTAAGAAGTTTTCTAGGTGGGTATTTTTGAAGTACCGCTGGTTGAGAAATGATGGGCAATTTTTGAGGAATTGTTTTCAGCATTACCATCATAATAGATGAATTGATTTTACCGTCGGTAAAGGACCATTAGAGTACCTCCTTCCAAGTCCTGGCCAGCACTGGCCATCTGAACACCGTCATTTTCAGCCCAGGCTGACATCATTTCCCATACCTGTTTGGGGCATGACTTCAAACCTGAAGTCAATGGCAATCCTTCTACCGACTCTGAAGGCTGGGAACAGTCCTGTAGTGGTTTGGAAGAAAAATGAGCAAAAATTCTTTGCTGCATTCTTCTGTGCACAGGTAACCAGAGTGACTTTCTGCAAGAGGAACCAGCGTGGCCTGCAAAGCACAGGAAGGCGTTAAAGGCTGGGGCAGTGCAGGAGGAGCTGGGAAGCCACCCATGGACCTGTGCCTTTACACCTTCTTGCTCTTTGCTATATTTCCGAAATGTTTTGGAAATCCGAATTAATTTCCTCGATTCCTCAACACACCCTCAAGGAGATCTCGTCATTGACTTACTCCATGGGGCCTTGTTCTCCCGGATTTGGGCATATCAGCACTTCTGCTGAAAGGGACAGAAGACCACGTGTATTCCAAGCAGAGCAGATTATATAAACTCTTTCCTTATCAATCTAGGGGCTGAGGAAAAAGAAAACCTGTAGTGCTGTAATCCACAGGGTCCTGGACAGTTAACAGGATGATAAATTAAAACCAGAAAGCTAACCTAGCTTTTCTTTCAAGGATGGCCAAAGTCAAAAGGCTCAACAGAACTAAAACTCAATAGGCAGAATACTTCACCAGAGAGAGATCACCAGCAGAATAAGTCACAGATCAACAGGGAGAACGATTCATAGCACGAGATAACGCTGGACTACTTTGTGCCAATGGGTATGATGCTCACACGCCCGGCTGGTCCAAGTGCACGCAGAGCATGCCTGGTTTGTGAATACTTGTCCGCTTCTATCTGTGGTCAGGCAAAGGGTGGAGTTTTGTGCTTAGCATGGTGGAGTCTTGGTTTACAGGTGTTGTGTCAAGGCACTAACATGTTGCAAAAATAAGGAAAAGAGCTACATAAAGGAGTGCAGAAAATGCCCTTTCCAGAAAAAGTGCAACACATGTCCCTCCATGCCCCATGCTTAACAATTGCTCTTGCTGAATTCTCCACATGCTGAGCCTGTTTTGGTCAGTTGTGTCAATACTGTGCCTTAGCTGAACTCACATCCAGTAGGAAACTCCTTATGCTTCAGCAGTATCTCAGAACATGAATAGTTGCGCCTATTTTTTTATGGTTCAGTCTATACCCTGATCCTAATGCCACAGTGTGCCCTCCCAGGGCTGGCTGGGGTAAAAAGCTTGTTTTCGCCTCTGAGACACAAGACCTTCTCTGTCTATGGCAGGATGAAATGGATGGCAACAGAGATGGGACGAATTCACAGTACCTTTTGGAAGAAGTGCTGCTACTGGACTTACCTGCTACCTGAGCCCCTCAATCTGTCCGATGCAGGAGCCATTTGCTGCTCCCCCATCGCTCATCCCATGAACTTCAGAGGCTTTGCAAAATGGTCAGCCTTCAAGAGGATCTAAGCTTCAGTGCCAAAATCTAATTTCAGACATCTAAGACTTGCTTCTGCATCTGGCCCTTTGTGCAAGAAAAAAACCCTTAGTACTGGCTATAACATTTAAACGTAAATTGAGTGGGACCAGGAGAATTGGTTCCTGAACTGCACCAAAACCCCTGCATTAAGAAGTTAAGGCTGGTATATATATCAATCACACCAGCATAAAACAAATCAAAGGGATGTAATTGTCCCCCAAGCAAGCCTTATAATTCACAGAAAACTCAGTTGAAGTTAGCTCAGTTAAAATAAGTCTGAAGAGAAAGACACTGGAAAGTTTCCGATGATCTCTTGCATGTCATGCAATAACCTTATAATTATGATTAAAGCTTTATTTTCTTTGGCTTCAGAACTTATGTTCTTCCCTGGCTGCATCTCTTACCTCCCCAGCAGACTTCCATGGGGCAGTGAAGCAGTGACTGATGCCTGGGTTTGGAGAGGGTCAGCCCTTTCCAACCTGCTTGCCCACGGTGCACGCTCCCTGTTTGGATTCAGCCCTTTCCCTGGGACATCCAGAACCTTACAGCGAATCCCTGGGCTGACACCATCAAAGACGTGAGGGAGAGGGCAGAAACACAGGAGGCGCATTGAAATAGAAGGTTCAGCCAAACCATTTTTGGGGCAGATGTGACCCAAAGCGAGTCCTGTTGTGTTTGAGGCTAGGCAGCAGCTGCCTAAGCCTGAGGGCAGCGATGGATTACAGCCACAGAGCAGCTCCCACCTACGCCAGAGCTGTCCTTGCTTGGCAGGTCCTGGCTCCTAGGCCTTCAGCACACGGAGGAAACCCAACATCGGCCAGGGCTGACCACGTATGGCAGGGTGAGGGTAAAGGTGAGCAGTATCTGCTTGGAAACAGCTGGCTGCCAGCCCCCTGCTCCAGCCAGCCTTGGCTCTGTGGTTTTTCAAGGGTCCCCGCTAGCATTCCCAACCCATACCCTCCATCACCCTCAGCGTGTCAAGGCAAAAATGCCCTGGGGAGTTCCTCAGACACAGTCCAAGAGGTTACAACTCTGGGATCCTCAAAGCAAGCGCTGGCAGCAAAGCTGAGCCACAATGAAACCATGTCCCTTTTTTTGCATACGACAGATTTATTTGCTAGCAAAGTAGCTGTGTAGGGAACGGGAGCAGAGGGCATGGATGTTGTTTGCAATGGAGCACCTTGAAGAAACTAAACTAGCGCACAAAGCAGAATAATTGGTGTAGCAGGAGGCTGTGCCCATGCTAATAGTTTTTACTGAGATGAAGCTTATTAACATGTGCACTGGTGCATCTGTATTGCCTCTGGGACTCAAACTCAGCATGGTTCTCTGCCACGCTGCATGGAGGTTTTACCTTCCTCTGACCTTGCTCAGGCTCCTTTGTCCTGTTCTTCTGTGCTCTGAGTTAACCTCTTGTCTGCTTAGGCTTATATCCTACATTTTCAATCCAGGCCTACTTTTTCAAGTTTCTCCTACGCTAAAGATTTTAGTTGTGCTGAAAGTATTTTGTGTCCCATTGTTACGATGCTTTTGGTTTGTGGAAAGTTTGTTGTGCAGTGCACACTTCAAATAATCAGCCCATCTCTAAGCTGAAATTTTAAGCTATTACAAGCTATCAAAAAACCTTACTCTGCGCTTGCCCTAATGTTGTACTTTGGTGTAAGAGGTATGCGTTTACTCCACGTGAGTTCACAGACTGAATCCCTGGTTGAGAGAGAGAAGATAAAAATGAAATCTTGCTTGTAGTATCCAGAATATGCCCTTATTTCATCTGTCGGAGGAACAGAAATGTAACTTTTAGGGACTAATACGAAATAGGTCAGGAGAGAAAATGTGGTCTCTGCATCTGATCTCTGCTGTGACTTGCAAGGCAAATCAAACCTCTGCCTTCTGATTTACTGCTGCTAGCACAGTTTAGGTGGAGTATGTGTTTGCCAGGCTGTTACCTCTTATGGATGGTGAAGACCGTAACAAAGTCTAAGTAAGGTATGTGACAGGCATCACTTATCACATGCAGAGTTCAACCCTAAACTGTTAAATCCCCCAAAGGCATTGACCT
Organism: Haliaeetus leucocephalus; assembly: GCF_000737465.1. Classification (NCBI taxonomy): domain Eukaryota; kingdom Metazoa; phylum Chordata; class Aves; order Accipitriformes; family Accipitridae; genus Haliaeetus; species Haliaeetus leucocephalus. The sequence goes on along the minus strand of NW_010972887.1, from coordinate 693,599 downwards.
TTTTAGCACATATTACACAGAGTGTTTCCAGAGGGGAGGAAAATGAGAGCTGATATGCCAAGCTGCTGGGCTACCACCGGTCCTACAGTGCCAAATCCAGGCTGTTTATCATCACACAGGCACTGTGTGTAAAACAGCACTCCACCTCGCTGCACGAACAACTTCACTTGGATAGTTCAGGTTATAACCCATCCAGGGCTTCCTCCCTCCTTGCAGACAATTCAACCAGGGCAAGAACAAGGCCCAGCAAACATAAACAGTTAGGTTTTGGTAGTGTTTTGCTAACAGTGCCAACCACCCCTATCTGCGAGTTTCGTCTCAAAGTGCCCTCTGCTTAGCTGTAGTTAGAGATTGTCCCAGCCCAAGGCCTCTTTTCAACAATGTTCTGCATTAAAACTGAACACCTGCTGAATAAGTAGGTGTATTTTGGCCTCAGACAGCTTTAAGACATCATTTGAAGACTTGTAGTTTGTTAGTTTCCACTCACTGTTGCACTGTTGAGCTCATCTCAGCATAACCTTGTAAGCTTTCCATGGACAGAGTCGCCGCACTGAGAATTAGCGGATTTTGCTAGTTCATTTCTTTTGTGAAATCCAGTTGTTTTGCACTGAATGCGGCACGTCTCCGGCATATGTGATTCAGATCAGGCAATCATCCTACACAGTGTAAATCAATGAGATGAAATGTAGCCATTGACAGCACTTACAATTTTGCCCATTACTATGAAATCCTCTTTCTTTAAACGGAAGGTGCTTTTATGAATCCATTGAAGCATAGCTGACAAAGCCTTCAATACTGACTATTGCCTAAATACTGCAAAACATAACAGTTATAAAAGATACATGTGGTGCATATTTATAAGGATTAGAATAAGCACTTTGTTGAATTACTGCAGCACGTTTGTCCCTTTTTCAGGATACTTATAAACCTTGGATATTTTCTTCCTCCCAGGAGTCAAATAAACACTTGTCTGCAGGCTTACCAAATCTCTCTGCCTTTCCATGTGCTGACAGTGCAAAATACGTACTTGTACAGCTGTGTTAAAAAAAAATCCATGCAGTGTAATTATTCTTTATGCTAATATAATAGACTAGTAAATGTTCCTACACTTCTTGTAGGACTAATTACATTTCAGTAATGTGAATGATCCCTGGAGCCACTACTGTTAAATATTTTTGGAGTGGTAGCGAGGGAGTTTGTTATTTGTACACACTAGAGAAGTGTGAATTTGTGAAACAGAATAGCACAGCTCTATAGCTGTAATGCTCCTTCTGACGTGACCATACTAAGTCAGGGTAGATGTAACACGGGGAACCCATTAATTAGCTGGAGGATTTGCTGCTTCCCGCCTGGTACACCAAGTCCTTACACTCAGAACCCAGTTTTTGCAGTGGCTGAAAAAAGTTTCCCTTCAGACACCAATTACAAGCAGCTAGTTAGGAGCTGCTGAATAAAATGTAAATTTTATAGATTGTGTACCTCTGAAAAAATGTAGGGGATTCCAAAACCACATCTTTTTAAATTGGCTAAAAATTATTTACTCTCATATGCAGATAAGCAAATAAAGACAAAAAGGAGTTAAAGCAAGCAAACAGTAATTTCAGATAACGCAGCAATTCCTTGTACGTGTCCTGTAACAATTTGGAAAGGCAGCTATTGACTGCTGAAAAATACTTTGGTTTCAGACAAGGAGCTGATACAGGGATGGTCATGTCATTCATTGGTTGAAGCTGTCACTGAAGCTCTAGCCTTGCTGCTGTAGCTACCTGTTCAGTGTGTTGGTGGTTAGATGAGTCTCGTCTTCACCCTCTCTACTCTGCATGATAGCAATGATTGCAATACTCTACAACTCAAGCTGCTGCACAGCCTGCTATGTTTAATATTATATAAGTGCTACTCACTAAATGTGTCAGTCAACCTTTTTACTCCAGGGCTACTTTTGCATGTTCTTGAACGAGTTTTGTGCCAGTCATAGCTTCCATTGTCATAGACCACCTGGAGGAGCTGGGAATGAAGGCTACTGCTATCTACGTGCTTTATAGCAGCTCTGTGAAACTGAATGAAGCTCAGCCACTGACGGCTACCTGCCAGGCCATGTCCCCTTTCTGCCCAGTGTTTTAGCTTGAACAGGGCTTGAGGTTCTTGCTGCTCTTCTGACCAGGCTACTGGAAATCTTGGACAGATGGATGATGCATGTGCAGTTACTCTGATGCATATGGGATATATCAGCCCTGCTGCTTGGGTGCTAAGCAGATAGTCTGCAGGAGCGCACAAATCAGCAACTATAGACTTTTTCAGATCCAAAAGAAAAACTAAACAAAATTATTTGGGTTTTTTGGGTGGTTTAGGTTGGATTCACAAAGTCAATCTGCATAGTTAAACGGTCAGATGACATCCTGTTACGGAAGTATATCCACTGCACATGTGAAAGCCATAACCTGGTGAAAAAATGACTGCTGTATATCACAACAAAATAACAAAATTGAAACCATGACCTTCCCAGCAAAAGTACTGCTTTGTCCAGTTTCCTTAAGCTTCTAGCTTTTATACAGAGGCACTTCTAATGGTTTACAGATCTGCTTTCCTACCCTGTTACTGCCCTTCTCAAACTTTGGAGCCCTTGATCCAGGTGGAGCCGTTCCCATTCTGCACTTGGCTATATCAATCTGGCTTCCTTAGCTACATCTGTGAGCAGCTACTGGTATAGCCTGCTTGGGCTGTTTATTTTGAATTGGCCCTGCACCAGAGCTGGGATGCTGTGAAACAGGTAGTTTGGGTTGGGGTTAGGAACAGCAGTATAATAAAGCCTTCTGCTGCAGGGAGATAACAAAGGGTTGGGAGTAGAGCGAGGTCCATTAGGGAAGGGCCACTGGAGGAGCTGGGTGTGTGTCCTGGTTTAACCATAGCCAGCAACTAAGCACCACGCAGCCACTCACACACTTCCCCCCCACCCAGTGGCGTGTGGGAGAGAATCAGAAAGAAAAGGTAAAACTCATGGGTTGAGATAAGAACAGTTTAATAGAACAGAAAGGAAGAAACTAATAATGATAATAGTAACAATAATAAAATGGCAATAATAATAAAAGAATTGGAATATATAAACCAAGTGATGCACAATGCAATTGTTCACCACATGCCGACCGATGCCCAGTTAGTTCCCGAGCAGCGATCCCCCCCCCGCCAACTCCCCCCAGTTTATATACTGGGCATGATGTCACATGGTCTGGAATACCCCTTTGGGCAGTTTGGGTCAGCTGCCCTGGCTGTGTCCCCTTCCAACTTCTTGTGCCCCTCCAGCCTTCTTGCTGGCTGGGCATGAGAAGCTGAAAAATCCTTGCCTTAGTCTAAACACGGCTTAGCGACAACTGAAAACATCAGTGTGTTATCAACATTCTTCTCATACTGAATCCAAAACACAGCACTATATCAGCTACTAGAAAGAAAATTAACTCTATCCCAGCTGAAACCAGGACAATGTGACAGAAATGAGCTAAGGGAGCTGTGGAAAGGGAAATCCTTGGCAGGAAAAGACTCAAAGAGAGAAAAAAGACTGAAAAATAAGAGGAACAAAGGTGAAATTTGAAGAGAGAAAGTATAGGTGGAAAATTTTGAAGAAATTAGTAACTCCCAGAAGGAAACGAGCATTTGGGGACAAACTGAGAGAATTCAGAATACCTTCCATCTATTCCTTTTCCCCACTACAAGTTTCAGTTTTTACCTTTAATGTGGTCATTGAAGATGCTTGAGAGAAAAGACAAAGCCTTATTTTAAGTAAGCCTGTGCTGCTCATAGCATCTCCCTGAAATCTCTCTGATCTGCAAGCAAACCAGCTCTTTGGGTTTTGAGTTTCACAATGCAACACCAGATTGCCCCCAAAACTGTAGCTGTTCAAACCTCCTACCTGTTACAGACCTTTTGTCTTGCTGGTGGGAAAAGAACAAAAAGTCATATTCAGAATGTGTTGCCTCCTTCCTGGAAACCTGGGATGAAATTATTCTGATTGTAGTTGAATATTTACCTGTTTCCATAGAGATGGAGCACAGCTCTCCAGAATATTTGCTAAATGACCACTCAACAGCCAACACCCAGGACATGTGAGGGGACGTGGGACGTGGCAAAGAGAATCAGCAAGCGTCTCTGCAGTCTGTCCTGTGCAGAATCAGTCTGTAATGTTAGGAAATTAAACACAGACATTTGCTCAGGCTTTGTTTCAGCCAAAGAAGCTGTGAAATAGGTTTTTGAGCTGTGCTCGAGTCCTCTCTTATGGAAGCTGCCAATGCATGGCTGAGATGGCATATTTTTTCTGTCTCCACACCCCCTTTCTCCCTGTGTTCCTTCTCTCCTCTTTAAATTCTTCTTCCTGATAGAGAGGGATCAGAGCCAAAAGTTCCCCAATTCTGGAAACTCCTTGGTCTGAGGTTTTGACTTAATTTATCTTTACCTGATGATGTGAGTGAACTACAACCCTGTTGACTTCTGTAGTGTTATCCAAGGCTAAATCAGGATATACCTGCTCCACAAAGGAACCATTGTACAGCATGTTGGCATTTGATCATGCTGGAGAATGAAAGCCATATTTGAGTGAGGCCTACAAGTGCCTCATTACTGCACTGTAAACAACTGGATATTACAGTAATGGACAAGGCTTTGAGTGCTACGAACGGCTTCACATTCACTTTATTGATTTGCAATGTGCACAGTGATGGTCTGCTGTAATAAATACAAATGCCATAGTGTAGAAATGTCAGAACAACTTATTAAAAACGTGTCTCTTCCTTGCTTGTACGGTACGGCATGTACGTCTGCACAGCTGCAGGATTGTGGCGAGGTGGGGATGAAGCTGTGGCTCAAAATTCAGTGTTGCAAGAATATAAATTCAGCATATAAACAGAACCTGTACTGGCCAGCCCTTTCCTTTTGCTTTGTGCTTCTGTGTAACAGACAAGACTTCTGTGCCTCAGAACATATTTCACATCACAGAAGAGAATATATTGTTTCTCACATCTCAGGAGGGTTGAGGTGGTACCTGATCTCAGCCCACATACCACAGGCAGTTCTCTGCCCACTTTCCACCACTTAGAGAAGCAGGAAGTGCCACTGCAGCCAACATTTCTCTTAACAGTACAATTGTTTTACCTAAGCATGGAAAACCTTCAGCCTTTACCAGGGCTGTGATACAAACAAGAGACTTGTGGCAGATCACAGGTGTGCTTCTGTTGGGTGCACCTAGAGCATGTGTGTGTATCATTATATACATGTGTATCTACCTCTCTTTCAGGATATACATATATAGATTAATACTCTTTGACCAGATCAACAGTTTGAACAACATCTGCTTGATCTCTTGGTCCCCTAGAGGGTAAGAGGCAACTTTCTGAAGAAAATGGCTTGTGTCCATCTGCATTTCTGCTGAGGTACGGTTTCCCAAGCCATTCTTCTCTGTGACAACTGAGTTGGTCTGCACCTCCTGGCTGGACTCTTTCACTTCTGGGTGAATTCATACAGTGACTGGCAGCTTCTTGCTAGGGTTTTCCTACATGTTGTCCTGACATCCCCTTCAGTTCATTATGCAAAGGATGTTGCAGTGAAAAATCTGTCTGTATCTACTACCTATAGGCAGGATTTACTGTCAGAAACCTCTCGGTCCCACCTGCCCCAAACTCTAACTAGCAGAGGAAAGTGTGAATGAAATTCAGAAAGTTGCTTTGCTATATAGGAGAAATGATAGGCTGTTCATTGTAACCAAAATAAATATGAGTTTATGAATGAGTGTGGAGTGTGACGGGGGCTACGGAAAGGCTGGGAGGAGAAGCAGATGGAAATCTCTTGCTGGAAACTCCGGTCTGTTTCCACAATCATGAATATAAATATTGCCTATACTCCAAGAATGTACACTTATAAAAACATTCAGATAGATATTTCCATGGTATTCATCAGCCTTAGCACTTTGCAGATGACAACTGAATTAAACCCCATCATATATTATTTGAAGGACAATTACTGTGCTTATTATGTTGACTGAAAAATGGAACGGTTAGATGACTTAGCCCAAATACAGGGCTTGTGGCAAAATCAAACCCATAAGCTCTGATTCCATGTGACTATTCTTTGTCCTTGTATTTACAGAAAAAGTCCTTTTGAGTTTAGTAACAGAAGGGATCTACGGAATTTCACAGATGTCTGTAGATGTAACCACAGAAACTGCCAGGACCCCTTATTTTTTAGCGTTGTTCTCTTTGTTGCTCAGGTAGTCCTATGGATTTAGTGATTTCCTATAAAGTTCTGCTGTGGATACCATAGGAAATGGAAGAGTCTTGAACAGGATAAAGAAGGTGCAACGCTTTGCTCCCCAAAGTCCCCCATTTGGTAGGCATGTCAGGAGAGGGGAGGAGAGCCTGCTGTTAACCTCATCTGATGGATAGTCCCTGAGGCACCACTGCCATCTGGTGAAAGCTGGAGCAGCCCATGGGGATGTGTTAGGGAGCCATAACTGACAGCCTTACCACTGCACTAAGCTCAGCAGAAAGCGAGCACAGTCTGGCCCACAGAATTTTATTCAGAGTTTTTCTTTGGAGTGTTTCTTTTCAAGTCTGTTTTAGATTTCTACAGCAAATCCATAATTCTTCACACAGTCTTCGTACACTCATCAAAAATTATAGTTATTAAACTCTGAGGACCATCTCTATGAAGAAATCATGATGATGTCCACTCAGACTTGGGAAGGTTATTGTAGGTTTGCCACTTTTGTCTGAGCAAACCCATTTTCTGAAGCATGTGAGAAGGAGGTGTCCTGCTTGTGTTGTGTAAATGCCCTGTTGAGGAGCAGTCAGTAGCGATTACTTCTGCAACATCGAACACACTTCATGGTCAGATTTATTGAAAAAGAAAGCAAAATGCTTGTCTTAAGTACGTGAGCCACTATTGTCTGTTCAGTTCCCTGGGCTTTGGAAAATAACCTGGTTCATATCCAGGATGCTCAAAACTTGTCTTGTCCAGACTGACTGTCTGTCCTCGGAGGACAAGGGGAAGGTTGCTGCTGGCATGAGCAAGCTGGTATGGGTATATATGCTTTGTGTGGAGCCAATCTGAAGGAAGTAGGAATTGCTCCAAGAGCCAGTGGGTGTTTTTCTGTTACTGACCTGATATCACACATGGAATAGAGGAAGCCAACAGGCATGGTGTCTCCTGGGGGTTGATCCAATTCGACCTGTAGGCTGAAATGAGTAGAAAACTGCTGACTAAATAGACCTTGGATCACGCACCAACCTCCCATTATCAGAGTTCAGTGTAAGTGATGTGAGGGTGAAAAAAATCTCTCCAGCAGAATTGTACTCTTAGTTTAAATGTCATAGTTGGCTGGGGTGATGGATATATCCTAACATTTGCTTTCTCCTTCCACTCTTACTTTTCAAATCAAAGATGTTTATATGGGCTTATATACCTTGGAGATTTATTATTAAAGTGTTTATGGTGTTGTGTGGGTTTTTTTTTAATTTATGTCTCAGAATCATATTTATAAATAGTATCAATTGCTGTTTCGACAAGAAGAGATTGCATTACAATCAATATTATATATTATATCCTGGGGTCTGTTGTGAGCAGATAGTATTAAGACATACATAATTTATTAATGATCTCAGCAGTGGCCCAAAGTCTTTAGTGAGGCTCAGGTCAAGTTTTGGTCAATCTTCGGTCAAGCTTTTAGTGACTTTGTAGCTGCTAGGTTAACTTGACTGTAGTGTAAATCCATTGACTTCAGTGGAGTTAAAAAGCCAACTGTTTAAGGGAAGTAGAAAATGCACAGACTTAACAAGTAACTAATAGGTTTTTCAACGCAAGAAAAACAAAGGAAATGAAGAGATTTCTATTTTGGATAATCAATTTTGCATCCTGGAGAACATACTGGGTAAAGTACTGGAAGCTATGAGAAGCCAATTCTTTACACTTCGAGCCAGAACCTAGCTAGAGGCCTGAATACAGCATGTCATTATGATTAATTATGGGTAATGAGTGTTTTATGAACCTAAGAAAGAAAAGCATTTATTTTTCTGGTATTATAGTGGTCGTGTCTTGTTTTGTTTTAAAGCTAGGAGTGCGAAGCCAAACAGATGATGAAACCCCCTTTTTAGCTCTTTTGTTTTGCTCTAGACTGTTACGAGACTTATGGGGCCAAATCCCCATCACATAGTGGCTCTGTCAGTGCAAGAGACGAGGATTCGGTTCAGGACCTCCGGGATTTTGTGTTTTTTCCTTTTGTTCTGTCTAATTCATTTTCTGTGGCAGAAGCCCCATAGACCTATCTAGGATGCTGTTCAACAAACATAAGAGGAGGCAGGACTAGCCCATCCCAGGAAAGGTCTGCTGCCGGGCACTTATTAGCTCTGAGCCTGACCCAAAGTCCCCTGGAACCCCCAGGAATATTTCTCTTCATTTTCGCAAGCCCTCAGACCAGACGGCTGGGGGCTCATCTAGAAACCTGCAGCTCAGGATGATGAAAGCTTGAGAGCAGCTGTGGCCGAGGGGACAGGGCTGTGACAAAGGCCCCGCTCAAACGATCCTGCCTGGACTTGGCACCTGGGAGGAATGCCACCCAGCACCTCTCGGTGCAAGCTGGGGAGGTTCCATCCCTCCGGGAGCTCCCCGCTTTCCGGACCGGGGGTCTGTGTTAAATCAGCAATGTGCGTACGTTGGCTTTATCCGCAGAGGTATTCTTGCAGAGGGGCAGCAAGAGGGTGGATGTAAAGACCCCGTGCTTTATCCCTGTGTTTTAGGGGGTGAGGCACAGCAGGGCAGGATAAGGGCTTTGGGCGCTATTGGGCCCTAAGTTTTAAAGAGGGGTTAAGAAAATAGGGGGGTAACAGTGGGGAAAAAAGAGAAAAACAGAAAGAGAAGGGATCAGTCAGCGAGAGCACTCGTCTCTGGCTGTTCCCCAGTGCACCAGGAGGTGGTGCAAAGCCCCTGCTCATCCCACAGCTAGGAGGCAAATTCCATTCTTCCAGGGACTATTCCTCAACTTGTACTACCCAGGAAAAATACTAGAGGTTTCACCCTCCCCAGCATGCTTCTATAACTCTCGTGTTTTGGTATGTATTTAAGGCTGACAATATTAACTGTGCGAAAGGAAGAAAATGCAGGGGAACTTTGTACTGCTAACTGCTGTTATCATGCTGCAATAATGGTAATAAAATAAAGGTATTACCAAATGACTTCCAAAGTATTATATTTCTAGGACAAACGATTCTTGCTGTGCAGAATGCAGACAAAAATGTGATCAGACTTTAGATTCTTTGTGCTTGTTTTTTCCATTTTGTACAACTGCTTTCTTCTTTATTTTTTAAACTTTTTCATAAAAGAATACTAAAAATAAATTAATAAGAGTAAAAATAAATAGGTTTTCATAAAGCATTGTGTCCATGTGTATTAATTAAAAACAAATTAAAAAGCTATGTCGTGAAAGTGCGTTGTCAGTTATCTCTTACTCAAAACAGAAACTGCTAAATGTTTTCCCTTTCTTCTTACTGAATTACTGTACATTAGTAATAAGTAGTTTGTAAATACATTATATGGCCTTTGGTGGTAATTTAACAAAACAACTAATTTGTCTTTGTGACAAAACTGTGTAAAACATGGCTTGATTGCTGAATTACTGAAACATTAATAAAATAAATAAATTAGTTTCAGGTAAACTGAAGTTTTTATTTAATTTTTAAAATCTCAGTGTATTATTACAAAGCTGTCATGTGAAAACTTGTTTTACACTGTAAGAAAAAAATTATAGGGACTTGAGTTCAGCTTACACAGAAAATTAAAAAATAGCCTCAGCTTATTGTTCCTCATGTTACAGAAGTTCTGTTTTGTTTATTAAAGAACAAGGGTATGGAAAAGAAGCATTCATTTCAGCTTCTCAATTGGCAATGACTAGCAATGCCTATTTTGAGATAGTTTAGACTGCCAGTATACAAAAAACAGTATATTTCAGCATATTTTCTCTGGAACAAGGTGAACTATAATCTTTTTAGAATTTATATTTTGACACCTTGAACTTTTTTTCCTCTCCTGGTTAAAAAATATTTTTTTCATGTAAATTTTACATATGTTCCAGGTACAAAAGCTTGCATTGTTTTTATGAATGCAGACTTCTTCGAGCAATATGTATATATGTTGTAATAAGCATATCTCTGTTCAACGTGTTATTAAACAATCTTTTTTTAAGGTATGTGGGAAATTAAGTTGTATGAAGGTTAAAAGAAAATACAGGATTGAATTTGTGCTAACCTACTTATTTTTTAAAATTCTGAGAAATGTTGGATAGATTTTTTTTTTATCCCTACCTTAATAATAACACATATACATATTTATTTTGCATTTTGCTTTGGAGGTGGATGTCACTTTGGAAGTGAGTGGTTAGAGAGGAATAATGGTGGAGAGCTATAAGTGTAAATATCCAAAGCATCATCCAAAAGACTCAATAGCATATTATTCTAAATTTCAAGTCAAAAACCATTTAGAAGGTTGGATCAGAATCTCTGTTGCTTTAAATCAGTGTAACTTCACTGAAGTTAGTGGAGCTACATTGGCTTATATCAGCTAAGAATCTGTGCTATTGTTTTGAATCTTATTTTAAGCGCAAGTGCTTTTCTACAAACCTTTAAAAGTTCAGCTTTGCTTATTCAAGAAAATTAATATTTTGAACTGTGACTTAGATATTAAAAAGCCATTTCAGAATATAGGCAGATTCTCTGTTCTTGCTAATTTAACTTTCCCTTATTATCTTTAGAGAATATCATTTTTTGAGCATGCTAATGCAGCAAACTTTTATACCATCATTAAGGATCATGGTTTATTTGATTTCATCTGACTACTCAAGCAAACATTTGTTTAGTGACACTCTTAAATACAAGACTGTACTACAAATGTCAGAAATGCTGTTTGAAAGTTTATGAGTAAAAACTTTGTTGCTTTTAAAAGAACCCGGAAAGCAATGAAAATAAAAGTTTTACATTAACTTTCTCTATGGTACGATGAGAAAGCTATTTGGCTCTTGGGATTTTTTCAATACTATTATGTGATAGTAACAACATTTATAATTAAGTTTGGGAGAAACATGCATAAGGTACAGATATACAGATGCAGATACAGATGCAGGTGTATATCTATCACCCTTAAGCAATCATTTTCTTTGACAGCTCTTGATAGCAACAGTTGAATGTACAATATTCTAACATCATAATGACTTTATTTGGATCTTCATGTTGTTAAGCTAAGGGAAAGTTTCCTATTTTATTCCCTTTCTTTTGATCTTTTTTCTTTTGTTTAGCTGGTAAAAAAAAAAAAAGAAAAAAGAAAAAAGTGAAGAAACTGCATTTTGCACTTTTTTATAACCATTGCTGAAAATCTGTCACAGCTACCAAGGAAAGCTAAAGAAAACCAGAAACAGAAAGACTATTATTTATAGCTAGCAAGATACAGTATGGCACCATATGGTAGAATTTATCAAATTCTTTCCTTTCTCATGCAGGGCGAATAGGGGCCGTAGACAGTTCCCTCTTGCAGTCCTTGCTTTGCTAGCCACTCATTCATTTATGCCGTGGGCTAAATCCTGCTTGACCTACTGCTTTTACACCCATAAACTTACTTATGAGGGCATGGCAAGCAGGGTTCGGCCCTCTGTGTTTATTTCTTCTTTCTGCAAATGCAGCTTTGCTCGGAATGCTGTTTGCATTTCAATCAACTAAAACAAGAGGATGGATAAATTAATGCCTGACTTAGCTCTTCACATCTGATACTGAAATGTAACAGTAGTCTTCCAAGGGTTTAAGTTTGCAGGGTGACACTTACCAGGTGTAAGGTGCTGTAAGGTTAAGAAGCATCAAACCTATAATAAGAGTCTGACTTCCTCTTCATTTTGTCTCCTTTTGTGTTACATACTAGGGCAAGGAAGGTCTGCCAATCACTATCATTTCTTTTTCTTGTTCTGTAAAGACTGGGTCGTCACAGCAACAGGCCTGTGACAGGCTGGTATCCATTTAGAGCACCAGGGGGGTCCTAATAGGATTGAACCAAAAGATCAAGTGAATAGCTTCCTATTTTAGATTTGTAATAACTCTGAACTGCTTGCATATACATGGACCTTACAGTGTTATGAGGAGACTTTTTACCAGAGAAAAGATCTGTCTTTTTCTAAGAGCGCTGTACTTTCGAAAGGATGCCCCTTAGCCTACAATATCCTTGCAAAAAGGAAAGGAAAAAAAAACCTCAAACAAAAATTAAGCCCACTTCTCTTTCTCCTGCACACACAAAATTGGAAGGTGTCATTTCCTTTCATTAATTCATTTTACCAGATCAAAGTAAATAGTCTGTTTATGGAGAACAAAGAAGCCCCTTTTTGGTATTCTGTTGAAGTCGCTATCAGATTCAGAAGTTTACTCATCTTTCTGAAATCTGGCAAGGCTGCACGCTGCCGAGATTACAGCCAAACGGCTCATGCAAAACGGGCAAATAAATTCCATGCAAAACAAATTCTAACAGAGATAGAATTAGGAGGGGGCATTTTGTTGATTTGGGAGACTCTCAAGAGGCTAGGGCTCTCATTCAGCTTGCAGAGGGGACTTTGGTAAACCCACAATACTCGGCACGCAAAGGAAGAACTGCTAGGGGAGGGGGGACCTGTATTTTGTTAAAGTTATTTTCACCAATGATGAAATTCATTAGGAAATAGATGTTGCTTCAGACATTTCATTCCCAGCTGATTCCTATATCTATAGTTTATTAGGAACAGTGCTTTACATGGAACTTCTTGTAGGGCAAGATCCCAGGAGTAAACATGTCAAGTTCTAGCTCCAGGAATTATAAAACATATTTTTAAAAAGGGCTAAATTCTGGTAGCTAGTTCGTTTTCCTAAAGTCAGGCTTTTGAAGTGTCTCATTCAGGGAGGGATGGCAGGTGGGACTGTCATATAAGCTGCATTGTCGAAAGGTTTTGGTGTCTTCTTTCAAGGCACAGAGAACTAACTCCAACCCAGGTTATGAAGGCAACTGTGTGTTGAAGATCCCTAATGCTGTCTTTTCAGGATGCCCTGGTCTGGAGGTGTGTGCTTTGGTATCTCAGCTTTGATAACACTATACTAAGTTATGACACCTGAAGTCTTGTCCTGGAGGGGCTGTCTTTTGAGTTCTACCCTTGTGCTCATTTTTTTGCTACTTAGGTGATAATCAATGCCAGCTGCTACAACCAGCCTAAGACCATCTCTACACATCTGTGAATCTCTCTTTCAGCAAGCAGAATTTTTAGTCTTTGCCTTCTCCACCCTTGCCTAGAAAATATTTTGGTTTTAGCCTTCATCATCTTAAAACCAATACTAGACTCTTTCAGGGGGTGTCTTCTGTTTTCAGATCACCTGCAGTTTCTATACTAAAAGTACAAGATTCACACATGTCAAGAAATAATCACAAGGACTGTGTCTGGATAAGTAAATACTTGTATTTTACATGTAGGATCTTGGCACATACATACGTTCCTGGCACTTTTATCAGTACCAATTTTGAAAAGGATTTTGCATAGATTAGGGACCCAAAGGCACTCAGTTAATTAGAATTAGGGGCATCCCTCTGTGAGAAAGGATTAGTCAGGTAAAAGACTAGGACTGTGATCCATCAACCTATAGGGACAATGGCGAAACTGCAGTTCATTGGTTTGGACCCTGTGTGTGGAGTTGAGATACATGACAATGAGCACGAAGATGAAGGGAGTGCTGGGGGAGGGACCGTACAGCAAAACCCAGGGGCCTCTGTAATGGGCTTTGAATGGACCTTCCTAGGCACGTTTGCCCTAAACCCAAATTTCTCAAACTTCCCTTTTGCATTCAGCCAAATCAAAAGATAGGCATGCCAATCAGCTTTTTATAAAGGCCTTTACAAGGGTTTCTGTTAGTTTTTACCCAGATTTCTTAGTGAATAGAGTGTATCGTGGTCTGAAAAACTGGAACAGATTTTGAAGTTTTATGCATATTTTATTATGAATTTTAGTTTTCTTTTGATGGACACTTTTGGTATGCTTTCTATGATTCAAAAAAGAGGATTTTTTTTTGTCTTTACTATAGCTTTCCTTTAAAAGACCTGCGTTATGAAGACTCATTCTGGCAAAGCAAGTCTTAAAGGATCTTCTTAACAGAATAAAAAGAACATCCTCATTTACCTGTAAGGTCTGATATTTTGATGAAATTATCTTAGAGGCTTTGAATGCAGCCTTCCAGTTGTGAAGGAGGCAAAAAGTCTTTATGGCAAAGAAGATAAATATCAAGTTCCAATCCCACACTTTGTTGCTAATCATGTTGAAACTCCACCATAATTTTAAACTTTAAAATCTGAAATTTGGATACACATGAAAAAAAAAAGGTCAAACAAATTCTTTAAATATTTTCCCTGTTTCATCTCTTCTATTCAGCCATGTGTACCAGCTTGACATTGGTGTCACTGTCAAGTCCCTGTAGAGACAGGTTTGGTTTCCTGATGTCATTTATGCCAGGTTAGCTTTCCATCCATGTCTGAAGCACTATCCTATGTCACAGCAACCTCCTCCCCATAAAAATAACTAATCATTCCCTTTTTTTGTCTTGTTTTGCTCCTGTTTAAATTTAGATCTCACTTGTTCCGTGATACTTTGCAGTCATTTTGGACCTGCTTACTTCCTGGCTGCTGCAGATGGTGAGGGCATAGTCACTACTGCAAGGACACTTGGTAAATTAGTTTTTACTTACAAAAGCAGCTCTAAACCTCCTATGTTGATTTAGGATTCTCTTTTTGCCCCTAACTTTCAGGCCTTAGAAAAGAGCTGTAAGTCTAACATGATGAAACCCCTTTTCTTTAAAGGATTATTTGGTCCATTTCCATGGAGAAGCTAGCTGGCAGTGCTGAGGCCACACACAAGTGCAGCCAGAACCTGTCTGTCTGCCGGGGTGCATGTTCTTCCATCTTCACCTGCAGAAGAAACAACTTTACCAGGCTTTTAAGATATATTTATAATGTTTGCTTTTTCAGTGTATGAGCTAGGCTGCGCTTTGCATATATGTTTGTAGATGAAGAATTCATTCAGAGCAAAATGCTGGTGTCTAACTGTGCTGAGACTTGTGGCTATTTGTACCACTTGCAGGACTAAACTTTTCACAACTGGTTTCTAAGTCGGGCTCTTCAGCAGTTTGATGTCTCTGATGAAATGTTTCAAAAAGGACCCTGAATAAACAAGGTTTGATAAAGGTGTCTCTTCTCACCTTACCTTCTGACTGTCTCCAGGTGCAGTAATCCTGACTCCTGTTATACAAAGACCCTTTCCGTGAGGAAAACAAATATTTTATTTAACCATGACATCTGATGCATGTTTTCTTGTCCTGATCTAGACTAAGCTGCCCAGGTCAGGAGTGGTCACCTTTGCTATTATTCTGTAACCTGTCCGCAGGAGAGAATTACTTTTTGTTTTATGTTGTACAGCACCTGGCTCCTGGCATGGTGCTAGTACAAATAATAATAATGTACAGTACCTGGCACAGCAACACCTTATGCTCTCCATATGTGGCACTGCCATAAATGTGATAGTGCAATACTTCCAGTCAACAAGGAGAATTACCTCTTACTGAAACTAAATGGATGTGGGTGCTCTCGATGATAAATCTGCCCACTGTGGTCTATGCTTTTCTTTATACAATTAGCTGGAGTGAGGTATGGGATTTTTTCCTCACAAACTACCCGCTTTTCGGCTGCAAGCACAAGAAGATTCTTCCCAAGGGTTTGTCTGATCATGACATGGCAGAGCTGCATTATCACCCTGCGTGATGGATCCCCTGGGGCTTCTTTGGACCTGGGTCTGTCTGTGGCACTTTATGTCAGCCCGGCTTGGAGCAAAGACTCCACGTACAGTACCTGCTTTTACTTCCCCCCTCATGAAGGCTGCACTTTCTGTCCTGGGATGCCTCCTCTTCTGCAAAGTTTGAACACAAAAGCAGGCAGGCTCAGGTAGAAATTCAAGAGGTGGCTCCGGAGGGAAGCTCTAAGATGGAGGAATCTCTCTGTGAAAGGGATAAAGACTACTAGGTAGTCAGCATGCAAGGAAAGGGGCACTTAAAAATTAGAGTAAGTAGTAAAAATTAGAATAAGCAGTACTTCTGTCTGAATTGCACACAGCTCGACCTGTCCTCAGTACCAGTAAGACTGGTGTGTGGGGACACCAGTGCTGCCGTGGCCCTGACTGGCCCAGGACCCCCCCACTGCGGCCTCCGGCTGCCTGCGGCCCAGGACCCCACTGCAGCCCAGCCTGGGCCCTCCTCCCCTGCCCCAGCGAGGCTGGAGGATGCCGGTTTGTAGGGACACCGATGTCCTGGCCTGGCCTCGGCCCTGCTCCATCACCGTGAACCCGCCTGTGGGCCTGGACTTGGGCTGACCCCAGCCGCCATCCTGGGGCCTGCCTTGCTCCCTCCCTTGGGGCAGTGGGGCTGCGCCCAGCAGGGCCCGCTTGGCTCCCGGCTTCCCTCTCGTGTGAGGTGAACTGCTGGACAGGGACGTTAGTCCAAAAATAAGTGTTGAGGGAACAAGAATCGTGGGGACGTCCATTTCTGAGGCATTTCGTGTACGCCGGCCTGGTTCATACACCCGAGACACCGCTTGCCTGAACAGCAGGTACCAGCTCCCTTTCCCTTTGCACTGTTGTCTGTTCTCTTTTCCTGACACACTCAATTTATATCATACTGATGACTCTCCCAAGTACGGTATTACTTATATTATTTATATTTATATTATACCAGCGTGACAGAGATGAGTGAGCCCATTATTCTGGTGAAACTGCATTTTGCCAATAGGAACAGTCCTATCAGAGTTTTTGGTCTCACTCTCCTCTTTTCCTTGTAGGCCCAAAGTATTTTAGCTCCATTAACCCAGTGTGGAATATTGAATTTTTTTTTTTTTTTTTTTTTGCTTCTTTCTGAATACAGACCACAGCAGTAAGTCTCAGGTCTGCCAGACTTCTGAAGCAGTTACGCTAGGAAAGGTCCAGAGCTTTCAGAGGGAGAAGGGAAGAGGAAGGCTGGATCTTACGCACCCTTTTTTTCTTTCAGCTGGTTTTATTGGAGCTTGTTTACACTAACTTTCACCAGAGAAAGTCAGTCTGTGGCATGGGAAGCCGTGAATTTTACATAACCTCTCCACACCAATTTCCAACCATATAGTCTTTCAGAGTGCCTTAAAGAAAAAAACACAAACCAACAAAAAAAGTAACAATACTAGGCTCTAGAAGCATGCATTCAGAGCATTACTGTGGAAAAGCATGTGTGCTGAAAAATCTGTGGCTTGGCTTACTGCACACCAAATTTCCCACATAGACAAGCCCTCCATTTGAGAGAAATAGGACAATTGAGGCATAAATCTTTTAAATGAGTAAAATGATAGCTGTCTTGGCAATGGCAGATCTGATAAAGTGTATTCCACCTGTTGTGGAAAGGCAGCATATGGCCACAGTAATCTGCAGTTCAATCAGAAACACAAGGATTTAAGTCCTAGCCTGGAAAGATTTCTCGTCACTGTCTCTCAGCCCTGTCTACAGATGAGTCTGTTCATGTGGCATGAGGCAAAGAAAGGGGATGTTGTTCGGTCATTGTGCTCTGGGTATGCGGAGTGCTGGGCTTTGCTGAACTTTACAGACATTTCCTTCCAGATCCTCCATGCTGTGGGGAAACCTGTGCATGGTTTTCCATCTACAACCCACCCCCTAGATCTTGGGCATCTCCAAATAGGCATGCAAAAGCTCTCCTCTCTAGAACCCACAACACTTATAACACTTTTAATCACTGTTAATTGCTTAAAGTTGTAATTTTCTATATTGCTAAGTCCAAGAATAGATACAAGAGTTAAGTACAGGGAATATCTGTAAATGCCTCCTCTAGCCTTCCTCCTCCTGGGAGGAAGACAGCTTGATACTGAGAAGGATTCTGCAGGAATGCTCCTCTCTGTTCTATTTCATGTAGTTATAAACGTTTTCCATTTTAGTTTTGTGTAATTTTCATTTTGATTAGAGAAAGTGTACTGAGAAATCCACAAGTTAGTATGAGACTGGAGCATTTGTATAGGTGATCAGGGAATTTCTCTTTTCATAATGATATGGAAAGGGTCTACCTAAGCTTCCATGTAAACCAGACATAGGCTGTGATTAAGTTCTGCTGAGCAAGATTGAATGTTCCTGCTGAGAATCTGAAAAGGTAATTTTAATGGAGTAAGGAAAATCTCTCTGAAATTAATACAGGGAAGAGAGGCTGACAGTTTTATTATTCATTATCTTCTAGTTAAAGAGCTGTTTAAGAGTGTTCCAGATACTCCCTAAAATTTGGGGGAGCTATTGATAAAGTTTATGTTTGATGTTTATGTTTAGTGAACCTTAAGATAGTTTTGTATTAATGTTTCTCAAAATAGAGGTGAGCTTCAGCAAAGAGCTATGTGCAGGACAAGGCTGTGTCTGTGCACACTTTAACCCAGGCCCCAGGTGCATATACTTTACATCTCAAAGCTTGAACTCCTCTGTGTCTCATTGTGCTTTCTCCCAGGACTGCTGTAAAGCTTAATTCATTGATCTTAGAGGGGTCTTGAATGGACTGTAGGTGTATCTCCACATCTAGTGGTTTTAATTCAGGGTTTCATAAAGGTCCCATTGCTGCAGGAATCAGTGCTGAAAGACTGACCAAGTTCTTGTTGCTTTTATTGGAGCAAAACCACTCCAGCTCCAGCACATCTGTGGCATATAGATTCTTGAAGGCATTGCTCCCATGCCACTTTCCTTTCTCTCACAAGGAAGAAAAGAAATAATCTCTTAACAGAAGTGGTGGCACTCCAGTGTAATCTTCCCTCTGCTGAAATGAGCTGTGAGAGAAGCTGCCTTTCTCCCAAGTCACTCCTTGTCCAGTGACATGGTGGGTGCATGTCCATGTTATAAAGCTCAGAATCTGGGGGCTCTGTGCAGTTAAACAAGGAAGGTCACTAGTTCTGTCTCCTCCCTGTTTGGATGCAGGGTCTCAGTGCCAGTCTAGATGTGTCCATTTCTTTGCTTGTAATACCTTAGAGCACAGGGACCTACAGTACTTCTGTGTGAAGAGAAATACTCCAACAAGAAATGGGTCTTATGGGAGTGGACAAATCCATACAGCAACCCTAAATTAAATAAAACAAACTAACAACATCAATAAAGACCAGTTTTGGCTGCAGTTTAAAGCCAGCTGGAGACATTCTCCATGAAATCAGCTTCTGCATTTTTAAATAGTATTAGGCCAAAGACAATCTTCTGTCATTACTACTTAATCTTAACCCTCCAAAGTCATTCAGTGGTACCACTAGGTTTTTGGCATGCCATTAAAAATGGAGAAAAAATGTTCTTATATGGTGATAGTATAATGAAACACAACCTTCCACTGGCCAGTGGGACTCTCAAGGCAGAGATATGTGGGGGTTTTATAGTGTTTGTGAAGGATACTTTATGTTCTGTAACATATGGTATTGTTGTTACTCTTTTGATTTGTAGTTTTGGGCAGACACATTCTCATAACCTTTGTACGCCTTCGGCTTTGGAGGTCCTAAAGCTGCTATTGTTCAGTCAGTTTCCAAGCTCAAGAAGAATGTTTTCTTCATAAAGAACATGTTAAATATTACCAGAATTTCAGCATCAGTTTTATATTTCAGGCATATGATTTGGCATGTTCTGTAGATGACGAAACATAGCTTTTAAGTTATGATTTAATTTGGATTTTTTAAATTAAAAAAGCAGCTGTTTCTCTACATATGAAATGTGAGTCCACTGTAACTTTACTTACATAAGCGTCGTTTTCAAGGTATAATATATTGCATAACCCAAGAGCAGAATAAGGGCTGGATTCGGTATAAGATCTGTCTAGCTGCTTCCTACCACTGAGTGAGTGCAAGGCTCGGGTAAGCTTGACAAATCATTGTCAGTGGCATGGATAAAGTCTATTTCTCTCTCTTTTCAGTTTTCATTCTTTTGCCAGACATACCTGCCTTCTTAGCTGAGTTGAGTCTGAACATTGGTAATTAGATTTATGGAATTATGGTGGTGGAACAAGTTTCAGTAATGGGTAAACTGGAAGATTGCAAAGCGGAAGGCACATCCTTTGGATTATATGCCAGACAACACCTATGCTAGCTGATATGCTCCTATGCAGAGAGAGAGTACAATATCATGTATTATTTAGGGTCTATTTTAAGAATGTAAGGAGCCAGTGTGTGTAGTGTTGTGAAGAGGGTAAAATTCGCCTCATGTTTAGGTGTGTTGCTGGTAGTATAGTAAACCACATACAACATAGGCTGAAGAATGCTATACAGAGATCTTTACTCGTGCCTTGATTTTTCAAATAGCATAAAGTCTTTCTGCCTTTGCACAGTATTTGGCATTAGATTTTTTCCTAAGATTTGTTGGGTTTTTTCCCCTTTTTCATTTGTGCTTTCATGAACTTCTAAAAACAATGAATGATTTATCAGGATAATATTCAGAGAAGAATACAGTCAGGATATCCAAATGTGTGCTAACAGCTATGTGTTGTGGACAGTACAGTGCCTCTGTAGGCATGAGAAGTCACTCTTCCAGGAGTGTGGCAAAAGGAAGTAACTTAGGTCTAACAGAACAGCTATAACTCTGATAATAAACAGCCACTAAACATTGTTGTTTTCATTCAGTATCTTTTTTGCTTACTGCTATGTAGTCAAGAGCATTTGTGGTGCAGCCAGGAACTAGTGCTTCAGGATTTCTGAAAGCAGGTCCATTTTTCATGCACCTATCTGCTCTCAGATTTTTCACTCGTGTCTCTTCTTGGGGAATCCTGTGAAGCAGTGCTGAGATGGATGTCCTTGACATTTCCTGCACTTCATTCCAGGTATTGCACATCATTTATATGCAGTCTCACAATGCAATAATTTTTTTAAGATATTGTGGGTAGCTGAAATATGTGGAACCACTTATATGAGGACAAAACTTTAGTTTAAACCTTAATGCTGTGTATGTTTTTAAAATCAAATTCTTTCCATGTGCACCAGTCCTTATATTAGCGCGTCACACACTTTTCCAGCCTCAGATAGATCATGGCCATTATTGCTGTGCCAGTATGAAATGTGGTGGTCACCCATCCTTGCCTGCATAGTACAGTATCAAGTGGAGGCCTGTGGTAATCATCAGAGCTGGGCAAATAGCTTCTCCCCATCCCCACCTCCTAGTAAGTCACCAAATCAAAATATTGAGGGGATCACAATCCACAATGACTTCTTGCAATCTTTTTAAAACGCTTTCTTTCATGTAATTGCTTAGAATAATTTTTTGAAGTCAACAGCTTTAATATAAAAGAAACAATTTCAGTTTTTTGTTTTACCCTTAAAAAGTTTTTAAAATGTTTCTTTGAAAAAGTAGCTAATTTCCTGGGATAAGGCAATAATTTGACATCAGCAGTTGAAATTTTTATTTAGCAAATATTTAAATAAAATGTTTAGACATTATTTGTCCATTCCACTTTGCTATTTTCAAATAATTTGCTGAATTTGACCTGAATTTTCAAATATTTCTACATATTGCCACAGCATGACATTTCCTGATGAGTATGTTATTTGTCTGAAAAATTTTACCCTGCTGTGTTGGAAATACCTTGTGTGACTGTAAAACACTGGCAGAAGCTGGATTTTCAAAGAAGAGCTCGATTAATACTTCACATAAGGAATCTCTACCAAGAAATTCTGCTAAGAGAAGTGGAGTTGTTAATGCAAAGTCTTTCACTGGGAAAAGTTCGGGATAGAATGAAAGTGATAAATCAGTGATTTAAATCAAAGCTAAAAGTCCATAAATTCCTTTTTCAGCAGTAGGTTAAACTGTCAGGTTTAACAAAAGCTTACAATGCTTGCCTGCTCTCTGGTTCTGATTCTGCAAGTGCTAGTGCTACCAGGTGTCATGCTCACTTCTGAGACCTGCCACACCGAGGAAACAGGCCTATTTGGGACTATCTGGGACCCTATTTAGATGGGGCAATGCGTCAAACATTATTCATCTGTAGGTTTCCAGTGCTGCTGTGCAAGCCCTTTGATAATAAATACCAAGCCTTACAGATTTTCCATGATCATGTGCAATAGACTCACTAAAATAAGAGTCTCATTCTGCAACTATCATTCAGATGTTTTTTTCTGA
The DNA here is from genome assembly GCF_000737465.1 of Haliaeetus leucocephalus. Classification (NCBI taxonomy): domain Eukaryota; kingdom Metazoa; phylum Chordata; class Aves; order Accipitriformes; family Accipitridae; genus Haliaeetus; species Haliaeetus leucocephalus. The sequence continues at coordinate 671,398 of NW_010972887.1, read as the reverse complement.
ATGATCTGACTAAAAAAATCACATAATTATAAAGATATAAAAATATATACTATATAAATTATATATATATATATTTCTCAGTATTTTATTTGGTTTTGATTTAAAACCAGCTCGCTGAGATGTACAGTGGTGAAATACATTTTTCCTCATCGGGTGAACTGTTTGAATTGTTTTATTTCTTCAAACAATCTTTCAGTATCACTTTTATCACACCAGCTGCTGCTGTAGTGTCTTTGTTAAAAGTCTCTCAGCGTATCCTATACAAATCCTTCTTTTCAGGTTTTATAGTTCAGTCATCGAATTAACTTTGGGCCGTAACTGTTTCTTGGGACAGAAGCAGCTCTGCGGAAAGCATGCTGACAAACCAGCTGCTCCTTAAAAAAGACAAGAAGGATCCTAGAATTGCAGGGGTCTTGTGGATTTCACCGAAGTGTGTTTGTATAAGGTTCAGAAGGACCTAAACCGGACAGTTGCTGAGAAATCAGAGAAGATCGGAGTGGACTAACGCAGTTCGTAACTCTTTTGAGTCCATTTCTGTGGACTGCATCCACAGCACCTCCCTGGCAGCCGTTTTGCGTGATTGGGCTTGCACCCTGTGTTTAAAATGAGTCGCGCTCTAAGCTGTATTTGTTATTCTTGCTGATTGTGGCAACTGTCAAGTATGGTGTATGTATTAAAACTCTACCATCAAGGGTAAGCAAGAGCTATAACTAAAATAACATTAGCAGCAGGACTGAAAGCTGGACTGAATTTTATGGGCTGCTCAGTCCCTTGAAAAGGAATGTTAAGTTAATTTTAAGTGTTGCAAATGCCTTCTGCGGGGCATCTGCTCAGCAGAAATTTCCTCTGTGCTTCTCAAAGTCTGGTTTAGACAGGTTAATAAATCTCTGCCTCTCTTCAGCTGCAGAGGCTTGGCATTTTATAGCTGGAGAAGGTGAACAAGAGAAAGTTACATCTTGTACAGAAAGATAATTCTAGGGCAGCACCAAAGGAGTACACAGACTTCTTCAGTCTTAGTGCTCACTGCTAAGTAGCTGAGCGTGTTGTTTTAATAGAAAACAAAGGCTCAAAGTGTGGAAAGACTGAGAATTGAGAAGGCTGAGTGGACAGAAAGGAAACAGATTTGTTTGCAGAGGAGACTGGGGAGATGTAAGGAAATCTGTATGCGTGTACGTGATTTGTGGTTGTCACTGAAGCTACAGAGTGACCTAAATCAGATTCTAGAAACTCTAATTTATTCTATACCACTGATAAATGAATTGCAATAATATTGATTCAAGATATTTTCTTACTTTAATTGTTTTTGTGTACACCCAGTTTGAAATGTTCAACAAAGTTATAAAAATGTCCTATCAAGTTTATGTACTTCCAAATTGTGATTAATTTGATTTACAAAAGACAAAGTCTAAAAAGAATGGGAACATTCATAACCCAGTGATTTAGTGTAAAACATAAAATTACTGGCAAAATAATAAAGTTATGTGTTTAAAAATGTAAAGAATAAGTTCCAGTGATGCCATAAATTCCAGGAAAATATTTTAGGAACTACAACATAGAAATTTATTACGTCTTGGCTGGAATAATGACTTCTCCTTGGCCAACAAAACACTTTATAGCTTTAAATCTATGGATGAGTATCAAAGCTGGTTTTATCAGAGGGGCTTCTTTTAGATTTATATATTATTTCCTAAATTTAAAATACTAAAATAGCAGGTAAAATCAGGTCAATTACTAATTATTTTATCCTTAAAATGTAATAATTTAAATTAAAAATTAGACATTTTATATCGTGCATGACACTTGCAAGGTAGTCTCAGCAAGACAGTTCTCTTTTTTCCCCCATGGGATGGTGTCAGGAGCACTGTTAGCAGTGTTCTGTTCGGTTCTCCATGCAAAGCTGACAGAGACTGGTATGGGTTTGACAGTCACCAGCTTGTCTGTTTGGAGCTCACAATTCAACCTCTAATGAAAAGCACGCTTCTCTGAGCAATATAGCTGCACACACAAAATTAGTGCTACCACCAATTTCCGTGAGCTGGCGCAGAGGGAGGTTCTGCTACATTTTCTTCTGGGTCCATTTTCCACTTGGCTCCCTTTCTCCTTATGCAGTGCAGAGATGCTCCCCTTAACCCCTTCTTCTTAGCAGGGCAAAGACAAGGTTGTGGAATATCTGACCAGTTTTATTGTCCCCTGTGTAATGCTGCAAGCCCTGTTCCTTCTATAGCAGCTAGGGGTTCTTTGCTGGCAGGTGGAACTGTGGTGCCTGGGATCTATTAATATGGCCAAGTTTTGACTCTGGTGAACCTTTAATTCAGCTGAGCCATGGCCAGAGGTAGTAATGTTCAAAGGCAGAGTACTGCACTGCTGAGATCTTCACACTAATCATTTCTATAGTGCTCTAAGTGAAAGTGGGTGGAGGTTTAAGTGACTGCCAGGTTAATAAAAACTTGATGTTCCTGCCCTAAGGATTTTACTGTCCAAAGTTCAGTTGCACATTATGACCCAGATTCAAGGACTTTTGAAGTCAATTAAAATACTTCCATTCATGTCACAGTTGCTGAAAAACATTTGAGCTGTGCTTTGCAGAGCCATGACTGATAGTATGCCAGGGAGAGGCAGAGGTGTCATTGTCCCATTCATCCTCCAACCAGATGACCCCTGAATTTACCCTGCTTAGTCATCCTTACAGGTGGTTCCAGAGACCTTGTGGCTCACCCCTGTCCCAGTTGAAGCCTGGTCTTCTGCATGAATTTGTGAAGCCATTCAGTGCAGGGAGAGAATATTTCATGTCTGTCATGGGTCTGCCAAAGCCTCTCATTTGTGATGACACAGAAAGATACAGACCGTATCATGTTAGGGCTCTTGCAGCTTATGCAATCTGGAGGGCTCTGTCCATTGCTTCCTTCCCAAAGGAGTCATGGTAAAAAAGGTGGGGATGGCACACTAGCATTGAAGTGCAGCACAGGTACCTCCATAGTGGCATTAAACTGTCTGGCCTGTGTATGGGTTTCAGTCCCACTGGAGCAGCACAGGACTGAGGGCAAACATAAGAATCTGCTAAAAGAGAGGAATAAGTGTTTGAGTCTTGACCCTCCAGGTATAATGTTAACAGTACTCTGTCCAACTGCTTCAAAACTAGGTATGCCTATCACTGCACATCTCAGGCACAGTAGTCACTTGAAGATGTATATAACTAATGCTAAGGACTATGCAGGTAGTTGTGGCTGTAGTGTAGTACACAGCCTGCAGGAACTGCAAAATAAAGTAGATAGTGTCTGGGCTGGTTGCCTTCTCCTTTAATGTTTTAGTTTTCTCATAGGATAATTCAGATTGGAAGGGACCCCTAGACTTAAGAATAAGATTTACCTCATTTGGTAGTGAAAGTGTTGATCTGGGACCTGCTTTTATCTGTCCAACATCTCTACTCTTCAATAGGGGTTGCTTATATGTGGCCAAGGACCAAAGTGGTTACGCTGTGGCTGTGTGAGAGAGGAAAGATAAATCAAAGGGCCTAATTCTGGAGGAAGCAGCCTATTCTCATGTGAGAGGCCTTCTCTTTCATGTAGAGAATCATACCAGAGTTCTGGCAAACTAAGTAAGGTTTTACTGGGTTATTTGCTGGGGAAAAGGCCAATAATGCAATTTAAAACTGCACAGAGTCCAAATCTTATTTTTTCCTAAATTTCCCAAATGTGTTGGGTTTTGCATTTGTATCACTTAATAATTCAGTCCTGATCTTCCAGTCTGTCTTCATTTTCTGTCCCATTTTGGGGCTTCAAATACACTCCCTTTTCCCCAAACATCCTGTCACATTCCAGAGGTGTAACCATATCCCCCATCTTAACTCCAGGTGGCTGGAAGCTGATTCTGCATAAATTAGAGAGAAAAGCTACATTCTTCTCTTCCTTCCCAGAAAATTGCACAAAATTAAACTTATAGACCATAAATCTAGCCAGAATAAAGCTGTGTCCACCTCCAGTTCAACAGTTCTCCATCCGTAGTATTCACACAAACAATTGCTTCCAACCATTGCTGAATCTTATTCCTTTACCTTCCTCTGTAGTTTTCAAAGCCAAGATTCTCACATAACCTGTACACGCAAGAGAAGTGAACAACCCCACACTCATGAATAACTCAATTAAAAAAGTAATGTAGTGGATTTCAATTACAGAAATAGAATCTAAGAAAAGGTCAGACTTTACTCCCATTACCACATGAAAATTAATTTTTCATCATTTAACACAAACACATAAAGAAAATGTTGTTCATTAAATCCAGCTTTTGCTGACGTATGCTTGAAGATGTCTGGAACTATTGCAGCAGAGGCAACTGCTTCAGCAGCTAGACACTTCTGCACATGGGTATGGTTGGTGAGAATGGAGACTATATTGGCATGATAGCCTGCAGAACCCTTCTATTTATGGTAGATGTGAATCAGTATCATTTTATTAACGTCAGCTGAAACTTTTCAGAGTTGTTAGTTAGAAATCTGCAGCTCTGAATCTTGAATGAAATCTTAAACCAGCTTCACCATCAGACTTCTAGTCTGAAATCAGTGCACTCCCAACTCACACGAAGCAGCTATAAAAAATGTCAGCCCATACAATTCTTCTTTTCTGTTTCCAGCCAGAAAAACTACCTGCTTTCTATTCATACTCATATATTATTCCTGTATCACCGAAGACACTTGTTTGCAAGGAAAAGTAATATTGGATGATTTCCAACATATCTAATTCTGGGATACAGCAGCTGAACAAAGTGAAAGGGTTAGTTGTGTCCAGGACTCTTAATAGTCACTTACTACCTCTTGGAAAAAACACTATGATAGTCCGCCTGATCCATGGCTTAATTTGAGAAAACTACAGCAGCCATCATCATTGTAGAACATTGCTGTCATTAAATACACCAGGAAATATATCTATCCTCAGAATTTCTTATCTCTTTCATAACTATTTATTCTTTGCTATGAGATCAGCACTGCTAGATGAATCCAGCACAAGTTTTTAAAAATCAAGTGACAGCTTTCTAGGTTTCTATTTTTCTCCATTGCAAGTCCAGATAGTCTTTGATTTAATAAGAGTATCCATCATTAGCCAAAAAGAAAAGGCTTGTAGGAGTATTGTCTTGATACTTTATTATTTTCAGAAAATGCATTACAAGTTTGATATCTACTGTCAGGGATGAGATAAACAAAAAATGAGCAGAGTACGCTCTTGCCCTGGGTGAGCTTGCTGCAATACTCGTCAATTATAAGACTTTTTCATGGCTCCTACGGTCTTTTCTGAAATGTTAAAGGTCTCACTAATCTTATCAGGTCGTTGATTACCACCTGCCGAGCACAACAAAGAGCCAAAGAATGTGCATTACCTTCAATACATATCAGTGGTTTTACTCTTTCCCCCACTCAAAAATCATTCTGTTTCTTTAAATGATGTGAATATTGAAATTGCATTGTTCAAAATGTATGTCATATGCATGTACTAGTCAGCATCTGTTTCGACATCGTGCCAGGTGATACAAATACTCAGTTATAATTGCAACAATGGGATTTTTAGTGCCAGGAATGCAACTCTCACCCATGCTGACGACAATGGCCAGCAAAAGGGAAGTTTCCATGGAGCCTCATCCTTTTCCCTTAGCTCTCAGTGTCCTGAAACAAAGCCATAAAGAGGGTGTCTGTTGCTGGGAAAGATGTGGAAAAGTTCTTCCTCTGCAGTGGAGTCAGTAGCAGCACAGAAGATTCCCTCATTAATATAATAAATGAGGTGAGACTTCAGAAAAGAAAAGATGCTGTTTTTCAATGCTGAAAATTGAACCATGTGAGATACTCCAGAAGCTCTAAGTATAAATCTTCCTTATACAGACATCAAAGCAGCAGGACTGAAAGAAGCCCCAGGGGGTTGGTGGAGCTGAGTTTTGACTAAAGATGGGTATAACTAATATGGGTCAAAGCTTGCATTCAGTGGATAAGTATTCAAAGTTTGTCAGTTTATTCCTATTTACTGGACTGCCAAAATTTGGCAGGAGATATCAAGAAGATAATCTCTATTACGACTTTTAAGAATTTCCTCCTTTGGTTCAGCCTGGAAATGTTCCAAGATCAGCTTTCTTGTGATATTTTGGCACTTTTTTTTCATTTCTCAATTGTTTGTACTTTGGCATTCCTTTTTCACTAGCTGAAGCCTGAACTAAAACCTCTGTAGAGGAGATGGCAAGATGAGGCTGACTGAATTGGACACTGAGGTTAGAGAAGAGCTTGAGGAGTGGGAGTTGGAGGAATTTACTGCTCTTATCAGAGTGGCATCAGCTAAGGAAATGGGACTGGGATAGTTTCACAGCCAGCAGCAAGATCTGGGAGGGAAGCATAACCTAGGCATATGCTTTTGTATCCAAAACAGTGATGGAGATATAACCGCATGGCTTTCAGTTAGGGACTGAGCATCTCTGAGAAAGCAGATGAGTATCTGCACTCAGACTGCTGGAGACAATCTGTTTCAACACAATACATGGGGCTTCTTAGGCACCCTTTAAATGCCCATGTATTTGCCTCCCACCACTCTGTGATGATATGCATGGGTGAGCTTCTCTGCAGCTCTGGCTGTCTGGAACAACCTTCCCATGTCTCCAACTCCCTGATTCTCCACTTCCCTTCAAATCTTGTTTGAAAACATCTTCTGTTCCCCCAGCCTGTGCCCCTTAAGTTCTCTTTTGCTCTCCCTATGGTTAGTATTGATTGCTCTCTAAAATACCCTTATGCAACTGGCTTTTGCTCTATTTTGGCTTGAACTTACACCTTGGCTGGGTCTATGCTGTATGTAGTAAAGCATTGTGGGGTTCACAGTCTGTATCTTATGTGATACAGATTAAAATTTGGGTTGAATTCACACAAGCTAAAGTACTGCTGTAAGGCATTTTTTCCTCCAGGAATGGCCTATTGGTGCCAAGGATTCCAGCACTGTGTCTTGTTAGTGGAGAAATATTGAGCCAAACCCGCCGTGCAACAGATAACAAAAATCAACCCAATCAGTTTTTTCATACTTTTCCCATGTGGACATTCCTGTGTCCAAGGACCTTCTCCAGTTAAGAACAAATAAGAGGACTAGAGGTAGCTATGTGATGTGTTTCAGCAGGCATGCCCACATGCATGCACTTTCTCTCAGTGCTCCATACAAATGAAGTGTTGATTACTGGCTAACTGACAGATGATCAAAGATAATTCTTCTAGATGCTGCTAGCTAGTGTCACAAGTGTCACTTCACTTGTGTCAGTGAAGTTTTTGTGAAGTAGCTGCCAAATTGCAAATGTCTTTCATGATATGTCTTAAACTGGTGGAAACAGGCGTTTTAAGGGTGAGGTTAGAAAAAAGGCAGGTTTTTTGGATCTGGTGAATCTATTCATGCATTAGGGACACTTAGAAAATGTAAATCTGTCTTTCTGCAGATATGTCTAGCCCACTGACTTCTACGGCTGGCTGTGAATCTAGATGTTTTAAAATCCCATACCCATTTATGCCCTTGGCTTTTCACAGGCTTTAGGATTCCATCTTTGAATTCCAGCGGGAAATCCATACACCAATCCTGCTTTTGGCACCGTTAAACTGTGAGCTATTTACTGCATTGATTTGGCCAGAGTAGGAGTGGCAAAAGGACTTAGCAGAAGAAGCTGTTAACATAAGCAGTATTTTATCTATTTAAATTTAATAAAGGATGTCAATCAAAAGAACATCTTAGTGCAAAGTTTTGCTTCTGTGACAGATTAAAAAAAATGTAGTTTTTAATGATGTTGACCAAGCACAGTTCTTAAGACTTGGTCCATTGCTCACTGAAAGTACTGGAAAGACTCTCACTGACTTTAATGGGTATTAGATCAGTCCCAGAGTGATGAGGGAAGTATTTTGTGAGGATTAATTCTTCTACTTAAAGAACCTTCCCCTCAGCAAGAATTCCTTCTGAACACAGAGTTAATGGACCATTTTCTTCATTCTATAGCTTTAAGAAAGATAACTAAAAGAAAAGATTAATTTGGTAATACTTGTGGAGTTATCTGAAATTCTAACATATCAATGCAGAACTGCAACTTCGCGCTGTATGGGCTCCTGTTCCTCACCTATAGATACATTTAACATAGTCTGAAAACTGCAGATACACGTTGTTTAAAAAGATTGGTAATTTGTGATAGACAAAAAGTTTACTAATTTCAACACCTTTTTTAAAATTACGCATTAGGTGCTTTTTTAATCATTAAAGTTTTCCTGTCCTGTTTTTCTTATTTCAATGAAATGACAAACAGTGACATAAGAACAAAATAACAGTCCAATCTTTGTGTTTTGTAATGAATAATAAAGTGTTTTAACCTCTTTAGGGACTTAACACCACGTTAATCCTTTAATCCCCAGAAAAACCAATTTTGTTGACATGAAAAGGGGATATTTAACTTCATCCAATTAATTTTCTACCTTGGAGATACCATGATTATGAAGATTAGATTGAATAGATTCATTAGAATAACATTATTTTGTACAAAGTGATAGTTTTGCCAGTAGACAATTGTATTAGAAACAAAAATTTTATATCACAATTATGCTTAATTTTCCTCAATATAAGAAAAGTAATGCCAATACTTTGAAACCCAGAAAACTCTACCACTTCTGTAATAGTCAGGTACTAGGTATTGAATCTTCTTTTTAACCATATTTGACAATTAGAAATGGAAAAATGCAGAATACTCACTACTTTGCCTATGTCTTTGCTTTATGACTTTGCAAACTTTGGTCATCTTCAAAGTTTTACCTAAGCAGTGAAGCAATAAAGCAACCATTCTGTGTTGATTTTCCAAATGCATGGCATATGTAAATTGAGATGGATTTTTCACTTTTCACTAAAGTATTCGCAGAAAGGTCAGATTTCCAAACATGTTTTGTGGTACTTCAAAAGAATAAGGCTTTTTTGAAAAATCCTGCCCTATAGTTTGCTGTCTCTGGAATGAAAAAGATATGCATAAGAGTAAGGAAGGGTGGTTTTATGGTTAAGACATCAAAGTGAGATTTGGAAAATCCAGATTAAATTCCCTACTCAGCCATAGACTTGACGTGCAACCTTGGTCAGGTCACTTGACCTTACATCTTCCACTGAAAGTGGGTAGATAATACATCCTTTCTTCTAGCTTTTTTTTACTTGCCTTTTCAAACTGGAAGTAGTTTGGGGTACAGACTGAGGCCACAGTTCAATGATATAATAAATTTGCTTTCTAGTATTGGATCAAAACATTTTGTGACTGAATGATGTGAAACACCAAGCCTGGATAGACTTTCTCTGTTAGGCCAGAGCTGTCACTTCTGATGACTTTGTACCAGTGATCTTTATGCTGGATGAGATATCACTCCTTGTACCACTCAAAGAGTGTGGTTTATGAAGCAGTTTAAGCCAAAGAAAGCCCAGGGTCCTGCTGTGTGTTCCCTCTCCTTCTCAGTGTTGGCTTTAACAGGGGACAGCTGTGAAGTTGGCTGGATCAGTGAGCAGATCCAGCTCAAAAGAAATATTACCCCCTCCCCCCCCAAAATGGTAATTTTTTGCTCCCAGCCAAATGCGTGATCACTAATGCTGTCACAAGGGAGAAGATGGGGATGCAAGGCTTGGGAGGGAAGGTGGAACCGCGCTGCAGATGCACAGATCTTCAGCAAGTCTGTTAAGAGCTTTGCGATGTGCAGTTTATGACCAATATAAACATGCTGGCAAAATCTCCTGACACAGGCACAGCTGTACTGGCAAAACAATAGTATAGTATGGAGATACCAGAATAGCTATGCTGAAAGAGCTTCCTAAGCATGTGTTTGGCCTTCTACCTGAATGCTGGCACTATCATCAGAGAAGTGGTGTTGAAGGTAATTATCTAGATCTAAGTCTCAATCACAAGCACTTGCTCAACATACCATGGTGTTGGTAACCAACTACTCCTTATCTCACTCTGAGAAGTGCTGGGCATTTTAAGCACCACTGTGCTTGCTCAGGAGGTTTGGGAATGAAGCACATCTCAAACACAGGAACTGTCTGAGATTTTTTTTACAGATTCCACACTGGATATGAACCTAATACACCCTGATCTTTCTTTTGGTTTTATTATTTTGTTTTCATTATACAGGCAGATGAAACTAGGCAGAGCATGAATTATTGCAGTCCGTTGGTGGATATTTTGCTGCCTGTAGTATTGATTTTGAAGTTATGGTGCTGCAGTGTTGCAGTATTTCTTAGTATTATCTGCAGCACTCTTACTCATCATTAAAGCATGGAATTGCACAGGATATAACTTTTGGTAGGCAGGAAAACTTGCCCTGACACAACACAAGATAATGGTTTCCAAGGAGCCATTACTTTCTGTCACGTCAATAATTGGCAGATTAAAGCTCTTTAAATAGCCACTAACAGCACTGAGTGTAACAACTCCAAAGGAGCCGTTACTGCTTGTGGTGTCAATAATCCATCAATTAAGGATCTCTACCAGTATGCATTGACATAAAGGATTAGAATGGCTGTGAAGGAGCCTGTTGCAGTCAGTTGTTTGCTTTTGCTTGTTTGGGTTTTTTTTTCTGGTCTTCTACACCTTTCTAGTCACATCTTTTATCCTTCCTTTCCTTATTCTTTCTCCTGAAAGTCTGGACAAGTGCTATATCTAAATAACATAGAAATGTATTTTAATGTTACATTTAGATTCAGAAGAGTTCAAGGGTATTGAAACAATTTTTCTCTTGCTTTCTCCCCACAGCAGTGTGCATGTGCTCTCACACAATGAACACAAACACTGTTCAAAAAATTGAAGGTTATGCGCATGAGAATGTCATTTGAATTAAGACTCCACTGAATCCAAAATGCACCTTTAACTTAGCTTCTGTACAGAAGTCCTCAATGAAAATAAAAAAATGAGTCTCCAAGCCAGCAACACAACAGCAAACAAAACTCAGGTGGCTGATATTTTATTAGAAACTCAGTTTGGCAAGATTATTATTTTTATCCCTATAAGTAAGATTCAATGACTTGGTTTTGATTTAAGGGGCAAAACATGACATTTAGGGAACAAGAAGTTCAGAAAGTTGTGACACTTAGTCAGGCTGAGACATACTTCAAGCTGTAGTTTGAATACAGTACTGTTACTCAGAAGTTCGTTCATCAAAGCACATTAGCACATGCTAAGCACTGATTTCAGTGAGTCTTAACAATATTCTAACCAGTCTTCCCTGAACTGTATCCATGGCAAGGTTTCATTCTAGATGAGCAAAGAAATGAGCACCCAGTCTTCCATATTTTACTTTTTCTACGGAGATCAGTGTTTGCCTTGGCTGACCAATGTCTGTTCAATGGCTTTAGTAGGTTTTTTAAGTCCCCAGCTGTCAACAGTTCAAGAGAAATAGTAAAATATCTATTGTCCAAATCCTCCTGCTGACCTTGGGTGGAGTCAATGTGGTTGTGCCTGATGGAAGTGTGGAGAAAGATGAAGGAGGAGATAATTTTACTTTTTAATTCTGAATTCCATCCAGAAAGTATATTTAAAAAAAAAAGGAATGTTAATATTGAAAAGTCAGGGCTTTGGCATGTTCAGCTTATATGGTATTAATAGGGCTGTATGCATTACAAAGTCTTTAATTACATGAGCACATACTGTATAGTGGAATACCGTTTTTCCAGAGCTCACTAATCCACATTACTCAATGAGAAGAGCACTAAGTGCTCCTGTCATCACAAGATTTTTGGGGTTTGTTGCACAGAGTTTAAAAATCATTATTTCATGCTAAACCTGAATATTCATTTTCAGTGGCAAAGCAAACAAGATTTAGCGTCCTTAAGGAATACATACATGCAGTTAGGAACACTGTATTGCAGTAATATGCAGTTTCACTCATCTGAATAGTCATACCATGCTCAAAATATTTTGGACCAGGAAGTTTTCACCATCCTTCACCAGAACCCTGCTTTATTAAGTGTACTGTGTAGTTAGTACTGTGCAATCAATGAAGCTCTTCTCTGTGCAGAACATCACAACTTTTTTTCCAGTGCTGGAGGGCTTATGACAGAGGCAATGGGGCAATAGTAGGAGAAGCTGCATCCCATGGTTAAGGAAGCTGGATTCTATCCCAGCTGCTGTCTCATACTGTCTGCCCTGTAAAACTGGGCAGATCCTCAGTCTTGGCACAGCTGGCCCTTTAGGATGAGTTTCTCATTTTTTGGGTGCCCAGTGCAGTTCATCTGTGGCCAAATTTAGAGATGTTGAGTTCTTACAGCTGTAACAGAAGTCAACTTGAGCTGTGATTTGAATGTAAAAAGTGCAATAACAATGCCAGATACTCAAAAAGAAAACCCAAGAATAAAAATCCCAAACAAACTGATTTCAGATACTGGGATTAGTGGACACTTTTTTTACAGTTATAGTACTAGCTGCTCTGTGCCTCTGTTCTGCAGCTGTAAAATGGGGATAATAACACCTGTTCTGCAGAGTCCTATGAAGTGCAATGGGCTGCATGTTTGTGAAGCTGCTGGTTACTCTAGAGAGTGCAACACAAAAACAGAGTTGAAAGAAAAAAACAAATCTTTACTGGATGGATAGACAATATTAGTGTGGGGCTCTGTCAAATAAAGAAGTAAAACAATTGATTGAATCAAAATGAAGCCAGACCCTGCATACTGATATTGTTACAGTCCATGTACGTGCACATGCTGAATCAACTGTCGTTCCCAATATTTTTAGAGCTTGATTTTGTCACCATGATGTCCTTTTAGTGTTATTTGATAGTGGTTTCAGTGCATCTGTTTGTATGCAGTTTTGTTCTGATAATGCCAAGAGGCTTTTTTTCACAGATTGTTGTGTGAGACTAAAACCTGAGCTATAGCAGGGATCAAGAAGTTGTGGTGCAAGTGGAATCAATGAAACCTGCTTCCCTATGGACCTGTGCACTGCAGTTGTACTCACTGATGTGAGACCTATTCAATGGTTTTCTAGCCCTGGTACTCATAACATCTCTTACCCATATGGCTTCTCCCATAGCTAATAGAAAATAAGTTCAGGCTGTCGTCTTACCTTCCATAGGGCACTAATACAATCTCTCACCCTTCTCAGCTGCTATATTTAGAATTGAGTAGAATAGAAACTGTAGAAATTTGTGGAGACTCAATACCTACCCTTCTGTTAAATTTGGCTGACATTGCCTAGTAGGCTCAAAAATAATTTGTGAAATGAAAGGGTGAGGGAACATTCAGACATGACATGATTGCTTAAGTTTCATACCCTTAAGAGAAAAGAGAGAAAGCAACATGCAAGAGGCAGAGACTTCCTCTCCGCCCTGTCAAGCCATTCACCAGAGGACTTGTGGTCTTAAAGCAGGAATGGATCTTACCACCAGTCCTACACCAAAGTGGTTCCCCAATTGCAACTTTTACAACAGTTTGGCCAAGGGAAAAAAATCAGTTCCACACATCCAGGCTGATGTACTTTATCCAAAAATGAATATCCATAAACTCAAAACTTGGGACAGAAGTCTGTGTAAGTCTGGCAGACTGTCTAAACTGCTTCTCCATAGGCATGTTGGTATAAGTATTTCCTTTTCAGAACTACTGCTGTGTAATAGCCTTTCCTTATTTTAATCTTCTAAGCTTGTCTCAGGAGGCAGATAGGAAAAAAAGTATTACAGGAGTGTGTGACCCTTGAAATTTGCTGCTTCTTATACCCCTCCCCAGAAATTCACACTTATATTCTAGGAGACAGAAGTCTATTGTCCCAATTCATTCAAGTGGTATATATGTTTCATGCTCTAAAAATGAACACTATGTACATTCAAAATTATATTTGCATTCAAAATAGAAGAAATGTCTTGAGCTTTTATTTAATATCTAATGAGGAGTGCCCAAATTTTCTAAGTGAAAACCTGACCCCCAGGACTCCTTTAGTGTGGAATGTATTGTTCATTAAGAAGGTGCTGTGTATGAGGAAACAGAGCAGAAAGAGTACTCTCCATCTATTCATACTTTAAAGAGCTTTAAACAATTTCCAGAAATAGAAACAGCACCTGCTAAGGGCAGAAATATAATTGTTTGCATGCCCTCAAACATTACTTTACTGCACCACTTTTCATCTTGTTCTCAAAAGGATTAACAACTGAACACTGAGGATTAGAGTGGTGCAAGTTTAGAAAGGAAGAGGAGATCAGAGCAGGCCAGGCAGACAAGAGTAGGGCAAAGTGATTATTTGCAGTACAGTAATTTAAAACTCCAATGGCCACTGAATTCTGTGACTGTTTTTGCTTGCATGGTAAATGGAAGTAGGTTGGAGCTAGTGCCCTTCTGATCTAATGGTGCTGTTCAAGTCTTGCAGCTCCTCGTCTGGAGCTAGACCATGGCACTGTACAGAGCAGCACTGTGGACAAAAGGATGTAGGGCTACACTTACGGACCAAGGGCTGTTGGGACCATGGGGCTAGCACCAAGTGTTGATCTCAGTCTCTGTTAGGGCAAAGGGTACCTACTGTCTCTGATATTGTTCCAGTTAAAATTCTGAAGCAAAGAAATAGAGCAGGAAAGCACTTGAGGATGATAGCTTGACTTTTGGTGACTTTGTCTTGACTTTGGATATATCCTTAACATACACAGTCCAGAAAAGTGGAGCACTGCTGGCTTAGAAACCTGATCTTGGCATCACAAGACTAGGGTTTTAAGTGGTCTGAAAGTGGTAGTGGGCTAGAATAAATATCTGGAGCAGAAGCAGGTTGGTAGAAATAGCTCACAGGATCAAACCCTTTTTTTTCTTTTTAAGGATAGCAAAAGAAAATTAGAACCAGCATTTTCAAAAGTCACTTTATATCATATATAAAGGAACACAGTATTTTCTGTCATATGATAGTCAAGCTCTTTAGGAAGTTTCAAACTGGACGTAAACCTGTTGACTATAGAGGACAGTCATTCAAACTTACAGTAGGAATGGATGGGAGCTGCTGCATTCATCTCTCCTTTTGTACATGCAGCACAGCCTTTCAGCAATTTACTTCCAGATTTCTGTGGCATGCTTCACAATTATTATTATTTTAAAAACAAATAAAAAATTAGATCAGAAGATTTAACTTGACTGGAATTACAGAACTGAAATGGGAATGTGGGTGGGGTCACAAAATACCCCGAGTACATACAGCCTGTAGAAATATTTCATTTTTGTCTAGGGGCTGATCTGACCTCTAACAGTTTTTTTGGGGTAGAAGTAGCTGTTTCAGTTATGGTTTAGCTTTGGGTAAACCAAAATGACTCTCTGAGTAGGTGAAAGTGGGCACTTTGCAAAAATGAAAGGAACAGTCTCAGCCCACGTCAGTGACATGATGTGGTTGCTGTCAGGGCAGAGGATGGAACAGACAGTCAGCTCATCCTCTGCTGGTCCCACATGACTGCGGCAGATAGCATAAGGCATCTAAGACTTCCAAACCCACACAATGCCTATTTTGGGAATAATTATAAGATTTCCTTTTTCTATGCTTTTAACTCAGTATCTTCCTATAGAATCATACAAATATATGGAGTTACAGCTTTAGCAGCTAAAAAAGAAAGAAAAAGGTAAAAAAGGTATCTCCCCTAATGGAGTGATGCCAGAGTATACGCTGCAAGGTTTGGCCAGAGTGATGTCCACAGCTAGGTTCATCTGTGTCTTTTGACATAGAAATACTAGCGAACCATGGAGGGGTTTTATACTAAATAAGTTTCTTCAGAGGAAAAATATCTTTTCTCTACCAGTTTCTTTTCTTTGCATGTAGGTTTTATGGGGAAGAAATAACAAATCTGTTACCCTGTAATTAAATTGGATTACAGAATAATTACAGCTTTGTTTGCTTTCTGCAAATTACATGGTAATTATATTTGGTATTACCATGAAAAACCAAGAATTTCTAACTATGTCATTACATGGTTATTTCTACAATACAATACAACTGTTTAATTATACATGCAGTTTCTTTACTTCAATGGAAAAATGATTAAAATAATGCCAATGCCTCAAAGTTTTGAACAAGTGCCAGCATATTATATAAAATTTATAGTATTGGTAGGCATTTGTGTGTGTATTTGCAAGTATGTATTTACATATACAGGATTCTCACTCATTCTTCCAGTCTCTCCTTTGTACCCAAGATACATGATTCAAGTTTTGCGATAGGTACTAATACTTCATTTGATACAGGGCATATTGATCTTCAGTATGCCCAGAAAAACTTGGTCCAGAAGCCATGAGTCTTTTCCCTAGTTCTAAAGTCTATTTAGAAATAGCCATGACAAAGATGAAAAAAAGGATGAGTGTATGATAGATACTTCAAGCTGCGTGAGCTTAGTTTTGACAAGGTTTCTTTACTTGTCAGATTATTTGTTGGCATAAAATCCAGTTGCTGAAGGACTGAGCTCTTCTGAGATTCTTCCCTGAATTATCCTCTGCTGTTAAATAAGCTTCTTCAGTGGGCTCTTGTTAGAAACAGTAAGATCATCAATGCCACATGTTCATTGTAATGACAGGATAGAGTCAACCGGATCTAATAAAGTTCAGTATCTCTCTTTTCTAGCCACACAGAAATGCCATGTACGATAAAGCCTACTTTTTAAATGTTTGGGCCTAGCATTTAGAGTCCTGCTTTGTAACAGACGCATGAGTGGCTGGCAAGTCTTTTCTCCTCACCCTATCACACCTCACTGATGACTGATGAAAGAAGTAAAACAAAACCATAAAAGAAGTAATAAGAAAGGCAGTAAGAGCAAATATCTTATCTTTAATGTAGTGACCTCTAGAAGTAGGTAAACTTACTACAAGCGTAGTTTCAAACCCTTTTGTTACTGACTCAATCATAGATCCTTCCAAAGAAGTAAATTAATTACTGAATGAATCATGTGGTGAGCTGTGGACCCATGTGACCCATGGGTCGTTGGAAGAGGCATTAGTGATGAAAGTTCTTCCTTTGCAGGAAGAGCAGAAAACTAAACAAAGCAACAACAACAAAGTCCAAAACTTTTTCACTTTTTCCAAGAATGGCAAAACACACCACATCTCCTGGCATACATTTCTCTCTCCCATACTGCACCAGGCATGCAGAAAGCTCCTTCCATCAGCAAAGCCTTACATCCACCAGCATAACGTGCATCTAGCTAATAAAACCCTATGCAATAATACAGAATTTAGAAGTCTCAGAAGGACTACCACCATAATCATCTAGGTGATGATAAAGTGCCATGTGCTGTTTTTCTGTAAAACTGCAGAGGTTTTTTTAATGTCTATTATCAGGGAATGAAATAAAAAGGAAAAAAAATAGGGTGCTGATATATTGTTAGTCAGTGTTAAATCTCCCCAAAGAATCAGCTAGGGTATTTTTATTCCCCAGATACCCAACACACTTGATCTGAGAAGGAATAATAATACTTTTTCTCTTCTGTAGGTTTATCTCTGGTATAGTGTTTGCTCTAATTGACCATGGAGTGTTGCTTACAGACTATTGTCATGTTGGGCAAGTTGCTGTAGAAAAAGAGAACTAAGAGATACTTCTGATCTCTTCACATGACAACAAGAAAATGGAGGAATAGATATCTGGAAGAGACAGAGGTTGACATTTAGGCTGTGACTGGGAAACAGTAGGTAAAATACAATAAACTGGGAAGACCCTTGAAAGTAAATACTTCTGTTAGACACAGCTGTGACAGATGAATCAAAGGATGGCCATACAGTGAGGGTCAGAGAGGCTTTTAGGATGATATCAGAATCACTGCTGTTCTCCATCTTTATCCATTCTGGATCTGGTCATGCGAATCATTTGTGCCTTTTAAATCAAGGGAAATCAATGGGAGTTCAGTCTCCAGGGGTCTTGCAAGACTGTGCCCTGAGGAGAGGTATATTTTATACTCCATCCAAATTAGTTTGAATTTGTTTTGTCTGGCAGTAGATAGCAATAGCTGCCAATGCCATCAGTGTCACTTGGTGTTGAAGACAAAACATGAAAACTCTGTCATTGGACAAGACAGTTTGCGTCTTGTTCCTGTTGCAAAAAGCTGATTTCAACACTAGCAAATTCAGCAAATCCATTTCCCCAAGTTTAATTGCAAGGTCTCTCAGTGTGAGTATAGAGCAAGCCAGCTTGATAACCTTATTCACAACCTTGAAACCCAAAGGGATAGTTCAATGTTACCAAAGGGTACCTGGATCCTGAAGCTGTATATTAAAGTGCTTACATTAAAATGCAGTTCTACCATCAGGTTTCTCTAGATGGTTGTTCTGGGATTCATACATGGATAGTGAAACTCATAAAAGAAAGAAGCACGTCACAAATGAAGGTTGCTTATTAGTCATCATACAGGGAAGATGAGGTGAATTATTAAATTTCGCTACATCACATTTCTTTCCTGAGTTGCTGTCGCAGAGGTTTCAGCACAGTGAGAGCTGCAAAAGCCTCCATGCTCAGCTCGAATGCTGCTTTGTGTTAGGACCATTATGTGCTGTAGTTAAGCGTTTTGTTAACTTCAATATTGACAGACAAAACATTTTTCAGGTAAGTACAACTGGTAAATACAGCAGAGCTTTAAGACTGTGGGAAAATAGAGTCATTAAGCTATCTTAATAGGGGAAAAAGAACCATTATTTGCTGTCATTATGCACTGTTTGCTAATTATGCTCATCAGGTGATAAAAATGAATAAGTTAATTTAGTTTTTTATTGTTCTGCCTGAAATCCTCAGAGAATCTTAGGGAAGTCATTCTTCTCCCTTTTGTTCCATCCCTCTCTCTCCCTGCAGCATTGTACATTAAGGACCAAAATACGAAGCTAATAGCAAGTGCTAGTCGCCTTTAATGGATACGGTGTTGATTTCTGTCCTAAATTTGCAAACGTCAAAGGCCATAGGTATTCCTGGGAATCAGGAAAGTCTTTGTGCGGTTGTGCTCTAGCTACCCACACCTTAACTGAAAGCTTCATGTACAACCCATCTTTATACAGGAAGCAGTTACTGATGGTTTTGCTGCAGTTGCCATGTTAGATAGCATCTGGGGTCCAGTCTGCTGGCTCCCCGTTGTTACCTTCTGAAGGTGAGGGCAAAGGTTTTGGATACTGGATATTTTGTGTTTGTTCAGCCCAGTGAATGAAGGACATTTTAATGTCACTCTCATCTCACTTTTCTTATTTCTTCATCGCTAAAATACTTTTCCGGCTTCAGAGGAAATGCTTATATGATGTCAGCAGTTGCCAACTACATCTGAAGGTATTGTTACTAAAGGTAGGTCACTGTAACCTATGTGCCTTTGAGTTTGATTCATAGATACGGCACCTATGCATTAACCTACCTCTTTCTGCTTGAATTTCCCTGTGAATGAAATGGGGAGGAGAAATACATGTCTGCCTCCCAGAAGGGGAGATATAAGAGTTCGTTACTGTGTTGGAGTTGCTTTGAGAGCCTCTGAGAAGGGAAGGAGTTCGAGCCCGGGCTGTCATGAAATCCAAAGGCAGAAGGCCATCTCCTCAGATGGTTTAAATCATTGTGCAGTAGAACTGTATCAGTAGTTTTCTGGCATGTTCCACCCCCTTTTTAGAGAAATGTGTTTTAAATACTCCACTATTACTGTGGTTTGATTAATGAAATTCCAACTGAAAATGAAACACACATTTATTTACAGAATATGGGCTGTGCACTACCAGGGAAGATATTACGGTAGTAGTACAACTTAAAGAAAGCTACAAAAGTGTTTTCAGATCTTCTCATGTTTTGATTCAATCAACTGTAGAAGTACAAAGAGTGTTTACGGATGTGTAATAGAAAAAGCTATATACACTTGGATGAGTAGTAAATTCTGATGAGCTTTTTTGTTTCTGTTATTTAAAGTATTTATAGAACCCATTTGCATTTAGCTGGATGATTCTAGGAATTTTCTTTGTGTATTGAAATGCCAATTCTAGATCACAAATACATATTGGAGTAATAATATACAGTGCTTTTTTCTTAATGATTTTTCATTTTGTGGTTGAGCCAAGTATCTATATGGGTTAAAATCTATAATTCCCAGAACTGATAGACAATTCAAAAGGCTTAACAGACTTCATGCATCACTTGCTATTGAAACTGTATATATAGAGGGAAACTAATATATTGACCTTAGAAGGCCATTTACTGTTATTTGAAATAAACCCATTGGTTATAAGTCTATGGAGTGTTTATTTTGATGGTTAAAAGGGAAACACGAATCCTGTGAGCATTTGGGTTTTTTGGGAAGCCCTTTTTCAGATCCCAGAATATCCCCTGTGTTTGATCTAGAGCTAAGTATTAGTTCCAATGAGAGCTCTGAAAAAAATACCTGTTGTTCCTGTGGTTATATTTATTCCCTGTAGGATGCTGCTACTAACCATTTCAGAGGTTTTCTTTTATTTCAATCTGTGTGTATAACACAGCTTCTGAAA
The DNA here is from genome assembly GCF_000737465.1 of Haliaeetus leucocephalus. Taxonomy (NCBI): domain Eukaryota; kingdom Metazoa; phylum Chordata; class Aves; order Accipitriformes; family Accipitridae; genus Haliaeetus; species Haliaeetus leucocephalus. The sequence goes on along the minus strand of NW_010972887.1, from coordinate 650,969 downwards.
GGAACAATGGAACTTCCTCATGTTTTCCACAGTTATAAACAATTATTTATTCAGTTCTGAATTTTAAATGCACTTAAGTCCTTTAAGAGTTGTTGTCCCATTTATCTAAAGTGACTGGATGCTTCTTAGGGCACCTTGGGGAAAAGAATAGGAGGGCAACGATACATTTTTGTATCTCTAAGATGCTTCTCTAGTATATAAAACAGTCACTTCATTTGGTGGTGAGATATTTAAACTCCACATAACAGTTGCACATCACAAGGAGAATTTTAAAAGCACTAAGAGCTCCAACAGCTACAATAAATGTTAAAGTACCAAACATAATCTCAGACTTGGGAATCTTAAATATGTTATGACTATTTGATCAAATATTATTGGGTTAGCTTTAACCATCAAAATAAATTAGTAGTTAGTGATCCTAGGTACAACATAACTAGGGGTAATAGAATAAAAATAGGCACATGCAAATGCTGGAAAATGCTTTCTAAGAGAGCTTTAATAAATAAGGAAATAGAATCCCTACGGAAATTTTGGAAGCTTTCTTCTTTGATACTTTGATGTGCACTAGACAACACATTAATAAATTTGACATCTTGCAGATGACACAAATGCCATTTTCCTCCTTTAGCTTGCTTGGTTGTATGAAAAATTGTTTGGATTCTGAAAGAATAAACCTAATTAGAAGAATATTTAACTTAAAACAGCCAAGATTTGGGTATAGCTTGTATTCAAAGAACTGTACTTAATATCACTGTTCACCAGCAAGCAAAAATAGCAGGTATAAGATAGAAGAGAAAGAAACCCCATTTCCCCAGTTCTGTATGTGGTGGCCTACAGAAGAGATGTCCACTACCACATTCGGAGATATCTGAGTAGAGGAAAAAAAGATTTTTCAAGATAAAGCCTGTACTCCAAGAACCACCTCTAAAAATGCGGCTCAAAAGCATCCTTGCTATCAATATCGAAATCAAAGGCTGATGCTAGGACTGAAAGAACTAAGTAACCTCCCAGTAATAGGATGAAATGAATTTCCATGCATCCTCTGGCTGATGGTGAGCCTGAAATGAGAGAATCTGGGGACCCTAGAAGACACCAGCATTGGCCTGTTGTAACATTCTGAAAGGGAATGAGAGGTACAACCATTAGTAAGATATCCAAGGGCAAGAGAGAATTTCTAATGACTGCTTACTTGACGGAAGCTGGTGCTTTCCTGCAGAGAAGAGTGTGTAAGACAATAGCAGGTGTTGGCCAGTTTTTGAAGCCAAATATCAGAAGCATTTAAACACATTCTTACCTTTAAGCATACACAGATATGATTGCCTGCAAGAGACATTTTTCATGACTGGAAAAAATCCTTACCTGATGTCTAAGATAGAAAGCATCAGAACATACTTGCTGGTTCATTTACAGACACAACAGAAAACATTGACTCATAGGGGACACTTAAGGTCACCTATATTCTGTCATAGACAGTAGGTGGGTCCTATTAATTCTTCTTCAGTAAATCTCCTCATCATAAAATGTCTGTTTGCATCAGTTCGCTAACACAGTGAGTGGCTTTCTTTGCCACCATCCACAGGAAATTTTCATTAATTTATGTACACTGATTTCCCACTGAAGTGTAACTTAATCTTATTAATTCCTGAAGGGGCTTATGTTTAGTTTCCATATGGACGATACAGCATATGCATCCCATTTTTCTGTTCAGAGGGATCTCTGGAAGAGGGAGAGAAGACAGAAGAATTGTTTTTAGGGAAACATGTTAAAAAAGAAGAAATTGGTTTGAGGCTTTGGTTCTTTTTTCTGGTTTGATATATTTTTACATGTGGCGGCTTTTATTCCTGTTGATATTTATAATTATCCTCTTGGTGGGCAAGGAAAACTTTCAAGAATTAAAAACACTGATGCTGTAATATATACACTCTGAGGAAAGTTCCTCAACTGCATTACTAAGAGTTAGGTGGTGGAAGGCAAGCTATTAGGAGGAGAATAAATACACATCCTAAAATATTGCTCCCTATTTATCTTTCTAATGTCCATAGTTAAATCACACAGGCAGGCAAACTGGCTGTGGGACATCTTAATGGAGAGAACAAACAATACGTGCAGAGGTAGAAGCAGAATATGCTTTTCTCAGGTCAGAGGATGAGTCGGTGGTGACCAGAAGTCAGGCATCTCCATACTTATTTCCAAGTCCAGTTTATCGTATGTGAGATGGTCACACAGGCTACTTATGGTGAGTGAAACCTCATTCAGAGTGGCATGGCTTTTCATCTGGAGAATACAGAGAGAGATAATTTGGAAGAGCATATCTGGCAGTGAGCCGTGGTGCATGCAACTGATGCAGTGGTGAGGATGTGATTGTTTTGCCCTTGCCCAAACAGTCTAAAGAATCATGCTTCTGAGAAAGTGTGGCCCGTTTGTATTTGATTAGATGAGTTATTGTGATGGTAAATAACAGTATAAGCTTATTTTTCACATTACTTGCTCTGTAAGACTTCTGGCTATTTAGTATAAGCAGCAAAAAGAAATTTCCTGGAGTTCTTTAGAGTGTTAAATATGTATGACCCTAAATCTCAATTGCGTTGCAATGTGCACATTTACAAACACACAAAACATTGGAACTGAAAAAAACAGTATGTCTCTGTGTTTGATCCGAGGTGTCAAGCAGTATAAAAACCTCTCAGATTGACACATCAGCTATGTGTGATGCTGTGTGGATTGGGGAGGTCAGCTGTAGATATCAGTGCTGAAACATTTTTGAAAATGACTTTTGACAGAGCTGATGTAAATGTACACACTGCTTGGCAATTTGTTGGTCATAAATTGCTTGCAAATGTAATTCTATTTTGTGTTTGGGAATTATCTGCAAGCAGACTCTGAATTTTATACATTTTCTCATTCGTCAGCACTAGGATGTGATCTCCTTTTGCCAGTCTGTTTCAGAAACTGTCCTTGCATATGCAGAGTTCATTAACTGTTAATTCTCAGTATGCAGTCAGCCATGGAGGCCACGTGATGGTGCGGATAATGTTTATCCTCCCTTGTTGAAGCACTAAGATTTTGCCAAGCTACAGTGGAGACATTCAAAGAGATTTCAAGAAGACAAATAGCAAAATATGAACCTTCAGCCTTTTGCAAAAATATCTGATAACACTTTCAGGATCAGGGTGGGCAAATACAACTTGTATGAATGCTATTTTGAGAAAACTAAAAAGAATAACCTTAAAAAGCATAACCAAATCAAGTTAAGAGTTTTCATTCAGTTCCCTGCAAATAGATTTAGCTATATTTTTCTACCTTTGTTGTACCTGGTTTATCCCTTTTGTTCTATAGAAGATGCATGGAGTTCTAACAAATTTGTGTGAACTTGTGTTTTGGTAATTTTATATGTTTCTTCTCCAGAAGAATGAAAAAACACAAGGTATAGATTTTTATTTTGTTTTTGACCCATTTTGACAAAAACAGCCATGTTACAAGCCTCAAAAGTGTTGTAATAATGTGGTTTAGCTGCTGAAGGAACATGTAAATTTGGTCCAAACTCTCTCTTTTTCCCATCTCCGTAAAGTTTATTTCCAGTGTGTATTGGAGTAAAAAATCCCCATTATTAGGAAGGCCAGGGCTGTGGTGGGTGTCAGTAGGTGGATGAAGAGGCTTTAATCCTGGACTCTTTGGACTCATAGCCATACTCCCATTGGCTTTATAGCATCAGGCTTTCATTTGAGGCTGGTTATATGAGCATTGATAGAATTACTCATTACATGCAACAATAAATATGCTCTTGTAGGACTGGAACCTCAACTATAAGAATGTTGGCCCAGATTTTTAAAATTCTGTTTAACATAGCAAGCTTCAGTGAGCTAGGCCTGAATTCTCACTTGCATTTATATCAGGAACTTAAGTTTTGTGTTTTGTTATCAAAGGTATCTATTTGTGATTTAGCCATAATAATTTCTTTCTAAACCCAATTTCTTTTTAAAGAATCGCAATGCTCAAGGTGCCCTAATAAAGTGCAACAATTAGGTTTTCTAAAATAAGAAGCTGGTTTTGATTTGGTAGGAGTGTAAACCTGTCTCAAGCTACTAACTTTTAATTTACTGGTATTCTTAGCAGTCAGAAATGATTGAAGAAGGCTTGGTTAGAGAAAAATAAAAAAATGATTTGTTTTATCCTAAAATATCTTTGACACTACCTTTTCATAGAGAAAACACACAATCTTGAAAAAGAAGGATTTGCCATTGAAGAAATGAATAATACATTTTATGATATAATTTGCAATTCAGCTGTTTTATTTAGCCCACGGAATTAAAAACCACTAAAGAACTCAGTGAAAGCTAGACAGAGCATGTGTTTGTGTGTGTGCACATGTGTAAGGGAGAAAAAACATGAAAGGGGGAGAGCGAGCCCAAGCAGAGAAGTAGAAAAAATTCTGATGGATTGGATTTAATTTTATGTTGTGTTTTTATATTAAAGTTCATTTACGAGTGCTAACACTTTGCTGTGAAAAGCCATGAATGTGGGATCTGCCACAAATAAGAAGAATATTTTTTTACTAACTTTAGCTGTTGGATTATAATTTGTTAAAACAAACAATAGCTTACTGCATTACAGTTGAGTGCAAAGATATTACTGTACTCAGCTAAAATCAAATAATCTTTTAGTTTCTATTCTTTCCAAACTAAGCTAAACAGTGGTGTCATAAAATGACAAATTACAGGATGAACATAAGAGCAGTGTCTTCAAAAATACAATAGTTATACAAGCCATCTATTGTTAATGAAGAATATAATGCAATTTGTCTGTCTGTAATACAATTATGCAAATCAAAGATGGAACTATCCTGAAATCTTTCTACATTCCAAGTGATTAAAATAAGATAATTTATCAAAAAGAATATTACTGATCATGTTTATGTGTTGCACATTAATCCTATTACAATAATGTATCTTTCTACTAATGTAATGGATTTGTGCAATCTAACAGAAAATGACTTTTATACTACCCACAATTACAAAAATATTCATAGCATATCCATCGCTGCATAATAGCATATGCCTAAGACTGTACAATAAACCTATTAAAACAAACAAAGCTTATGAATGTAACCTTCATACCAATAAAGACAATGCTAAATTCAATTTTATTGCCCTCATTATTTCAACAACTTCATATATAATAAACATGGGAAGTAAAATACCTTAACCTTCTTTATAAAGAAAGAAAATCTTCTAAAAAAGTGTGATACAAAATTTGAGAATTGGTTAAATTGTTGCCAGGCATGTAGAACGTGATAAAATCTTCTAAACCAACATGTAAGTGGCAATTCATGCACTTTCAGTCCAAAGGTCTCTCTAAATCTCAGCAATCTGACAGATATAATTTTATTATATGACAAGTCAATCCTTAAAGTAACAGCATCTTCTGAAAGAGTTTCTATCATATGCAGTGAGGCATGCAGAAATGTCATGAGGTACACATGGACATTGTTCCATTCACATGGAAATATAATATTAAGCTTAAAAACTCCCCAGACAGACCTATATTCAGAAAAGTCATGGTTCTACCTTCAAAAACTAAAAGATGCAAAAGAAAAGGCAGCATATTCAACTGTAAAACTAACATCGTACATGTGTATTATAATACAGTCACTAGGTGAATGATCACATGCTCAAGAAACATCATAATATTACTTATTTTCTGCATCCAAATCTGCACAAATGGATGATTGTATAATATTTATTCCTATTATTGTATATTTACACTAATTTCTTTCCTAGAGTTCAGCCCATGTCTATTGACCTAGGCTTGCTGCACTCTTTTTTCATCCATAAAATGCTCCATTAGCTTCCTCAGTACACAGTTGCAATGTACTGTACTTTTTTCCTTCTGGCAGGTAGACTTTTCTTAGATGCAGTTTAGAGATTAAGTTAGTAGGCTGCGGAAGTAATGTAGTTTCATACACACGTCCTGCTAACCCTCTTGTTGACCCTCCCCAACATGTAAATCAGACTATGTTACCCAGTTCACACCCATTTATTCCTCTTTATTTGAAAGAATTCTTCTTATTCCTTTTCTTAAGCCAGTATATTCTGCATATTAAAACAAGAATACATGTTAAAAGAAGAGGGGTAGAAGAAGAAAGTGATGATGCTCATGTACAATGAACCTGGTATTTACTGGACTTAGCCCACTGTAGATTCAAATGTTACTGCTAACACTTCACGCATATGCAGTGCTCAGGCAGTTCATGGAATAGCTGGCTGCAGTTGCTTAAAACTCATTTTTACTCTCCCTAACCCTTGCACTGCTTTCTGAAGGCTGGTCCCATATGTTTTTTCAGAGCTGCTCAGTGGCTTCCTTAATTGATACCAACCTCAAAGGACAGCACATCCCAGCTGGGCTCACGTTCATACCCAGCCTGTGATTTTTTTCCTTTCTGCAATACCTGCTTTCCTTCAGTCTTGGAGGAGAAAGGTTTGCTGTCTGGAAGCACCTGACTTCAACTCAGCAGTTGTTGGGAGCTGCTGTTAGTGTCAAATGATCTTCTTCTGCGGTAGCTAAAATGGATTTTATGCTGTATTTTACTATCTGTGTGATAAAACCATACTGTTCTATACTGGAGAACTTGACCTAATGTACAAGACATAACACTTTGGTAAATACAAAAGCATATTAACCACTCTACAGATCTATAAATCTGCCCTTTCTGTTGCAGCTACAGTATCATGTTCAAAAGGATATGAATTCCAAAACTTTCCCTCTGTTCTGTACTGTGAATGGGATAACATGATCTCATGGGTAGAAATTCTCCTTTTGAGACCTGCTGGCACAGGTCTCTGCTTTCAGCTCCTGAGAACCCTCGTTTTTGTATGGCATTTGTAATATACATGTTTCTTTTCATGTACCTAGGAGGCTTAAAATATTTTTGAACAACTGTTTGTCAAAGCTGCTAATACAAACTTAACAAACCTTCTGCGCTTTGCAGAACAGGAACACAGTAAGGAGAGGCTTGCTTTTAGCTAAAGCTTGGTGGGGGCAGAACCTTCTCTGTCATACAATTTAATATTTGCCCATATAGAGTTACCTGAAACCAAATTGAGATACTGCTGCAGCCTTTTTTGATTCATCTCTGTCTTTGCCTCTGTCTCTCTTTAAAACATACATATACTCTAAGACAACTGATGGATGACATATACAGGCTTCTGCTTCTGATATCAGTAAGACCAAAGCTGTCCTCTGTCAGATGAGAACTGATGCAGAAATAGCCATATTTGGCACTTAGAGAACTTAATACTTCTATATGTTCTGGCCAGGTATTAATTCAACCAGCCCTGTATGACATGTGCAGACAAAAATTTCAAGTACCTGCAGGTAACTAGCCCAAAGCAACCTCATCAGCCTCACAGACTTTACATTTCCATAAAACCTGTGTAAGGTGGGGTGACAGCTGGCCCTAAGGATCTCATGTGTACTGGTACAACCCCATTGACTTTGTTCTTTAGTGTTCATCATGACAATGCCAGTCCATTTGGACTCCTGCATGGCAAAGGCTTTCCACACATTTCTCCTTTCTTTTTAATTAATTGAAGCTTGCCAAGGTTTTGGACTAAGCTGTTCATCAAACAGAATATTTAATGTATTTTAGCCTTGCAGATTTCTGTAGAAATCCGTCTTTCCTCGCTGATCTAGTCACGGAGCTTCTGCTCAGCCTTACCAACAGTAACATAACATAGTGACTGAGGTGCTTCACTGGACATAAGGGCTACTGCTTGCTAACATCACTTAAAAACTGATTAAAGAATATTTAAATAGCAAAAGATATAAAGCAGGTGTCCCCTGGGATATTTACATTCCAGTCTAAGCAGGTTGGTTGAGTCCTGAGAAGAGGAGGGGGAAGAAATCAGCAAAGAGGGCTTATTAACTTATACTTGCTACAAACTTCTCTGCATGTTTTATCATCTTGACTACCTTTAAACCTGCCCTTATCTCTTTCTGTGACTCACTTCCTAGAAAATGAAGGTTAATACTGTCTTATTTCACAGTATTATTGAGATGCTCAGATAGCACAGCAAAGGAAGACATCTAGGTACCTAATTTTGGCATACAGTCTTAATTTCCATGAAATAGCTTAGCTAACCTAGTAACTAGAGACTGGTAGCCCAGCTGGTTGTGACAAACACATTGAGCTATTGTGCTCTTTGTTTACTGCACACTTGACTGTCTGTACGCTGTGCTAGTGTGTGAACACGCATTCTGGAGAAAAGCAGCGCCAATTTTCCATACCATCTAAGGAACTCAATTGGCAGAACTGTGTGACAAATCAGGGCAGATTAAAGTCAAGCTGGTCAAATTTTGCCATACTGACATTTGCACAAAAACCTGTGGCATTGCTGGGTCCAAAAAAAGGCAGAATTTGGATCATAGTCACAGCACTCAGATGCAAGAAGGAAGAACTCCCCAGTGTTAAAGACAAGGGAAGACTCATTTTTGAGCAGAATGAGCCTGGCTGGCTGCTGGGGCTTTTCTGCTCTGTTGAGGTTGTAATTACACTCTCTCAAAGCTTGCGTGACATTGCTAATTTGAGAGAAAATAGGACACTGATATCTGTAAGAACACTCGGGGTTGGGATTTTGATTATAGACTCCATATATCAGCAAATCAAACCTGTGAATATTAAAGTCATTTAGTATCTTTACATAAGTAATTACACATATCGTTCAAAAACAAAAGATGGGAAGATGTAAATGTCAGCTATTAAGAAAAATTGAAAGAGGTTAGTCAGATTTTAAGATACCTGAAAGTCAAATTGACCATCAGATTGTGGCATGAAATTATGAAATCAGAATTATTTAACACTTTTCAAAGCACAACTTTCTGTGTTAAGTAACTCCTACCTACAGAGGAATCTTTGTATGTTAAATGGTGCCCTCCACTTAAGATACAGATTCTGTGATTTGATACATCCCATTTTATTTCATGTAGTTTTGTATCATGAAAAGACCCAGTTCTTTGCCTTACAGGTTTGGTCGCTGGGTGATTCCTTTGACTTTTGGGGAGCTATATGTGATATATATTAGCATAAAAGAGAGGCAAACATGCCATAAAAGCCCATTGCAAATAGTTATTTACTTATGATTTCTGTCAGCTTAATTGTGTGGAAAATATCTTGCTCCTTGGCACAGAATAAGTGTCAAAGTATATACTTATCCTACCCACATCAACCCAGAAGGGTGCCTTTCACTTTGTAGTACCACAGTTATAGTTCCCAGTGAAATCAGAGAGGTGCCACGTGTGAGAGCTGCAGGAAAATAAAAAGACATGTCCTAGGCGGACCAGTCTGAATCTATCCATCACGCTTGATCAGCTCTCCAGGTGCCCTGTCTTTTCGGGGTATCTGGGTTCATACAATGTATTTAGTCCTGCAGGCTGCTGAGCATCTTCTGTGAAGTGCCCTTTAATGCCAGGGTCTTCGGATGCTTATTTGACTGAATTAGCTAATGGTCCGTGTGCCAAGTATTCTTATGGGAATGAAGAGCACTTGTCTTAGCCTTTAGCTATGTCCTTCCTCCCTCCCAGGAGATTAATGCCAGCTCTTTCTCGGCATCAGTGGGAGATAAGAGTGCCTAGCACCTTGCCACACCAGACCTGAAGACTTCAGTTCATTGTAGTGCTGAGCTTTATCAATAGCTTAAAAGAGACTAGCAGAGGTTTCTTTCCCATTGCATGTGATAATGCCCCACAGCAGGAATCACAGGAGAAAGCTAAGTACTTATAAATGATGTTATGAAAGGATCTAGAGTTTGGGGGGCTTCTGAAATAGTCTCTTGTTATGGATAAGCACTCCCTTGTTGACATGCCTAGCATCCCTTGACATAACCTGTATTCTGGGTCTGTGGATAGAAATGAAGATGTTGGTGTTTATCTTTCTGTATCTAATTTACAGAAAGCTTGTCAAACTTTCTGAGCCCAAGAAATGGTATTGCAGGATTTGGTGTCCAAATGGGGGTGGAGATGGGGAGAGAAGACAGGAGAATTAAAAAAGATTTTATCTGATACTGATCAAAATCGAACAGATCTCCTTTATATATTGCCATTTAAGACTCTCTTAGCAGCAAGATGTTAAGCATTAAATATACAAGAGATAGCAAGCAGAGAAAAAAAAGTAAAAGAGTTAAATGATAGCAGGGATCAGTATTTTAGTGTATTCCTTCTACAATCTAATAGATACAAATAGAAAAGGCCAGGCACAACATAAATATTTCCTATTATGGATAAACTAAAGTCACAATGGAATCTGTCATGCTTGTGATATGAGAGATGGACAATATTCCCAAGCTGTTGCCATGCTGGCACTTGAATGCAGTTTATATTTGGTTTATGGAGCCAAATCAGAAACCCTTTTTCCCCTCCCCTCTCTCTCTCTTTTTTTTTTTTTTTTGCCCAGCATGTGTAATTCTTCTTCATGGAAGCTCGAAATGGCTGTGGAGCAGCTCAATATTCCATTTATTTTATTTATAAAATAAATTCAAAGCCTGAAAAGATGAAGTAATTGACTTACTGGGATGACAGTTAAACCCACTAAATTTAATCTTATCCTCTCAAGTACAACATATCGCGCTTACAAATTATCACCCTGCACCAGACAGGCCTGCTCTCTTCACCTAATCCAAATGGAAATGAAGGCCTCTGTTATTGTATTATCTGACTTTACTATCAGCATTAATCCGGCTTAACTCACTTAATGATGCCACTTGTGGCACTATGAAGGCAGCAAAGAAGTCTATAAACTACTTCCATTAAAATGCAAATCTGGCCCACAGAGAAAATAAGTGACACAAAAGTAGGAGAATTCGGCCATACACTGTATTAGCCTCTTGCCGCACAGAACTGATACAAGTATAATAACTGATGCTGTGATTATTATTCTAGCTGTGGATTTCCAATGAAAGGAAGCCAGTCTACCACAGAACGTCACAAAAGTGCTTCAACAAGCCAGGGTATTTAATTTCTGAAGAGATTTATATTTTTTGTTGTCAGGAAATGAACAAATACTTATCAATGTAAAAACTGCTATCTTAAATCTTCCTGCCAGGTTTTTCATACTGATATTATTTGCACCCTATAACACAGGAAATGAAAATCTTCTGTGCCTTTCACATCTCCACTGTATCTTAAAATCCTTTAGTAACAGACTTGCTCCTTTTTTTAACCCCCTTCTGTAAACATAAAAGAAAACTTTTATGGATTAAGTATAGGGAATTACTAATGCCAAAATCCCAACCCCAAATTCCTTCTCCTAAGCGTTTCTGTTCACTGTTAATTTAATTATTTTTTTTAAAGGGAGCCATAACATCTGTTTTATGGAAAAGCCTGATTTAATTTTAGTGTAAAGCTACCCGCATTTACCTCTACCCCTCTCTTCCCTCACACACACACATGCACACTCATGTATCCTGACTGGCCACCCCTTTGTGTGAAAAATCATTAATGCAAAAGCCTTCATTACTATGAGAGAAATCCTAGTAAAAACACTAGGATTCCAGTTTCTTCCAATGTCTCTTGAGTTCAATAGCTTCCTCAGCCTCAATAACCCTAAGACTTCATTTCTAGCTTTGGCACAGAGACTGCATGCGTATCTACGGGGAGACACAGGCACAGAGCCCCTACTGCTTAAATCAACATTTTTCTGTAGGCTTTGACAGCAAAATGTAAATGGAAGAATTTGGTCCAGCATGTTTGATGTACAGCGTGATAGATGTGTGATGCCCCTTCACTTTTCCTTGGAAAGCTTATTACTGATAATATTACAAATTAGAGAAGGGGCCAAGCTATGCAACTGGGATTCATGTTTCAGTCTCGCGCATGGGAATTTGATTGAGCTCAGTGTGCTGAGAAGAGTAGCAATGAGATTCAGGTTTGCATCGAAGTTTGGATGGTGAATCCCCTCCGAGGCTGAAGAATGTTTTGATCTGGAGCCCTGGCGTGATCTCTGACAAAGACTTATTCTCTCTCATCCCCACCCACGCGCTTACCCCACCCCGAGCATGACTTGTTATTGAGATGGCCATTCAGCAGCACACAATTTTGCTCTGATGTTACGTTGCTGAAATACTGTTAAATTGGCTTTTCCCTCACCTTAGGCCCGCACCAGTGTGATCTGATTGCAGCAGGCTCTGGATCTACTATAGCACTTCCATCCAGGATACTCATCGCTGACCTTAGTGTCCCCAGTGTTTCAGCAGTGGGCTGTTCAATGCAAATGAAAACATCCACTTTCAGCCTAAAGCCATGCTCTGTGCACTTACAGCAAAGGGAGTTTCCGCTTAAAAGAGGCCGACAGCTCTGCAGACTTCAGCAATTTCTCTTTGTAGCCGTTCATGGATGCTGGGAATTTTTGCTGCTTAGAGGGTGAAGTTAACCCCCAGGCACAGCATATCTGGAAGTCATGTTATGGCCAGACATGCAATGCTACATACATACTGCTCGTCTAATGGGCTTTGGGCCATTCCTAAAATGCAGAGCATGAGCAGATGTCAGAAGAGAGCTGAGGTACTGATGGCAGGGGCACTGCCCTCCACCTGCACACAGCCATGCAATCTGTCCTTGGCACCTATGGATTTGCATTCCCTGTACCAAATCCCTAGCTGGTGTCAGACGGTGTCAGCAAATTATTTACTGAGCTTTAGTCTGGGCTTGTTAGGAGGAAATTAATTGCCTGATTTACAGGAGAAGTGCATCAGCTTCTGCACAACTTTGGTCTGAGGCCTTTACCTTCTGAGACTTGCAATGCTCTGTGTAAAAGCTAGGTATCGGCTAGGTATTTTTTCTTACCGCTGCACAACAAAACTTCACTGCTTTAGCTTGAAATATCATTTTAAAACTATGGAACTACTGAACTACATCTCAGCATGAATACTATTATTTAAATTAGGATTGTTTCAGCTTAGCTGAATGTGCTACGAATTGGTTTAACCTAAACAAATGAACAGACGTTTCCAAAGGCACAGGGATTTTCAGTAATGTAGAGTACAGAAATCTGTGAAACTGCCAGCAATTGTCTTGTCTTTATTTAACACCGTAAGTAACACAGGACTGGATTCTCACATTCTGCATTTTGTTTTCCTTGCATCATCCATGCATCTGTAACATCTTCATGCAGACATCCTACAGTTATATACATTATATTTTTCCAGAAGATGCTAGGGTGTTGGACTGGTTGACCTTCCAGCCAAGTTATTCTGTGGTTCTGTCTGTCCTAATGAATCAAACCAAATACTTAGACATCTAATAAAATGTTGCCTTGTATCATGGATGATACTAAATATTTAACATTCAGTCTCCTAGGAAAACTGTCTGCATACATTGAATAAGTAGCACACTGCAATATTCTTCATACATAGCAATGTGGCATGCAGTAAATCTTAGTGTTATTGTATTCACAGGGGGCATGAATTTTTGATTCACATACAAACAAATACCCATGCAAACCAAATCATACCTAATTTGTACATGCAATTATCAATCAAGTTTGCATATGATTTTTGCTGATTACAGAAGAAGAATGATCAAACAAGTACCTTGCTTTTTGTTGTTGTTGTTTTATTAGCATTGGTACAGGTGCGATAATGTAGAGATATATTTTTATAGACTTGCTAATATATTTGTGGGAAAAAATGGACACATTTGAGGTCTTTCTGAGGTCTGAAACCAAAGCATCAAACTTCAACTAAGTATCAGGTGATAATTACTTTAATTTAAATATGTTAATCAATTAGATCATTAGAGGTGATCTAATTCACACCTGTGGAACAATTAGGGCTTAGTGGAAACTGAGAAATGAGAGAAAGAGTAATAAACCATAAAAGCAGCCTCTCTGATGAGGTAGGTTTTTTTGCATCATCTTAGTTTCTGAGGTTGTATTTTGCAGATACTGGCATGCTGGTTTTGATAATCAGGAATGAAAAAAACAAGATAAAGCGCCTATTTTTAAGTAATCTCTGGATGCTTCTGTTCTTTAGCAATTCTTTAAGCTATTCTGTTACATTATACTTATTTGGTTTCATCCAGCATGGGTGTGGGGGTTTGGGGGTTTTTTAATTAATTTTATTGCATTGGCTGAAGTAGATTGTGGTTTATCATTCATAAGGGCCTTCATATGCCTGCTCTCATGGGTATTTATTACTGAGGTTTGAACAGGTTTTGTATTTGTTTCTCTAGTGTGAGCCCATCCAGTTCAGTGTTGGTTGGCCCATGGGCAATCTTGTCCTGGTGGTGAATGAGCATGGTTCAAAGGCAGCAGTTGGGGTAGTGGTCTAAGAGCATTTATTTCAGAGTAGCGCTGCCTTCCTTTATAGTTAATAATTGCTTACTGATTTTCAGAGTGCATTCCAATAGGGGATGGTATTTGACAATCAGATACATACAGTCAGAGGAGGCTTTCTCTTGATCTGGAAGTACATAGTACTCGAATGCCTAATTAGAGCATGCCATTTTGTGGAAGGAGCATTCTTATGAATAGAGGTTATCCCTGTGTTGGTGAGGTAGAGGCTTTGGAAGAAATAAGGTGGCTTTCTATGGGGAATTGCTAGAACTGCCTGTACTGTTATGTTAGGGTGTCTCTATCTCTGGCAGGTCTCTGCAGCATGCTCAAAGAGCACTAAGAACATGCATGGGAACAGGTCTGGCTTGCTGAAGGTTGTCTGTGGTGGTCTACTAAAACCAGCCTGTAAATGGACAGATTGTTTTCAGCTGCAGTTTAAATGTAACAGATGCATTTATTTATTAGAGTATGATTTAATCCTCGACCTGATGAAGTAGCATAAATAGTAAAATTTCATTTCTTTTGGAAAGCTCTAGATCAGGCTAAACTATGTAGTTATTTTTGTGGGGTGGGAAGTATGAGACTGAATAAAAAGCAAAAGGTAAAACTTGCAGCTAGAAATCCCAGCTAGGTCAGCTCCTGCAGTCCTGACTCAGTTTTGACACTGTCTACACTTCACTCTCAAAGTCTGTACCTGGAAGAGCTGCTCAGAATGCTTTTAATGGAAAAAATAAACCAAGAAGTTTTAAACAAAATGAAATATCTTTCCTTAGCTTTCTTCTTTTGTATCAATATGGCTTGATTGCTTTCTTTTTTACATCCTTAATTTAAAATCTTATTCAACTATTTTTGTGAGTGTGTGTATATATGTAGCTTATGATTTTCTATTTTTATTACAGTGTTCAGTATAAAAGAAAATAAGTGTTTCTTAGACACAATACTGGACTTTATTGATCTCAAAGTTTTATTTCATAATGCTGGAGGTTTCTTCAAAGGATGGGAATTCCTATTTTTTCCAAATCTATTGCCCAGAAAAAGTACTGAGCAAGTCCAGCAGAAATCTGATTCGGTGTGGGATAGTAAAATATGTCTCTACCCAGAAGAGATGGGCTGAATGGTGCTGGTTTCTACAAATCTCCTTACCAGCATAATTCAGAAGTGTCAGGGAAAAACCCTTTTTTGTGCTCATAAAGAAATTTGGGCTCTACTCTTGTGTAGCTGTGTTTTTTCTTCTGTTACTATCCCCTTTTGGCAGATAACTTTTGGGTAGACAACTGTTCGCTGTGAGAAAGTTGCTCATTCATTTTTTTTTTTCAGAGGCCACTGGACAAGAGTGAGCGGGTAACAACTCACTGACCTGAAGACCTACCCATGGTCAGATAAATGAGCTGGGTGTGAAAGGCTAAAAATCCCATTACCAGACCTTGAGCCATCCTGTCCTTAAGCAATTTTGCAATATTTCTGGGGAAGAAATAAATACAAGTTGTGGATTAAGGGACAAATCAGATAAACAAGCAGCGAACCACTCTTCTGAAATAAAATTTTTCCTGTGTTTTTGCTTAGCTGCACTCCTAAGGCTATGAGATGATAGCTTTAAGAGACGCATGGTCATTGTGTCCTAGGATGAAATCAAACCATAGCTTGAGGCTATAAACCTTGTTTTACTACCTCATCAATGATGTCTATCCTAAAGTGTTAAAATGCTTTTAAAATTCTTCATACAGTAGATGGTAGGAGATCTTGTTCAGGTGACTCCAACCAAAATTCATTGAGAGGTGATCATATCTCTAGCAAGTCTGCACTTTGCTCACCATTTCTAAAATTAGCCAAACTATGTTTTCCAATGAGATCCAGACGGTATCTAGGTATCTATAGCTTAATGTAACACCTACACCTTTGGGTGTTCTGGACTCGCAGTTATATTGTTACTTCTGAAGACTCTTATGGAGACTCTCTTCAAACTTCGCCCATAGTCCAATTTTTAAGGGCATTAGGAGTGATGCAAGACAATGTATCCTTCTCTGCACACCTAGGAGAATTAATCTTCAAAGTCTAGTTATTTGTAAAAACATAGTTGGTTGGTGTTGGGAGTAACCTGTATTTCTGTTCTCTCCTGAGATGTGGTGCTTTGTGTACAAATCCTGAATTCACCCGGAATTCAGGCTACCTGCAAACCATTTCTCCCCTGTGCTATTAGGGCCCTTCTGAAAAAGGACCTCAGGCTGTTTTTTAGCTGTCTGATGTTCCTCAAGTGCTATTGCTGCAGAAGTGGATGGGACAGATAAAAACTGCCAGAGCAAGTGCTGAGAGGGCCCTTTCAATTAAACAATGTGAACAGGCAAGAAGCTGGCCATGAGTTCAGCCTTGGAGCTCTTACACAGAAATGAGTCAATGGGAGCATAGCTCTGGGAAAAAACCATCAAGTATGTATACAACTGGGTGAAGTTCAATTGAAAATGTACTATCTGTAGCTCTTCCTGGTGAAAGAGGAAAACAGTATAATTTTATTTAGCTCACAGATTATTATCCTTTCTAAGAATTAATGTGTTTAAGAAACAAAACAGGAAAAAGTTTATCTTTTGGAAATAGCAATAATGAAATATATTTAGGGTTTTTGGTTAGCTAAAGTCACTTGGCTGAATGCACCATGAATTGAATAATCCTGCTGATTAACCTAAAATTTAATTAACAGCAGAAAAAAAATCACCCCACTCTTAAATATTTAACTTCCTTGTTACATGACTAAATATTTTTTAAATACTGTCTTTTTTTAAAATGCTCTTTTTGCATCTTGTGGAGCTAGGCTTTTAAAGGTATTCAGTCCCCTAATTCAATCACACTGATTTCAATAGGATTTAAATCTCTAGGCACTTCTAAAAACCCCAGTAGGCTCTTATACATCTTTAAGCACCTAACTACCTCTAAAAGTCTGGCCCTTGATAATTTTAGAAAATGGTCCTTTCTATCATGCAGAGTTTCCTGCTAGCAAACTGGAAAAGTAATTAGCATATAGATGCATCCCTCAGACGGTAGACTGGGTTAAACTGGATTTTTCTACCTTTTAATAACCATTGGAAAACAACAAGGAATT
Source organism: Haliaeetus leucocephalus (assembly GCF_000737465.1). NCBI lineage: Eukaryota > Metazoa > Chordata > Aves > Accipitriformes > Accipitridae > Haliaeetus > Haliaeetus leucocephalus. The sequence goes on along the minus strand of NW_010972887.1, from coordinate 633,558 downwards.
AATTGGTTTGGAAATGTGAACTGATGGAAAAAGTCAAGCTACAGAAAAGTTATTAACTATGCAACACTGAGAGTCCTTAAAACCATCAGTTAATGAAACAAAGAAAAGAATACATTGAGTGAGAATTGATTTAGAAGTGAAGAAGACAGATGAAAAAGGACTTGCACTATAGGATGATGAAGAAAAGATTTCTCTCTTGGAAACTCCAGTAGTCACTGCTATAGCTGTAACAGAGTGAGAATAGTCATCCAGGGAGCATCTCTGAGATAAAGAGCCCCTTTACCATGGTGCTATGATGCTCCAGCATGCCCTCTGCTTGGGGCAGCTTCACCAGGCTTTGCTACAGTGGCTCAGCCATCACGGTGCCATGTGTTTTGGCATATGATAGTGAAAAGTCTCTCCTGGCACCTTCTCTGATCACGTCCAGCCATGCAACCCCCACTCCCTCCATGACCTTCCAGGCATTCAGGGGTGCCAGCAAGCAAGGAGAGAAAAAACTTTTCCACGTGAGTACAGAGTGCCCTAGTAGTGAGACAAGAAATGCCTTTGAAATCTTTGGGTGAAAAATGCTGTGTAAGAATGAGTATTTTTTTTTTTTACTATCCTCAAGGGCAGAATTTGAAATAGCCGCTAGAAAGTGTTGCCTGTTCCCACTTCACATGAGATATCTTTAATCATATTCTACCCGGAGAAAGAAAATACTGCAAGGGCACTATAAAACCTCTTCCTTGCTTTCATCTTTGCTTCTCCACTCAGCCTCACGTGAGGGAGAGAGGTATTCACAGCCAGACTGATTCTGGACTGACTAGGATTGTTCTAACACAAGGGGATAATTATAAAAGACACATTTCTACTGCAAATACCCCAGGTTAAATTTTTGGATTTGAACAGATCTCTACTTTCACAGTGTAAAGTAAATATTTTTTTATGTTGCATGCAAGGGGGAAAAAATGTTTGTTTTGTCTTAATTGTGAACATATTCTAATGATGTAATTGAAAAAAAAGACAGGCAGGAAAAACTTTTGGTTGAAGTACAATATTTTAAGTGCTGGAGCTTTGCTTTAAACTTCTGGGTAAATAGAAATGAAAATAATACTGAATAAAGCATAATGATTTTGTAATTGTGCTTTGTTTTTCAGAGTTTCTAAGGCTCTTGTGGAACCAAGGAGGAGCCAAACTGAGGGTACACCACTCCACAAAACACACAGCATGGGATCTTTTAGAGAGGTAAGGTAATTTCTTATAGCATCCCTTTAAAAAGTTTCAGTACACCAAACAGATCCATGAAATGAAATGAAATAAATTTTAATAGTATAGAGACAAGACTTTTCGTGGAATGCGGGTAGTATTTATGTGCATGTAACATAGGGGAGGAAATAGAAGGAAGGTGACACTTGCAAAGTGAAGAGTGACTTGCCTTATGACTGGGCTAGGAGAGGCACAGGCTTGTACCATGCTTGCCTACTCCCTTGACCTGTGAGTTGAACATAGCTGCTGTGTGGGCAGGTTGCTGATCTGACCAGAAATCACAGAAGTCCAAAGGATTGTTCTATCAGGACATGTGTGCCAGGATCACCTTTATGAACTTGATTGTAATGCTGGAGCCTTCTGTATCACAAAGCCCAGAAAAATGTAGTCACACGGGTTCGAATATGAATCCCATCCACGTGTGTGAAATGGAGTTCCCCTACTGCAAGGTGCAAGAGCTGGAAAGAAGAGAACAGAATGACACTGGATTGAAAATCTAAATTCCTACTGCAGTGCATCTTGCCTGTTACTGCAAGCTCCCTAAAGCATCTCTGTGCCTGTACACTGCTGCAGCAGAAATATAGTTCACTGAGGTGCTTTGCATCATCCAGAAATGAGATCAGATTTTACTGTCCAGTAGAGAATTGACATTTGGGTGGAATAGCAATTATCTTAATTTGTAAGTTATGGCTTACTACTGTCATCTACACTATTGAGGAATGCAGTGCAAAAGGAGAAGACCTATAGAGGGATGTTGTTGGTGCTGAGGATGAAAGGTCCACACTCTGTGTTTTGGAGGTTTTTCCTCTGGACTAACTCCCGTCTTAGCCTATGGGTGCCTGGAGGGCATAAGCTGACCTCTGGAGTGCTTCTGCATCAGCTTCATCCAAAAAGGAGCCTGTTTGTGCCCTCTGAGTTTGCTCTGTGTTGTGAACCAAGAAGTGGTAAGTCAGTATGATTAGGAAACTTCCTTTTAAAGTCCCTAATCTGGACTAAAATACTAATATAGACTCACCCATGGCCTGTGGGAAGAAATGCAATAAATGTGAGCTACTGCCCTTATGGAAATCTAACTCCCTGTGTTACAAGGTGATACCTGATACATTCAAGTAGAGGAGCACGAACTCCCATATTTCTATGAGTTAAGACAACCAGGATGTGAACCCAAATGAGTTTGAAACTGATGAAAAGTATTTGCCAGTAAGGTCAACTCTTTATTTAGTTTATACTTGTCTTCCAAATGGGACAGAGATGCATTTCTCAAATCCTTAATGAAACATGAGTGCTTGTTTATTCTTACCCTGCAGGAAGAAAGAGCCAAAGGTAGTATTTCAGTAGCACCGGAAAGCTTTGTTGTGCAAAGTCTTGTCTTGTGCCTACCTAGACTGAAGAAAATTTTTCAATGTGAGCTGAATACCTTTGACTTTCATTTACTTTAGAGAGAGAGACATTTTGGCTTTTATTCCTGAAATAGTTTCTCCTGGCATACATTTGAAAACTTAGTGGTTAATTTTAAGGATGTCAAAGCTGCTGAAAGGAATGCTCACATAACACCTGCCCTTATGGAAGCTGGTAAATTAAATAGCATTGCTTGTGGACTTAAGAAAATATAGTTGGGGTGATAAACAGAGAGCTTATAGGCAGATCTATTGGGAGAAAAATGTAATTGGATTCCTGCATATCGTAATGGTTGTGGCACTTCCCTTTCTGCCCCACAGCAAGAATGCCCCAATCCAGTGAAGCACTTAAGGCTCAGTAGTGCCTCAGAGTTCAATGACGCTACTTACAGTGTGTAAAACCAGGCACGAGTCTAAGTGCTTTATTGGGTTAGAGCCAAACTGTGTAACACATACACAACACTGTATTCGGATTCACTATATTCAGTCCTGAGATCGGTATTGATCTGGATTTTAAAGCCTTTGCTGAAGTAACTTTTAAGTTTCTTTTTTATAAACACAAAATGAATTTGATATAGTCGCCCCTTTCACTCGGAGATTTGAAAATACTTTAAAAATATGAATGTATTGATCTTTCACTATGGGGAGAGTAAGTAGTAGCAACCCATAAAACAGATGAGGAATCTGAAAGTAGAAGAGTGGAGAAAAAAAATCCACAACAATTGAATGGAATTGGAAAACAAATTTGTCTTGATTGTATTCCCATCTGCTTTGGGTTCAGTTTCATTAGCTTTCTTGAAAGGGAGCTTCTGTCAGGAAAGTTTATGAAAGCACTGGTTTTTAGTAGATATTCAAGAATAATTGCAGAATTTTTATTTTGATTTTGTAACCTGGCTTCTCATTCACGGACTTATGCATGCCCATTCTTCTTTACATACTATAAAAATATCTTGAGTTACCTGTATGCTTAGCCAGATTAAAAACTTCTAAATAAAACACTGAGCATATATTAGTTACTGAAATCTTTCACAGAAATAAATTCAAATAAATTGTGACCTGTTCATACCTAACACAGGAATGTATAGAGAGGCAAAAGTCTGCAAGTATATGACTCATTTTTCATTTACTATCTTTATTGCTACTGAACCAGTTTGAATTTGGAGAGGAAAACACTGAGGGAAGCATAAGAAAAATCATCAGTAAGGATTAGTGCAGGATGGATACTTTTTTTTGGTCGTGAATTATACCAAAGGAAATTTTTTTTAAAAAGGGCGGAAAACCATTGAAACACCATTTGTATGTATGTTAACTTGTGGAACTCATTGCACATGGGCAACATTAGAATAACGTAACAAAGACTGCAAGATTCACTGGTTATATGTGGAAAGAACAGCTGCAGCCACTTTAAATAGGATGATAGTATATAAGAAGAAGAACAATAATGCTAACCATTAAGCACTGGGCATAGGAAGAAGATTCTTTCATAAGCAAGTTATTGCATAATTCTCTGTTATGGGAGTTTCACACCTTCCTCTGAAACATCTGGTGCTAAGAATGCAATAAAACACTAAATGAATTTCTGACCTGATGTGGCATGACAATCAATAAAATTCTTTTATTAGCTAGCTCTAGTTTTAAGAACTTGTCATAGTAACAGCACACAGCTTTGCAGAATGCTAACTTGTGATCAAACATTCAATTTATTTTAAAAACTGAACCTTTCCTGCCTTATTGCACATTTCCTCAAGTCTGGGGAGATTAGCCCAGCATGCTGCATCACCTACCACTAGAGAAAACATAGTCTCTTGCAGTCAATTGTTTAACACCTAATGTATGCTGTGTAGGAAAACTGTAGTGGTACAAAGCAGCTGATAGGCAACCAAAATTGCTTTAGACCAAGTAGCTGACCTATGGTTCGGGTACAGGGTCTTCAGCCATGCCTCTTTCCCCTAAACAACATTCCACTGCAGTGTCTTCTCTGCCACCTTACAGACTCACTCACGGTCCCTTCTAGTGTTAGATGACAAAATGTAATAATTCCTGGTTTTCTGAATGATATTCCAGTAAATCCAGTCTGGAAATCCAGTGTGCATCAGGTCACAAAGTCAAAAGCTACTATACGTGCATCAGACGTGCATCCAATGTCTGCTAGGTAATGCCTGAATTTTTGGCATAGGACTGATTGCATGGTGCAGACAGTTTGCAACTCCTTAAGCTGCTTTGTGCCCCCACCCTACCAGAAACACTGGACTCCGCTGGTGTGGCCAGGCTCAAGGGAGGTTGATGCTGCTGGAGAAAAGGCCAAAGCATCCTGAAATGACCTTGTGGGTCTCGGGCAGTTCACAATGGGAATTCAAGGGCTCTTTCATAAGCATTGTATCACAGCGAGGTCCCATTAAAGTCAAGCACGAGCTATCTGTACATTTCAGTGAGATTAAAATTATACCAATCCTGAGTGCTTGAAAATGCCTAACTCTGAAATGATGCCCACAGTGAGAAACCCTGAGGAATGCAGCACTGTGAACGATTCCCACACTCCTTCAAAATGAAGCCATGCTGTAAAGCAATGCATTTTGATAGCATGGCTTACATCTCTCAGAGCAGCCTGAATGATTTTTCCCAAAGAGTGCAGCAAAGTGTTAATATGATAGCTCTGTGGGTTTGAATTATAAACATGTTTTAGGGCACACCAAGAGTATTGAATCAATGTAAATATCTATATGACTAAAGGAAACATGCTTATTCATCATAAGGGTTTATTTATGTGCTGAGTAGCACAAAAAACTCAACACGATTTTAACAGCCGTATTTTCATGCAAATGGACTGTAGCCAGTGTGAAAATATTCCAGGAATCCCAAACTTTATGCACCACCTCTGAAGTTGTCTTCATATAGAACACTATTTAATTTGTCATTAATTAGTAAATTGCTGTGTGAAAGCCAGCAAACTATCTTGGCTGAATTGACCAGCACAAAGATTATTCTTCTGGAAATGAGTTGAAATTCTTACTGCTGGGCAATTTCCATGAAAATAGAACAGCCTTTTGTAGCTTTTATTTTAAAATAAGAATAAAATGATGCCAAAAGACAGCAAATAAAATGGGTGAAAAATCCTAGCTAAAAGACATAGGCAAGAAAATCCTAACTTGTATGTCTGTCCTAGCAAGCTAAAAAGACTTATTTCTTGCAAGGAACTACTTGAAACTTGAATTTATTTGGGACTATTTAGAAGATACAACTAAGTGTAAATCCCTTCTCATTGCATCTCCTGGAAGTCAGGGTAGATTTTGTTGTATGAAATCTTTTCCTCTTTGAAAGTCAATGACTGGGGAGGGGGGTAATGGGGAGGGGGCGACTTGGCAGACTGCCACTATCTTCTTTCATTATTTCGTATGTTACACGTACCATATAAGTCTGTGTTTGCTTGGTTTGCCGTCCTGTATGTCAATGCAGGAATGATTGTTATTTTATTGTTATAAATAATATATGTGCATTCAGAGACATTTCAAATATTTAGCTTGCTTGAATTCTCACTTTTGCATACTTTCCCCTCCCTATACTCACCCCCTGCCTTCACGTCTGCTACCAAGTCAAAATAAAAGTCTCCCCCATCTCTGTCTCCCATTGTTTTTTCCATAGTTGATTGAATGGTGTGCTAGGTTCAGTGAACTTGGTCTTGGCTAGTGCTCCACCCAGAAACAACCTTCTCTTCTATACGAATTATCATATGAAAGCTGCTAATGTCATTTTACTGCAGCTCTGCTTCATGTTTCAGAATTGTAAGTGGCATCGTGTAGTCCACATTTGCCCAGTTTCAGGGAATAACCCTTCTTCTTCTCCCTTCCTTCTTTTTACCCTACATTTCAGTGGAAAATATTGTCTCCTTCCTTTTATTTGCTGGATCAGCACCTTCCCTTCAATAAATATTTGCTACTTCAGATACGAAAACAACTTTCAATCTGGGATCCTGATGCTGTTAGAAATATTATTGGATAATGTGGGACTTACTCTCTGAAGATGACATTGGTTATTGCAGGCTGATTTACAGCAGTGGAGGGAGCTGGTCTCTTGGAACTTCAGAATGGTGGGACTCTCTTCAAAAAGAGTTTCAGACAGGAAATTTTAAATTTCAGCATAGCACAACAGTAAAGGAGAGAGACTAATGTGGTATAAATTTTAAATGGTGTTGACTGATGTCACTAGCTAATGGTCTGCCCTCAAACTGGTTACGTATAAATGTAAAATATTTTTATATATTGAATATATTCATGAGCATGTATGAATATGCTGTTGTGATTTTGAGATGCTAATATCAACAAAAATGAATTTGTTCTTTACAATAGTGGTTTGAGTGTCAAGAGAGATTCTTTGTTGTCATTACAAGTTTAATAGCCACAAAGCATAAGTACAAAATCTCACTCTATGCCACCACTAAATGGAATTTGCATGCATATTAAAGTGTAAACCAGTTTTCTGATGTTGAAACAATAGCTTCACGAGAACAGGTATAATTTAAATGAGGAAGAGCATTTGCCCACACAGTCAGGCATGAGCAATTTTTCTTGGAATTAGTCAGAAAAGACAATATATATCAAAACTTTAAGGGTTCTTATTTTTTTAGCATGTTTCTTCAAAAGAAATCTTTACAAGAAACTACAAATGTTAACGGCTGGTATTGTTCAGCTCAATAGCAGGAAATGCAACATGACTGCTTTTACTGGGTGCGTGGGAGAGAGGACACTTCGCTTCCTAAAAGAAATATTGTTTTTTCATTATTTTTATGTTTGTTGTTCCCACAAAAATGGACCCAAGTGTTTTGAAAGGATTATAAATATGGTTGCAATTTGGCACTGTGAGCTGGTTGCAGCCGCTGTGTGTATGTGTCTCTCTGTGCTCGTGTGTGGAATTTGGCCAATTCGAACTCTGAGCTGGTCACAAGCAGCCAAATGGTTTTCAGTTTTCTTTTGTTGTAGCTGCATTCCCTACAGGGTAAAACCTTTCAGGCTCTACTTCAAGGTACAATATGCTCCTCTGAGAAGATAAAGTATTAAAATGCAGTGTCTGCTTGTGAAAACTCAAACTTTGCAAAGTTACGCTCTTTTCGTCTCCAAGAAATAACAGTTCCATCTTTCCAGGTCTTGGTTAAGCCAAGACACATGCTAATTTTCTTTTAACTTTGGAATTCTGATGGCCTTAAGGAAATATGCCTTTAAGAGAAGAATGGAATCTGCTGCACCGTGAAGGAGTCGAAGTGTCTGGTGTGATTAATCTGGAAAGGTCTTCTTCACTAGCATTTGGAGTGGATCAATTAGGTGTGAGAGCAGTCTAGTATTTGGGTTTATGCATCATCACAGCTTATTTTAAATATTGTGAGACAGCGGGAACAGGCAAACCATCTGTCGTTTATCACAGAACTGCATCTTTTATTACTTGGCTGCATAAATATCTGAGATGTGATAGGCTTGGTCATGAGAGAGGTGGGCCATCTTCCATAGCAAACCAAGCACTGTCCATTCCTGCTGGTGTCAGGCAGAGTTGAGGTTACAACGCCAGACAGATTCCTAAGACAGCAAACAAAACTGTCAGACTATATTGAGATCCTGATGGAGCCTGAAGGCCAGTACGAACTGCAGGTTTATGTAAGCAGCTGCCTCTCCTGTTTTCCGAATCTTTAATAATGTGCTCTTTGCCAGGGTATCTGGACGTTCATCTTTCTGTTACATTCTAGGTTGTTGCAGTTACTAAAGAAAATGTATATTATCACTTGGAATGAAATATATACACACATACAGAATGAATATATGGAGTGAAATATGTGTATGTGTACATAGCACATACTGAAACAAACAAGCTAAAAGGAATGTTTTGAGACATTTGACAGTGTTAATATTGATTACTAAATAGATTAAGAGACAGCCACAAGAGGTTTTGTCAGGAGATCAAACTTTACCTGTGTGACAGTGTTAATAGTATGAGACCCGAACATTTATCAACAAAACAATTTCAGCTGCTTGGCAAAAAGCATTGCATCTCTGAAGTGTTTTGTCATACAGCTTCTTCCACCTAACAAATCATGGTGTTATACACTTAAACTTGCTCATGTCAAGGAGAAGAATGTTTCCAGCAGGAGGCTGTATCAGTAAGGTTCTTGATTAAGGAATCCTTCAAAGATATGTTTTATTTAGTGTGCATAATTATCATATTATTGATAGAAAGGTGGCAAAAAGAATGTTAGAACTAGCTGGGCTGGATTAGTGGTCCGTCTGGCCCATCTTGTCTCATGCAGTAGATGACCGTACTAGACTTTACATGGGAATAAGAAACCTTAGCATACGAGATTTCTTCTGATACATATTCTTCCAACTGTAAGTGTTCCGTAATTTCTACAGGAGAGGTATGAATTTGAGACCAGAAGAAAATCACTGTCTGTGCAGAATGAAACCCCATAAGACTGCTAAGACTAACATATGCAGAATAGCCATTCCATGCACCTCTGAAGACTTGGTTCAGATGTGTGTCAAAATCCATGGTAGACATCTTTATGTTTGATTAATGTGAGGATTAGTTGAAACTTTTGTCCTGACCTTTTGTCTCAGGCCACAGCTCTGCTTTTTAGTCTACAATGTAACATCTGTGTTAATAATTAAGAAACTCATAATTTTCCAGAAATCTTGTTGATGTCACTCAATGGAGATTCCAGTGGAATAAACTGGAATTCAACATCTGCAAAATAATTAGTATATGACCCTTAAAGGGGCAGTGCTTAGGAAGCAGTACGTCTGCGTTCTGGCTCACATGTAGAAGGTTTCCTTCCACTTAGAAAAGAGCAGAAGGAACTTTCCCCTTACTGTTATCTCCTGATTCAAGGGTGAGAGAAAAACTATTGCTCCTAGAGAGTGCTGTAAGCACAACATAAAAAGGGAAGCAGCATCTCAGCAAAGGCATAAAGTGAACGTGGAAAACGATCAAGAAAGGTGCAGATAATTTAGATAGATAGCTGTCTGATGGTCACAACTGAACTGCCAGAGCTTTAGAGCTGTATCATGGAAGTGATGATTGTTGCTTTTGCCAAAATACAGCTTGTAATTCTTATCTAGCCTTCAGCTCGAGACTTAGGAGCTAAAGCCAGACTGTGACTGACTTGGGCATTACTGGTGTTACTGAGTTGGAGACCATTTCTCAGAACTCATTCTCTAATATAAGGTCAGATGTTTCAGCTCCATCCAGTCAGAGAAAGGGCAGCTTGTTCACACTCTGAGCACTCAATTATTTTAAGGAATCTGGAACAAGTGAACATTCCAAAGCTCCAAAAATGCATCGAATCTGCCTTTTAAAATTGCATCTAACTTTATACTTACCAAAGTTTTTACATGACCTGGACCTGTACAGATTATTAGAGTAAATAATAAAAATATAAATGACTCAGAATATAATTTATCTTGGTATATGTACTACCGTTTGATGATGGTTTCTTACTGATAAACTTCATTATTTGGGAGATTCTCAAGACAGGTGACATTTGGGGAATATTATGAAGAGGTCTCTATTTCCCTGATATTACCCCAAACAGAAAAATCTGGAGCAACAGACTTGGATTTTGAACTACCAAAATTGTTGGCATTTTGAAATGACATTTTTGTTCTGATAAAAATGTCAGCATTTTCCTATTTATTCTAACATTGTAAAAACATTATTTTTAGAAATTTTTGGTAAAATTGTCATATTTCATCTTTCTGCCCAAAATTGGATTTCAAAAGATGTTGAAATATTTTTGTTTTCTGCAACATGGATATCCTACTTTTGAGCAATCCTAGTCTGTACATTTTACTTTACAGTTTAACTGATCTGTATCCTACGGAAGGGTTCTTCACTGAAAATTAATGCCGGTTCCATTGGTTATATAATAAACACCAACAGCTGTCAAAAGCAGAGTGAAGCAAAAGGGGGGAAAAAAGACAGTAATTGTCTTATAAGAGCGCCTCATGGTAATTCAAGAAACATTCTGCAAATTCCACCTCAGTGGGATATGAAATAAAACCCACATTATGATGGATTGGGAAAACCTGGGGTGGCCCAAAGCTACTTTCTCTAGGATGATTTCTTCCTCTTTATTTTTATTTTCTGATAGCTTCCCTAACTCTAACAAGAGTAGAAAAAAATTGGAGACAGGAAAATGTATGACCATGGTAAAATAAAAAAGAAGGGGAAAAAAATCTTTTGCAATATCAGATAATCTTGAAATACAATAATGTATCTTGCAAACCTGTGAGATCTATAGCAGGCTTATAACTGATCAATTTTCCACCCAGGTTTACAAGAAAAATAAAGACCACTATAGTTCATAAATCAACATTTCTTAAGGTACTTGTATGTTTTCTCTCTCCTGAAGGTTAGTGATTTTAAAAGGAAGCTATAAAAGTAAACACATTCAATGAAACTGAGGCATACTAGCAAAAGAATATTTGCAGGGGCATGTATATATAAAGAGATAATATATACATACTATATACTAGGTAACCATAATTAGGTTGTGAATTTCATTGTATAACAAATGGCCGTTGATGTCTATAAAAGCAGCAAAGTATTTTGATCCCAAGTCTTTTGACAATCTCATTTACAGTTTTCATTTTATAGAGGTCCAAAGGCACCTAAGCCTTAGAGAACAGGTTTACTTTTCTGTTTTGAACTGGCCACCATGGAGAGTTTTCTCTGACTTTATACTGAAGTCAAAACATTGGAGGGACATAGATATCTACGAGGATTCCATAAGCAGCAATAGTGACTTTGCAGTACTAGATGTATGTATTTCTGACCGAGGTGTTACAAATCACTGGACCAAGTCAATGGTTTGTTCTCTCTTTGGGAGAACTGAACACCCCAGACCTTTAAACAGATAACTAGATGTGCTCCCCAACATTTTCACTGTCATTTTAATGGGGCTGCCAGGAGAATTAGGAGGCTTTGTGGCTCCATGGGGCAATATGAAACACAGCTCTATAACTGCTCTACCTGAAGCACCCGCAGGTGTGCAGCTATCCCAAGTGTACCCTTTTCACCTCCCTCCTTACAGAAGATGGGACTATATCTATCAGTTATGGCCCACCCTGCTACCAGGTGGGCCTCTTCAGGATTCAGGGTTCAGCGGGAAATACACCATCCTCAGTCTGGGGGTGAAGGTGAGACTGCAACATCTCTCTGTGTGGTTATTGCGCAGTGCTGTTTGCTCAAGGGCAGTGCTGAAGCTCCTAGTTTGCAGTAGCTGCTGCAGTGTCTGGTTTCACAGTAGGTCAGAAATTCGTGTCTGAGGTCCTCAAGGCTCACCACCCAGCTTAGCTGGGGTTCTAAAGCAGCAGGAGCTTGATTTGCCATCATTCAGCAAGGCAGAGCCATGTGTAAACCCATATCTGTCAATCACCAATTCTTTTTCTAATCCACTTGCTCATATTGCCTCCTCCGTTTGCCTTTGCATTTTTGTTCCCTTCGTCATATAGAATTGGTAACAGTTGTAGAGACACCAGCTCGTCACGGTCATCTGTGTGTTGCATGCATAAAGAGGTTTTAAGAAAGAATTTGATAAGTAAAATGGACTTGTAAGATTGGGCTCCATACTGTTGTGTGTAAATTTTAGGTTCCAGGCACTACAATATCTGGATTTTGAATCCCTGTATTTGTGTTTTCTGTATTAGTTTAGACACTTGAGTAACACCTGAGCTAAATTTTGTCTTTCAGCCCCCCCAAAAATGCCATCTCAGGATCAGCACTCAGTCATCCCAAGCTTGCTTCTGTCCTCTTTTCTTATAATCCTACTTCTGTTTTTTTGTTTTGTTTTGTTTTTTTTCACATTGTAAAAATTCCCCTGCATGTCTGTTCAGCTAACTTCCCAAGCCCTTCTCCTGAGTCCTCTGGGAGCCCACCTCCCATACTCAGCAAGCTTTGAGCCCCCAACTCCATTATACACCCTACCTTGAAAGAAAAAAAAAATTACTCTTCAGCTTGCTGACAGTCTGTCGCAAACACTAGATGTGCCCTTTCCCTTCTGCAGAAAGGGCCAGATCACTAGTGTTTTTGTGATGATCTGGATGCCCCGTACTGTCCCCTCAGCGAGTGCTGGAAGCCACAATGAGCTGCCAAGGCTTTAAGGGAAACAAATGTCTGGATTCCTGGGCAGCTCACTGCCTGGGTTGGCTGCTCTCTATGTTGCACCTGAAGTTTGAAGAGAAAATTGTGTTTTCACATGAGAAGAAAATATACCTGACAGTTTTGAATTCTGAAGGATAGCTGCAGCTAAACAGTGCAACTAAGGTAGCTTTGTAAAGTTGCTCTGCGGTATTGACAGCCAGTCAGTCGAGTTGCTTAATCCAAATACTTTTACAGTTAGAATATGTTGCCAGAAAAAGGAAATCAGTTCTTGAGGTGCATTATCTCCTTTCAAGACTGTCCTGGGGGCACTTACTCATTATCCTGGAATAAAACAAATGAAAGATTTCTTTTAAAAAATATTGTTCAATCCATTTAGAGTCCCTGGAGCTGAGTATTTTACATTTTTGTGGCTTGATAAAATAAAACCAGCAATTAGTTTACATGTATTTATCGTTTATGGTTCTTTCCTTCTCTTTGCAGCTCATTTTGAATACTATAATCCTGACAGATTAACTTTACTACTACAAAAATTATTATTATTTCCTGTAACTATGAATGAAATAGGAGTACATGTGTTCACTATGACTGATGGAGGGAAATGTCATTCTGCTAGATAGTATTTTAAGCAGATTGCCTCACCAAAAAAAAAAAAAAAGCTGTAGACAAATATTCGTGTATGTATTTGCTTGTGTGTATGTATGCCATTTCTTCAGCAACAGTTTTTGAATCTGACCAAATCTGAGAGGGGATAAATATTGCATGAAGGTCAGTGAAAACATGTAGCATGATAGGGAAAAAATACCCCATGAAGGCACTGGTAGGGAGAATGGCTGCAGGCAGGCTGCAGCACACCAGAGAACCCAAACAGGGCAGAAACTTAAAAAAACTTCATCCAGGGAGAAGTGTCATCAGACCTCATGACAAACCAGGAGACAGAGAATCTCTACCATTTGCTTTATCCAAAGCCTATAGGACTCCTTGCTTAAGAGCATATAAGAGGCTGGTTAAAAATCTGATTATGGTAGATTGTGAGAGTGGTGAGACACTGGAACAGGTTGCCCAGAAAGGTTGTGGATGCCCCGTCCCTGGCAGTGTTCCAGGCCAGGTTGGATGGGGCTTTGAGCAACCTGGTCTAGTGGAAGGTGTCCCTGCCCATGGCAGGGGGGTTGGAACTAGATGACCTTTAAGGTCCCTTCCAACCCAGACCATTCCATGATTCTATCTCCATTTGAAAATTTTCCTTAGCCCTGATCCTGGACTATCAGATGATTGCTGGCACTGCTAGTGACTGCATAGCCAGATATGTCACAGAGCAACACTGAACAGCACAAAGAAAAATAAATGAAAAGCGCTTTTTTTTCCCCTCCCCAGAGGACAATCAGTGCTATAAATTGGATCTAGTTTAGGAAGTCACCATGCAGAAAAATAGTATTAGAAATTTTACCTCCTGTTTTAAAATGACAGAAATTTTTTCACCTCCTTGGCATTTCATTCTTCTTTATATCTCTGCTTTGTACATGTGAGATGGTGTTCAGTCAAAGAATCACAAAGCCCAGGGTATAAAGTCAGTGTAGTATTGAAGTCTCTTTTTCACTGGCTAGGTATCAGTGCCTGCTATACAGAGCTCTCACAGGCTTATTTCTGGCATAGCCCAAGAAAGTTGTGCCTCAGGATGAATCTGCAGGGTGTGCAGGTTGACTACCTCCTTCTTCAGACTGTGATTCTGCATCTCATGACATGAGTTATAAAGCTGTTTAACAATGTAGTTGCTAAAAATTGAGGCCTTTGGTGGAAACTCAACCATTTGACCCACTTTGGCTGAAATGTTTATACCTGCAGGGTTTTGGTGTTTCTTTCAGCAAGGGTAACAATTTTCCCTTTAAAAATATCACTCCAGCAAAAACCCAACACATTTTGATAGAAATTGTGAGTAAACAAAATTAATTCGTGATTCTTACAGACTGTTTTGACTGGAAAATTTTCTTCCATAATCAGAAATTTTAAGGCCAGAAAATACCATTATGGCAGTCCTTTTAGGTAACACAAGTAACAGAACCTAAGATGGTTCCCATCCTGCAGGCTCCATTTTCACTCTGCATACATTTTTCCTTTGCCTAATAAAAGAACAGAATAATCTCAAAACCTAGAATGTCTGTTGCATCTTTCTGATACTACACCTGCTGTTAAGTTTTCTATAATGTAATCTTTGATCTGCTCTGCTTTTGCTAAGCATTTCATGTCCTGAACCTGTCCTGCTTGTAAACTTTTTAATTTTAACCTTTTTTTCAGGATGATTTTCTGTAAATCTTGCTCTTAGCATTCTATTGCTGTTAGTGATAATTTCGATTTATCTTAATGACATTGAATCTTCTGTATTTTGTCCTTTTCACGCAAATAATTTTCATCTGAGACAAAAGACCAGCTACTTCTGGAAAAGAGTATAGCTGTGGAGGTGCCAGAGAACTGCCTGGATTATCTGCACAGGCTATGCGAGCAGATACATGGCACTCTTCTTTCTAGCTCTGGTGGGCAGTGACAGCAGGTTTGCGGTTGTAACATTTTCTTCTAGGACTTGTCCATTGCCCTTCCTACTTTGCTTTATGTCAAATTTCAGGGGGGGAAGGGAAAAAGCACACATGTTGGGTGAGACAGTGCACGTGGAGCACTCCAGTTTGCATGTGAAGCGAACTGGAAGGATGTGGCTCTCAGCTGAGCGGAGAGGTGGGCTGCATGGGCACACAGCTGCGAATGCGTTGTGTGATGTGGGAGCCTGTGCACACCCTGTGGGGCTGGGCCTGGAGATCCTCAGCCTCCCTCCCGTGGTAAAACTGCAGCTGATGCAGGGCCAGGGTACAAACACTGCTTGAGCTGATAGTTCTGGGCCTTTCTGAATAGTAAAATTTGCATTCCCTTCTTGGACAGTGTAGTACATAACTTTCCCATTGAATATGCCTGGGCTATTTTCGTTTTGTTATTGCCATCCTTACAAATTTACTGTTTGCCATTTTGTTTGCACTAGCAAGTTTGACCATAAAAACATCCAAAGCCTCTGTAGCTTGTTTTACAGAGGATTACCACAGGCCTAGATATAATATTTGGGATCTGCAGCGAGAGATATGGCTTTCAAGAGACATCCCGACACTGACTTGGCATTCGTGTCCCACCTGCTGAATGCCAGTGGGATCCTGTCCATTGCTTTCACAGGCTTTGGATCTCACCCAGAGCATTCTCAAAGACGGGTGGGAACTGGGAGTGTGGGTTGGATTAGGAAATCACAAACAGTTTTGAGAGAGGTTTTCTTTTTAATAAAAATTTAATTTTTGTCAGCATTTTCTGAACAGCTCTAACAACTGCTCTGGAAATCAGAGAGTTTATATTGTCCTGTACAGTAATGTGTGCTACATTCCCATATTCAATTTTCATACCATAATGTCTCCCAAATAATTTTAAAGCTTCATCATAAACCTTACCAATCATCAGAAAATTAAAGAGAAGTTCTCTTTAAAAGTTTATTTGGTATTACACTAATTTCCTTTAAAATCTAGGATACATGTTTCTAAGACATTTATTTCAGAGCACTGTGACCCTTACTGTTACTGTCTTATCCTACTTTGATGTTGGAGTTTTGCAGCATTTTTTAATGTTTTTCTTCCTCTTTAAGCAGAATCAAAACCTCAATGTCTATTTTTCTTTGCCCATGTTCTTTTGTTTCCAAATTGTAGAAAACAGCTTTATCTATTCCTTCTCATGCAGTGTGTATGTTCAAAGACCGTCGTATTTTTGGCTAAAAATTCCTAGCAAACTAGAACACAGGTATTTTTTAACCATTTTGACCATTCATCTTAATCTGCTGCTGCGTATTTTCACTGATAGCACAGTCCTTTTCTCTATCAAAACATATATTCATATGCATCCTACTTACTCTACTGATCACCTTGGGTGCTTACCAACACTTGCTCCTGCTGTCATTTCCTCGCTGACATAACCAGGAAGAAATCCCTCTGCCAGGTCCCTCGAGGCTCCGTGGGCCGCGTGTGGCTCTGCAAGGTGGACTTCCTAACTACCAGAAAGACTAAAATCAGCATCTGCTTCTTAAAGGATCTTGTATTCCTGTTGTAAGTTTTACCCTAGTGAGTACTCCAAGTCAAACAATACTGTGGTTGTGAATTGTTGTCTTGCTTGCAGCCTTGTTTCTCATTCTTGGCTTGTGTCCTAGAACAGGATCCAGAGCGGTTACAGACTACAGCAATACAAAAGAAAATGCCACAAAAGAAACAGTTGCACAATCTGCTTGCAGGCACGCTGCTCCTGTTGTGTGTTTCTGCTGAGCTGGCCCCCAAAATACAGGTAATTTAAATCCCCCAGAATTAAAAGTAAAAAGCAAACAGAAAGTTGAACTCCTTATAATCTCTTCCATTTTGGAGAAAGAGGAAACAGAAAGGAAAAATCTTTTAGGTATTCACTTTAAGTGCTCTTGAGTCTAAGAACCATGACTGAGAAGCACTTAAAAATCCTCGTAGCCCTTAATCCCTATTCAAACTGCAGTGTTAGTAAAACTCTGCCCAGCACTCATCTTACCTCCTTACTTCCTCTCAAGAGGACACCAGACCTCTGTGCAAGCGATATTACTGCTTGCAAGCGAGGCAACCTTCTCCAAATTGTGTGCCTGGAATGACCTTGAGGATTTGGTTGTAAACCCCATTTCTGGTACTCTTTACCAAACCTCAGTAACTACAGCAGCAATCTGGGCAGAAGCCTTTTTCTAGAGCTACTGATGGATATCCTAAGTCAGAAATGATATGCTGGACTTCCAAATAAAAGAAACTTAACTAGGTTTCCTAGAAATCTGGATGGTTCCCCCATGGAAACACAGAAGGGTTTATCAGCTCCCCGGACAAGGGGCAGTGTGTCCCCTCCTGTCCTACCACTGCAGAAGGAAAACAACAGAAAGTATAGCTCCACTAAAAACAAGTGGAGTTTTGTTTAGAAATGGTCTTCAGGAGATGGCAAAGGGAATTAACAGTGGTATCTAGTTATCAACAGAAAATGGAAGGAGAGAAGAAATATATGTATTCTTCTTATTATGCTATTTTAAATAACTGCAAAAACAGCTAGAAATGAGACTAAGATAAATGTGCAGAGGAGATGGAAACAGAAGTTGCACAGAAAATTTTTTTTTGGAGGTAATTGAAAGCTGTAAGAGACTGCATCTCAAGACGAAGCCATGCATAGAAAGAGGAGGGAAATTATAGCCAAGTTAAAAGATACCTTAAGGAAAAGTATTCTAAGGAAAAATACAGGCACTGAAATGTACCAGAGAGAAAAGGCAGACAGCAAAAATAAGGTAGACAGCTTAAAAAGAAGGAAAAAGCATGAAATAAAAGGAGATGAGATACAGATTGAATGACTGGCTATTCTGGCACTCAGTTTGCTGCCACCTTTTCTTTGCCATTAGTGTAAATACACCGGCCTTCACTTATACATAAATCTCTGGACATATAGTGGCAGATGACATTTAATACTGGCAAGTTCAGTGTGAGAGGATTTTCTGAATGGGGAAGAACCGGTGTCTCAGGTTTAAGCTACTCCCACTTATCTCTCTGCTTAGGTCGTGTGCAGTGCACAAGAACGGGCGGAGGTTTGTACTATAGTTCTGCAATATAATTACTTTTGCTACTCCAAATGGGATAGATGATACAAATCTTAATCAGAATGTAAAAGAGAGATTATGGTCATTTCAAGCTTCCTCCCTGACCCCCAAAACTCATGCATCAAACAGAGGCCAGAGTGGGACAGCCAGTATTAAAAATAGATATATTTTTTGTATACTAGGATTCAGGAATGATGCTGTGTTTTCACTGTGCAGCTGATTGCTTCTCTGCCATCAGCTCTCGCCTCATCACTGAGGATTTGGTGGATGAATGCAAGCCTGTTTCCTCCGTTTCCAGCCCCAGTCCTGTGCTTGGGGAGGACACTGTTGCTCAAAACATTTGCCAGGGGTCAGCAGTGATTCCCCACTATGCTGCCAACTGCCCATGCAACCGCAGGCAAATTCTTTTGCCTCTCCGGGTCTCAGGTTTGAGGCAGCACATCCAACTCGCTGCTATGCGAGCAAACGTGTTAAAGCTTCTTGAATACAGGGCTAAGGGGGAATCAAGTGCATTTAGCCTTGCCTGGCTAAGACCTCTCAGCTCCCAGTTGCACTTGAAGGTGTTGAGGCGAGTGAAAAGGTAGCGGCAAAGCCTGGTTTTCAGCTACTGAAATGTCAGGGGCAAGGACTTGGGGCTAGAGGAGCCCACTTGGACGCACAGCTGTGCAAACCGCTTCACTGACCTTTGCAACGTCCCTTGCTGTGCACTCGCCTTTCCCCGGCTCAGCCGCATCTCTGTTGTTCCAGCAACGCCTCTACTTAACGCTGAGCTGGGTCCGGTGCTTTGTTAGGTCTCTCCTTGGCACCGGCACCAGAGACACTTCGCTTCCCTCTTATCTGGCCTCTTTGCTTCACCTTTTCTCTATTGGCTGCATTATTATACCACCGATACATCACCCTGGGATCAAAACAGTCCCTCTCCACACATATGTAAATTCTAAATTACCTCATCGTTAATCTAGGAAACAGGCAGTTTTCCATATTAGCAGGCAATCTGTTCCTCTACAGTGTTGTGGTTCAACGAGGAGCCCGTCACCCTTGGCGAGGCAGCGCATCCCGGCCCGGACCCCTGCCCTGTGCCGGACGCCCGGCTCCTGCGGGCTGTCCTGACCCAGTGTACCGGAGTGCCGGTCCTCACGCACATTCACAGGTGACCAACACAGGTTACTGCCATTTGGAGAGGTGTAATGGGGAAACTTTGTAAAATCAGCCACCCTGGGGACTGCAGTTTTACCTGGTTACCCTGGTTATCTGTTTTCAAATGCCTTCTGCCACTGAAAGTTTTAGTGCAGCTAAACTGGGTGCACTGCAGCGTACGGTCATTAAGTTCATCCTATTTGTGTGCTCCTGTTACAGCAGACTGTCAATTAAACTGATTGTTCGCATGCATTTTCATGTGCTGCATGCTTATATATTAGTGCACCTAACAGGAGAACATGAGAAGCATGTGCTCAGTGACAAATTGAAATGCAAGGGAATAAATTAGCATCTTACTTTGAAAAAAGCTTGCTTTATTAACATGTGTTTTGTTCAAAACTGAATGGAGAAATTCAGGCGTTTACGTAAAATGTAAGCAATTGAATTATCTTCAATATTCCTTGATAGCGGTTGAGAAACTGGTATTGTTTTCAGTGTATTTCACAACTGGTTGCCTTGAAAAACTGCTTACTGGTATATAATGTTTACCATTAACTGAGAAAATGATCTGGTGCCTGAATACAGAATTATCGAAAGGGTGTTTATTGTCTCCTTGTTGTCTTCCCTACGATTTAAAAAGGCATGAACGAAACAGGCTGAGTAATGGCCTGTTAAGGTGCTGTTTTAATTTTCAGCCACTAGTGAGTGCTCTTGAATAGTTTTTCAAGGCAGAGAATCCTTGAACCCCTGCGAACTGCAAAGTCTGAACCTCTGGGTGAATTTCTTGGAAGCAGGAGAAAGAATGTGATTTATAAGGGGGGAAATGTGGTGCCACCGGTGCGGAGGGGACCTCCCCGAACGGGGCAAGAAATGGGGCTGCAGCAGCGGATGGACTGGCAGGGACTTGGCTTTATTAGTGAGTGGGATTAAAAAGAAAATAACAGCGCTGACAATCTCTGCAGCTCGCAGTCACTTTTATTTCTGTCCACTGGTAATCCTGCTTTAAAATATCTGCAGCTTCATCAGGAGTTTCTGTTTCAGCCTACTTGTACCTGCTGCTACTTGTTTTGTCTTGTGTGCGTGTGCATGCTAGCTTGCAGATTTAGACACTTACGCAGGCTAAATAAACAGCAAATGCTGGGTGTTAGCCTGGGCTGAACTCTGAGCCTTGTACAAATAAACGTGGTTATAGTTGGCTGAAAAGGTAACGATTTAGTTAGATTTGGAAGAAACAAGTTGTAAATTACGGACACATGCAACTGAAGTTTTTGATGTGCAACTTCACCAAGTGAATATTTTTACGTTGACTGAGGCTTGATACTGTCCTAATAACAAAATGAAGACTTCGTATTTACATGCTCGGACAGAGTCTGAGATGTTAATAATTGAAGGGAGACAATGGAAACCTCTAGCTGTATGCGACAACGTTTGTACACCCAGCAATGGCAGCTTAGAAGATGCAGGAAGCATCTCTGGATGTGCTAAACTGTTCCTTCTCTTATGGGATAAAAAAGTCTGTAAAACTGAGTGGTTCAGATATCCAAGTTACTTTAAAAATTCTGCTTAAAAGAAACAAGCTCTATTGCTTTTGATTCTTAGTCATCACCAGTTAACTTCAGCACTCATTTTCCCCCACCCCCTCACCCTGCACAATTCATACTCATTGTAATTAATTTTATGGCCTTTTTAGCAAAGGGAGACCTCTACATTTTATGCTACATTGCACAAGCAATTGAAAGTTGCAGATGAAAAAAACCTAAGCACCAAATGTTTAGCAGGTTTTTATTCTATTTTAAATGAGCAACCTATTTAAATCAATTATCAGCTTAAAATGAGCAGCCTGATCTAATTAGTGTTAGCCCCTGGTGGGTTAATGAATGAAAGGGAGGTGCTGGGCAGATGTGCTTTCCCCCAGGATATTCTTCTACTGACCACATTGACACAGAATCCTTCTAGGTGGGAGAATTTTATCAAACAAAATTGCTGAAAACAAGAATTATAAGATGTAGAATTATTAATTCGATTAGCAGAACAATGTGTTATATGGCTTTGGGGTCTTTGCTTTAGTGTGTGGGGTTTTTTTCCAGACTTTTTAAGACAGGATTTGTTACTGTGAGATAAGTCATTACAAATCCCAAATAAATTACTTTTAGAATTAGCATGTGAATTCATTTTTGTAAGACACAAGAATTAAACATACTTACGGAAAATGCCAACTAAAATCTTCAAAAAACTTGGTCAATAAGCATAGATCAGCTCATACCCATCCTTCCTGTTCCTCTCCTGATTCTCAGTTCCCCAGTTACTTAAACATAATGTCCTCTGAGCTTTATTATGTAGCCAATTAGTAAGTTTAATATAGTACATGCAAGTATAAAATATGATAACTATCATTAAGTGTGACAAAGGGAGAAAAATGATGCTGTTAATAAATGGTCTTATTTTCTTATCCCTTTGATGCATTTGCTGACTTCTCCACTGTGAGTGCACAGATGTTTGCATTTTTGGAAGATGACATTTCTGGAACCAAATACTAAGTTGCTGGTAAATATTACAATTTGTTACTGTGCAGGACTTCCAGGTTTCTTATTCAGGATGTGATTTTTAAAGCGGGTCCCACTGCTTTCCCCTCTTTCCCCATGTTTTCTCCCGCCTGTGTGGCTCCATAAAGATCCATGGGTCGCACCATGAACTGCGAGGTACCCCCAGGAGCCCATCTGCTGCTCTCTCCACTGGGCATTGTATCTTCCTCCACGAAAACTGACTGGTGGGTTGGCTTTCACTTTTACAGATCTAATACTGGTTATCCAGATTCCTATCAGTCTTTTCAGAAATACATCTATATAGACATGAGAGACTATAAAATTCACAAATATTCTCATACGGCAACAAAAATATATTGACATGTTGACACTTGTGTGTTATTCCTGGATCCTCATCCTCTGCTAGGTGAATAATCAAGTCTTCTTAAATTTCTCTTTTTAACTGGGACAAATAAACAGATGTTGATGAATTATAACACTGTTGAACAAACTCTGGAGTGTTTGATGGTAGAGTCTGCTTTAAATGTAGAAAAACTCCCTTGTTGCTGTTTTGAAACATTTTGAATGTTTTGGAACAGTCCACGCACTAGATGAAGTGCAGTGGTCTGACGGTTATGGGCCACTGAGGCTTCAGCAAAAATAACTGGTTTACTAGAGAACTTTTTTCATTGCTTTGCTCAGTGGCATGCACACAAGTCTGTCAGAAAAGGTCAAAAGGATTTTTAAAAGATGGGTGTGAAGATGTCCTTTTAAAATGTCCAAATAAGGGCATTAGCAGATGCATTAAAAAGCGACTACGTAGGAGCAACTACTGACCCACTTGCTCTTCCCGGGTTTTCTATTTCTTTTTTACTTCCATATTACCGGCACTTTTCTGAAATTTCAAATCTCATGCCTTTATAATTATAAGGTGAATATTTTCATTAGTACAGAAGGGCTTGTAAACAGACTGAACACAGTTAATTACACAATATTTATCTGAATGTTTTAATGTGGAAGGCTTAAAACATTTGGTAAGTGACATTGGCATGCTTTGAAAAGGCTAAATAAACTGCAGAGTGTGTCATTTGAAAAGTACATGAGAAGTATGTTTTGTGTTTTTTAAATCAAATGCTAGCTTCAAGTTTTTTGAGGAGAATATCTACTGCCTTTTGGGGAGAGAAACCAAGAAAAATAACTTCTGAGGCTTTTTTTTCTCCTTTTGAAAGTGAAATTAGAACCTGACAGATAATCATAGTTTCACCATGAGTTATTACAATGATTTATTCAATTAACCTCATGAATATAAACCCTATCATTAAATAAGCTAAATTTGAGTGCAACAATTACAACTTTTGCTAACTGGAAGCAGTGTAAGTATTAAGTGTTTAAATATACCAATATTGGAGCATGATAATTTTTAAACATAATTACCTCTTTTATTATATTTTGATTAGATTAAAATTAATGCATTATTAAGCCATGATATGTTCTACCATCTAGACCTCTGTATAGACAAAGATAGGAGTTCCCCCCCGCACACACCCTTTTCTCAGGTCTAAATTAATTAAATTCCCTTTAATTATAATTTACTAAAAAGCTCCACTTTTACCACTATTATGTCTTTTGAACTTTGAAATTCAAAAAAAAAAAAAAAAAAAAAAAAAATCCAAACCCTTAAAATGGTCTTTTGCGGGAGAACTGAACTGTCAGCGAATTCAGGCAAAATTAATTATTTCAGCTTGATAAACCTTTTCATCTATTTGACTCCTTATACAGAAAAGCCAATTAATAATGTCAAACATGCTTTGCCTCCAGGGACCAGTGGGTTGTAATGAGTGTGTTTACTGCGGAGTGGCTATAGCAGAAAGAGCCACGTGTAGCGGCGCTCTAATCGCGCCACACCTGTCAAGCTGAGTCTCATTATCTGTGTACCAAGGGCAAACCTCATTTTGTCAGGAGTGGTTTTCGAAGAACTAACAACTGCCTGGGGAAGCATACAGGACTGTCGGCCAGTAGACGAGTCACTTAATTACCAATCAGAGCAGCAGAAGTGAATTCCTAATGTTCTTTAGTACCGACCCAGCTAATCACCAGGATGTGCATCTCACCTTATCAGGGTGCCCGGACCAACCATTCATTTTCAGCGTGAGGCTAATTCACCGCTTTTCCCTATGTTCTAATAGGCTACGATGGATGATGTTGCTCGGTACGCAGCTATATATCAAATGCACGTTATCGTGCCAGCGTAACTGATCTGATTGCCTCTTCCCCTTCCGATTTTTAGCTGATAATGGGGTGGCTCTTGGCGAGGGGATGGCCACCTCTGGGGTGACCTCGGAGCTCCCTCTGAAATGTGTGTGCGCACATGCAAATGCAGCTCCATAAGACAAACGAAGGGCTGACCTTGGAGTGGATTATATTTCGAAAGCCATGTATACACATTACCTAAGCCCTCAGAACTTCCCCATGGGATAAGTAGTATTATCCTTACTTTACATATTGGGAATGGAGACAAACTTCTGGCCTGTGACAAACAGATTTAGCTCCCCATGGAGCAGTGGAGGAGTGCAGTGTCCTTGGGGGAACTCCTGAAGGACTCTGTGCTGCTGTGGTGCCTCCCCTAACTCCAGAGCTGTGGTGTCTTCACTCTCTCTGGACGCTGGGACCATCAGCACTGCAGCTTAACCTGTGTGTAGCTAAAGCAAGTGGGAATTAGGAAATGCAAAAAGTCTATGTTTTTCTCCCCAGGAGCTGAGCGTGTTGGGT
The DNA here is from genome assembly GCF_000737465.1 of Haliaeetus leucocephalus. NCBI lineage: Eukaryota > Metazoa > Chordata > Aves > Accipitriformes > Accipitridae > Haliaeetus > Haliaeetus leucocephalus. Next base: position 608,695 of record NW_010972887.1, on the reverse strand, counting down.
TGTCCCTGAGCACACTCAGAGCAGTATCAGGTCAGATGCACAATGTCCTGGGGTGCAAGCGGGTGCCAGTTCCCTGTTCAGGTGAGCCGTGTCATGGCTTTCACTGGGTTTCTCAGATAACCAAGTGTTGCACGAAGCGGTTGGTGAAGGCAGCATTAGAATTGGAGAGATCCCAGCCCGGATTACTGGGCTATACTGCATGTCCTTATTGCCATATATTTTTAGCAATACTGCCCTCTATACAGAACATACTGCTGTTTTTAGGAAGTTGATTCTTTCTTACTCTACTTGCAGATGACAAATGATAGGCAAAAAATGCAATGAAGGAAAGTTTTTCTTAGCATATGCTAAACTAACTGGTGTGAGACTATTCTGAAATTCTGGAGTGCTAGTAGATATCAGAAAATCCAAAGTGACTGCCTGCCAAGAGAGGTTTTGCACTTCAGTTATTGCAGAATAGCTGCAGAAGTCAAAAGGTCAGTTTATCGACTATGTAAAAAGAACAAAAAGCTCCATAAACACTGAAAAATAAAATAAGCAGAAGAACGCCCCCCCTCCACACCACCACCACCCCCTCCTGAAAAGCGACCATCAAAAAATGATAGAACACATTTATGAGACGGTTCTGTTAGATGACATCTCAGCTTCTTCATGCCTGATGGTTGGAGGTGGGGGGGGTGTTTGGCAGCAGATACCCACACAGTATTATCTGGACTTCATGTATGGGACCATGCCTTAGGTGACGCTGGGTGGTTTGGAGTTGCTTTTTATTTTTATTTTTTATTTTTATTTTGTATTGTAGGAGTGAATCATCCTGTTCTGAAATGACAGCTGCACTCACCTGCCACCAGTGTTAAGCCATGTGTTCTGTGCAGTTAAGCAAAGTGAGCTCTGTAATTCTAGCCAAATTAATGCAAGGTTACAAAATAAGAGGAAGATGAGAGGGGGAAGAGGAAAGGTGGAGGGAACCCCAACTACTCAAACATCTGTGTATTAGTGTCAGCCAGCCATATGCAGGAAAAATTCATTTCCCTTGTGCCATAGCTTATCCGCTGGGGAGGAGATTATGGCAGTCAAATGAAAACAAGTACAGAGACTGTCAGCATAAAAATGTCCCCAGAGCCAGTTGTGAGCAGGAGGAGCCGGGACCAGGTCAGCAAGATTATATCGAAGTGGATTCCTATTCTCCACTGAACTAACAGAGTTTCAACAAGCTAGCGCAGCACTGGAGACTCACTGCCTGGCCAGGAGAGCTGTGCGGCCACATGGCTTCTCTCAGTATTTGGCTCTGGGGACACACGTCACACTGGGTGGATTTTTATTGGAGAAGCTACAGGGGAATGATAGATCCAGGGGCTACAGACCACTGTTAAAATAATCCTGTCTTGTCCTGCGTTTCCTTTCTTGGGGTGCATTTAGCAAAGAAGTTAAGCATGCTGAAGTCAACCTTACTACTAGTATGCTTGTGCACAGACTAAGATCTAGTATTTCACCTCAATTTAAGGCAACATTTGCTAATTCGCTGACAGGACTTTGCACAGCCAAAATTAGTGGAAAGTAGCATAAGGAATAAAAACAATGAGCTGGGAAAAAGAGGACCTGAGATAGCCAGTAAAACAGAAATGAGCCTTGTAGCAAAGGGAAAAACAGATGCTTTGTATTGATTGTTCATGTTCAGTCTTCTCATCATGACTTTCAAGCTGTCATGTTACTTCAGCTTTACTGTTTTTGTTTTCTTCTCCCAACTTTCAATGCAGATGAAAGTCTAGACTGTCCTGATTGCTCTATTCTCAGGCCAAGTACAGCCTGACCTCTCTCTTTAGTGCAGTAAGTGGCATTCATCTTCCCCTTACACAGGCAAAGGGTGAAGAAGAGGTCAGCAGCCCTAATAATTGCATCTTGGACCTCTTTGTTGGTATGGTCATATGATCTTTTGTTTTCTGTTTTATGACTGACAAGTTCTCAAAAACCTTCTGGCAACACTCAATTGTTGCAAAATTTATAATTTTAGCTGGGGAAAACTTTCAATACCGCTAGTCTTTTAAATTTTCAGTGGGGTAAATCTTATAAAATGTATCATTTCTAATCTAACTGACCCACATCTAAAACTCCAAATGCATTGAATTGAAATATTGAGTTGGAAGTGGTTTGATACAGTCAAGTATCTGTGCAAGCCATAGCAGTATTTTGAGGCAGATGTGGTTTGGATGCTTCATGCCCCTGTGCTCTTTATGGGCCATTACTATCAGTATTTTTTCTTTTGACCTAACACATGATAGGCACTATAGGGTCTCTCGGGAAAGTGGCTTACTGAAGAAAGAGAGGTGGGAGGGACACTGAGCTGTAACACTTAGGAGGCAATGGGCAGCTCTGGCTTGGCTCATATTGCAGTGCTTTGTTACAAAAGCATGCTCCCCAGCTCCTTTCTTTTCCCTTCCTCTCCCTGCTCCAAGAAAGAAATATTTCACATGTTTCAGAGGAAAAAATGTTCTCTCTTTTAACTTTTTTTTATTTATACTGGAGGTAGAGCTTGTGCCTTCATAATGATAGCTGAATCTAGAGCTGGTGGTTGAAGTTTCCAGGTTGAACTCAGCCTCTATTTCGATGGAATTGGTTGTTAATGCTTCTTTTGACTTTTGAGGGCTTTGGGAATTGAGATATAGGGGATTTCTAAACCCTACATCTTCAAATTCTATCACAATATGTGATCTCTGTGATTGGCCTATCGAAAGTGCCTAGCACAAGACGTTGTTGAGTCCCAAGAGAAGGAAAGAGGAGCAGTAAGAAAAGAGGTAAGATTTGACCAAACTTCCTTGAATTTCAAACACTTGGACTTACTTTTCTCATCCTCTCAAGACCTTGAGGGAAATAGTTCTTGAGATTTAGCAGAAAGAAGTGGCTGATCATTCTCTCCACATCAGGCAGGCCTCAAGTCATACACAGTATCCTAAAAGCAGCTTCATCCATGTGTAAGGAAAGGAGTTGTTACTTTTGTCATGCAGCCCAGAATTCTGTTTGATTTTCTTTTTGCATTTTCCCTTAACCACACACTTAATCTGATGTGCATTATCACTCCCTGATCTCATTACCTCCTTCCTCAAACTTGCATGTTGCTCAAACTGTCTTAGAGGGAAGAATGCTATCAAATGAGTCAATAATTCGATTCCAGCAATAACTTTTTGTATTTGTCCGTGTTTTCTGAGTGTCCTTATGAGAGGTTAGACAGTCCTGTGCTCGTGTTATCTATTGAGAGTGACCTGGACTGGGGTTCTTTGGTTTTTTCACAAGAGCTCATTCATATATGGAATTCAAGCCAAGGGCTATGCTGCTCTGAGCGGTGGCTTGGTGGTACCAGGCCAGTACTTTCAGGGAAGACCAGACCTCCCATCCATGTTACTGTGCCTATGCACAGTAAACCTGAAACCTCTTGGAAACCTTGGGCTTTGCAGGTGCTGGCTGCCTGCTTGCTTTGCATATAGTCAGTTGGCCTGATCCTTCCCCCAAATACTGGTTTTACCCTGCCTAAACTGCCTAACTGTGGTTGCGCTATATATATGTACAAAGTAGGGATGCTGGAAAGTATGTAGCTCTGCTCTGACATGGCTACTTTTAAACACACTTCCAAATATGGAGAAAAATAAGGTGTTTTTAAAAAATGCTATGGTCTGTAATGCTAAATATAGGCAGAACATAACAAAGAGAAGGTTGTATAGGTTTTGCCAAGCTTGCTGGCTTAAATAATTCTCTCATTTTATACTTAATGATTGCCAGGCATGCTTCATGACACAAAAAGCAATTTTGAAGAGGAGACTTTTAAATTCAAATTTTTTTTCATCCAGAAATCAACAAAATATCAAAACATCCACAGTGCCTTACTCTTTCAAATGTGTAACACAGGCTTATCTTTTTTTTAATTTTAGAGATGCCACTGTGACATTCAGGTGCATTATACCACAAAAAAAAAAAAAAAAAAAAAAAAGCTTAAGCCCTTTTGAAGTGGTGGAATTAAGGATAGCTGCTAATTTATGGGCACTCTGAAAAAAAGCTGTGATCCTGGAACAAACCCAGTTTTAACATAAGAGGCAGAAGGGCAGATCTTGGATTTATAAATAAACATTGACCCATTTGGATCCCTGTTGCCTGAAAACAGATCAACCTATTAAAATACATATGGAGAAAAGGGAAGTTGGCTCCTAGGCATAAAAGTGCATATGCCAAGTTCCAGCGCGAAGTGAATTTTCATTATGAAGTTGTTCTTCATTAAATGACGCCAAACCTAGAGGTTTATCTAATTGAAACAATACTGGACTTGGATAAATTCAGGAATGGGTGCCATCCTAGCAGAAAGCCAGCTTTTTACTATAGCCCTTTATGTGCAAAGCATAAATCACTCCTTTTAAGGACCATGTGTCCTTTTGTCCCAGAGGAAAGTGGAGGATGCACTGTGAAAAATGGCTTGCTCGCTCCTGAGGCAGCATGGTTAAAGCATCTTGCTAGTGTCCCAGAGATGTGTGCTTCAGCCTTGAGACAGCCCCTGGCATGGGCCCAGGACTCCTTGTAAATGGGTCCCTGTCCAGTGTCAGGAGTCGGCACCAGGCAAACACTTAGGCAAGACACAATTCTCCCTTGTGTGCCACCAGCTACAGAAGCTACTGTGCTTCAACCGCCCTTTGGGCCTGCTAGCCCTCCATCAACCACAGTTATGCTCTCCATTAAAGAACAAAAGTTTGTGAAGTCTCTCAACAGCATTGGGTTTCCAGAAGCACAAAGAATACCCACAAGGCTTTTCCAGTGATGCTTAAGTGTGGTTATAGCTCCAGATGCCTCCTCCCGTGGAACCCAAATCCTGCTGGAATCAGAGTGCTTTTTATGTAGAAGAATGGCTGAAATGAGCTTTTGGTCTCACATAGCCTCTTTCTGTCTGTCCTGAAAACAGTCAGTTGTGCAGTGAGCCACCTACTCTGTACTCAGTTTAATCCAACCAGCTTTTAGGAAGTTCACCTAGTAACCTTGTACTATGAGCCGTACATGTTGACCTACAAGGCAAGGAGCTACATCATTGTTCCTTTAGTGTAAAAAACCCACCACTTTTAAACCTGTAAATTGAATCCTACTTTTCCTCTTTTAAAAAAGACTCAATAGCCTGACTATACATGAGATATTTTTGTTGCAGAAGCAGAAATTACTTTGTTTCAGGTGCATTTCCCTTGCCTCTTTCAGAAGCAGAAGTCCAAGCACATCAAAGCCTACCTAAATATATCTGTCCAGGGCGGGCGGGGGGAGAGAAACCCAAAATCCAGGGTGCAGCAGGGATGAACTGTGTGCTGTGAGCAAGATTAAATGATTGTGAATGATGAAGATTGTTTCTGTTTACTATGTGTTCCATCATAAAGCTTTATGGAAAACATTCCAGGAGAGGAATAGGTGAACAAGATATTCCTAACATGAGCAATTCAGGTTCAAAAGTTCAGCTTTAATATGAACATTGCAGATTTTTTTTCACGCACAAAGAGCAAACAGATACTTCTTTCTTATTGCATGTAAAATGTGCTCAGCAGCCTGTGTGCGTGGGTTCTTGGTCTGTCTTTACTTCTGCTCAGAGGACAAATGTCTGCTGATCTCCAAACATAGGAAAGGTGTTGAAATACAAATGTACTATCTCCTCTGCACAAGTAAGAAGGAAGGAAAGAGGGTAAAGCTCATAGCCCACACAGAAAAATACCTTCCTGAGGTGCAGAATGGCCACACTTGATCTGCCTCTGTTAACTTTAAAGAGTCACATCAAAAAAGTGGCAGAAAAATCATCCATTTCTCTTTTGGATTAATGTAAATATGGGACAGTACCATTTTAAAAAGACATTTGAGCACTTAACAATAAAATCAGGTTCTCTGTCTTAGAAGCTGTATTAAACTCCCATGATCACATACCTGTATTTCTAAGAGTTAACATTCCCTCATTGACGTGCTCCCAAGCACTAGCCAGTGCAATGCTCTTGAAAGACAGTGCTTCTGATGTTTCACATTGGTATTATATTTAGTTTATCTAAACAGACATTTTCCACTTACTTGATAAATGTGTCTGTTCAAGGACAAACTGAAGACGTAATCTAAATATAAATTTTCAAGATGACTAGAAACTTTTTGCATACTTCCACTTCTTCCAGCCTACCTTGAGGCTCAGAGAAGCTGGATTTTGGGGGGAAGTGTCAAATTTGTGTGGGCTTTCTCTTTTTCTCTCTGTTGGTGACCTGAGGGCCTAAGGATGGCAGCAGGAATCACAAGCCACTTGTGGAAATGCAAGACTTCGGTGCCATCAAACAGCAGCCACCTGTTCCTGTAAATTTTCTCTCTTTTCTACATGCTGAAGTCTTTCCTGGAGCTGGGTATGAGCAAGATGAGAGAGGAGCAAAGACGTGTTTTGTTTTGTTTTGTTTTGCTTTAAATGATCCTTAGGGAATGTAGGTAAAAATCTGGTTTCAAATTACAGGAAAAAGTTGACACGCTTAAAACAAATTCTTCCAAGGTGAGTAAATCCACAAAATATACAAAATTGTCTTATACTTCCCAGAAATATGAGAGAAGGGGAGCACTTAATGAATGACCGGGAATTGCACTTTTAAGTATCTTTTGCATGTTTCCTATTATGTAAGAAACATATGGGAACAAGACTGAAATTTCTTATGAATCTAGCCCATAAAATCTAATCCTGGTAATCATTTATCAAGAGACATTTTTTATGGAACAACATTGCAGACCTGGATGAACTGTCCTTCCAGTGCTTCCTGCTCTGTGCTTTCATGTTAACAAAGAAAAGGATTATGTTACAAAATAAACAAGTCTCCTAATGAATACAAACTATTCCCTACTGTGCTGATAACAAATAGGCCAAGGTTAAAGAGCTAAATAAAGCATGTTGCCCTGAAATGCAGTAATGACACTTGCGACTTATCATGATCCGTTAAACAGAGCTGCTCTTTTCTCTTTGGGGAATTTGGCAAAAAGATCAGTTTTGCACTCTCAGACCTGTACCACTGCTACAGTCACTCCTGTTCTTGTTGGCATGATAAATTAGCTCATGTAGGTAAGGGATCATTTTTGGCATTCATTAAATCACTATTACAGGTCCACTCCTGCTTCTTGCTCTGGGGTATGCCACCCACTTTTTCTGCTGAAGAAGCCCAAAGAACAGGGTGCAATAGCTTTTGTGAAGAGTAATAGGAAAGAGGCATGCAAGAATGAAACATTGTACTCTTAGTGTGTCTTCAAGTCTGTAGTTATTTGATATATACTTTTGGGGGATGTTAGTCTTGAAGGAGAAAGCCTTCTGTGTATACATGTATGCACAGTATGCTTTCAGGATGCTTTAAACCCTATTTTTTATAGTGAAAAGAAATGAGTATTTAGTCCCACTGAGGACAATTCTGTTCCGGAACCATTCAAAGCACACGGTCCTTATCCTGCATCCTGACGGCATTTGCTACTGACTTCACTGGACTTTCTCTGAGGAGGAAAAAAAGCTGCACAGGAAGACCTGCCACTCCTTACAGGTTTGGGAAGAACTGGAGGAACAACAGCAATGTTACTGCAGTCACAAGTGGTGTATTTTTCTCCAGAGTTAGTCTCTGAGCTGTGTGTATGGTCTCCTGTAGCAGCTAAAGGCATAGTGAATATTTGTTATGGGAGGAGCTGGATCATACAAACAGGGGTTTTTTGCTTTGCCTGTGGCTCCATTCAGTGCTTTGGGCTTGGAAGAGGGATTATTTTCTCAGATCTGCCACAGACCTACTCTGTATAGTGGACAGAGATGGGTCTCACCATAGGGGCGTCACCACGTGTGACACAGGGGCATGTGGCACACAAGGGAGCTAAAATACCCCCAATCTCCCTCCAGTGATAAGCATGTGCCTGACTGCACATAATCTGTAGGTGCTTCAAATCCTTATCTATGACTGGATATGATAATTTTCCTCCTTTCCTACTGTCTGACTGTCACATCTATTTAAACTGGAAATTCCTTAGGACAGCTTGTGTCCCTTGAGGTATGTGTATCTTGTATAGTTATCCCTGAGATTAGCAAGGGTGTTTGGGTACTTTTAAAAGATGACAGTAAATTTCTCTCTACCTATCAATATCTCCTATCCATTCTGGGCCTGAGGTAATCAAGCATTAATGCTAGGCAGCCCTGTCTTGACTATTCTGTGTTCATTCCTTTAGTCCATTTCATGGGTTGTTCTTCATTCTGGTCAGCAGACATGAAACCAAATAGCTGTTTTCAGCATGACCCTTTCCTTTTGCTGTTGTCATGAACTGACAGCATGCTCGACTATATCACTTTTTAATCTACGAAATGCTCTAGGAGTCACCACAGAAAATATGCCATAGAAAGGGATATCATAATGACAGTGATATGATTATGAAATTTGGCTCTGTTAATTCCTGTTAGTAAGTTACAGCTCAAAAGGGAAATAACAGAAATTACATGAAATTTGAGACAAGAAATTTTACTTCTACTAGAAAGCTGTATTGTCTTGTGACGGACTTAATTCGATGAACTTTTAGAACGAACAAAAGTCATACTCACCCATTTCAGTTTCTGGATATAGTATATCATTTTAGATTAATACTTTTAACATTTCAAGGTGCCATTCTGGAATACAATGATCTATGGTATTCATCAATTTCAACCTCTTTTGTTATAAATTAAGAATAGTATCCCCAAAAGCTCTCAAATCAAATTTGTCATTTGAAATAATAAAAGTAAAGTGTGTCATTCTGACTGACCATATTTTATGTCACCTTTTCTGATTCTCCCAGCTGTGGTACTGCTGTCATTGTTATTAAAAGAGATGGTATGAAAACAAAACAAGATAGAGAAGTTGTAAGGGTGTGTACAACAATAAAACGCTCAGGTATTTTCTACGTTGTCTGGAGGATTCACCTGTAAAAAGTAATCAAGACCAGCACACTGTCCTGTGAACATTTTCCAAATCTCTCATACTGTCTGGTGACTTCAGCTATCTCAGAATATGACTGCACAACCTGTATGCCTAGGTCTTCCTTGCTGATGACTCTAGTCAGAGCGTTTCCTTGTGTGCTGTGCTTAACTCTGTTTATCAAAAATTTTGCACCTCTCTGGCACTTACACTGTAAGCTCTTTGTAGCCAGTTTCTACTATATATTTCTATAGTCTTTCAGGGATATTTTCCTTTGAACTGTTAAGCAGGAGCAAGGAATAGCTTTCCGTTGTGTTTCAGATACCTGCCCTCAATGGGTCTTGACCCTCGAGTAGTATTTCTGCTGTTTCTGACAATTTCAATTTACAATTGTGGATATTCACCCTGGTGTGACTCCACTTTTTCTATAATGTTCTTCTGCACTAGGATTCACCCCTAGTGTTTGCTCACTGCTCACAGGGAGGATAATCCAACCCCCACTAACTTACAAACAAACCTGGCTTGGGTCCTGTGCTTCCAGGTGAATAACCTAACCTTTGGTAGTAAAGGGTAGTAAAGCACCAAAGAATGCAATCTGTGGTAGAAGATGCCTGATCCTCTCCACTTGCCATTCCATGTTCTGGAATGGCTTTGAAGCCTTTCAGAAAACAGCTGGAGAATAACTTTCTCCAGCAGTCACAGCATCTAACCCCAGAAGACTCAAGTCCAAGTTGAGCTGTCCATATAGAAGAGTATTTCTCTTCCCTCTTGCTGCTCAGATTGGGACACACCAGGAACACAAATATCTTTTTAACTTTCTGGAAAAGCTCTAGTCGTGATGCCATTTCTGTGTTTTCCTGAAAAAGCCACTGATCGCTTGAAATCATGATAATCTGCATTCACTCCATGTCCTCTGTGGTGTTTGGATAATTGGGACTGAACTCTGAAATGCATTTCTTATTAGCCATTTCATTTTAATGGAGCGTAGAGGCAGAAAAGTAGCATGAGACTCCAGTTTTAACCCTGTAATTTAGAGAAGGTTGTGTTTTTTCTACCACCTTATTCTCTTCACACTGATTGTCATGAAGCTGGATTAATATTATGCTGCTTCTGTTCTCATTTGGTATGTGAATGAGGTGTCACAATTTCATTGCCTTGTGTACTGTGTTCCCATATCTATAGAAATATCTGCATTTTACATACATCTCAGAAAGAGTAAAGGTACAGGCACAGAATTCAAAGTATCTTACACTCTCCCAGCTTTCTGAAGTCTGTTCAGATGAAATTGTTGCCTCTGGCCTTTTGCTTAAACTCTTGTAATACAACCGAAAACGAGAGCTGATTTGCAAAGAACCCACTCAGCATTCTTATATTGTCAATTTTAAATAAACAGTTTAGTCCAATTACTGGTAGAAAAAATTCCAGTTCAACATAGTTATCTTTATTTTAAACGAGACTGGCATATTATACCTTTATGCTTCTTTAATAGAGATATCTAAGTATGCCTATGGCCCTCATCACCATCATATGGAAGTGCCTCCAAAGTACTTAATAGAAATTACAACAACAACCTCTTTTTCAGTGACGAAGTGAAGCTCTGCAAATCATACTGTTTCCCTGGGTTCTTCTACAGGAAGGTCAGCAACCTTCATTTCCTTCTTACGCCTCTCCTCGCCTGCCCTTGGGAGTAGCCATCTCCTTTTTGGCTTTCATTACTCTAGCCAAGGTAAATAATAGAGAGACCTTGTTATTAATGTTCTCATTTGAAAATCTATTATGGTATTTAGAATGATGAGGTCTGACTCTAAGTCAAGGGAAGATTAATTACATGACACTAGTGAAAACGGGATGTGACAGTCTTTGGACTGATATGACTAACCGTCCCAATAAATCTGAGCTTGCACAATTGCCATAGTAAAGTGTGTGCCATGTGCCAGCATTCAAAATCTTACTCTGTACTCATAAGCAGTTACCAGGATGTCACTTAATTATCTCTTTGAGGCAGGCACTATAGCAAGAGGAAAAGAATTTCTTAATATACCTTCCCAGGGAGAGGGATGCAAGGAACATCTCCATGAAAAAAAGATACTGTTGACCCAACCTTCTCTTTTTCATTCTCTTCCTTTTCATTTTTGGTACCAAGAGGAAAATGTGGGAATGATACTGCCTTGCAATCCTAATTGGCAAGCAAGTTATGCCACTTAGTAGACAGGTACTGCCCTTACTGTCATGTCTCCTCATCTTTTAGCACCTGTTGCTCCAAAAGCTCTGTCCTAAGGATCTGTGGTTGTCTCGCACTGGGTTTTGGCCTTTAAAGACCTACATGGCCTAGGATTTGCCTTTGGAAAAAGTTGTCACTTCCTCCTTTAGCAGTCCTTGATGGCCTGGTTTAAGCCCACTGAAGTTTATATGTATTTATATTGCTATAAATACACTCTTGGTTTATGCAGTCTATGAAGAGCTATCAGCTGGGTCAGCACATAGCAGTGTGTAGAGCAGCAACAGCAACTTTCATGCAGCTAATGCCAGGGGATTTTACCCCCAAACTCCTGTGGCAATCTGTCTAAAAATGCCTGTTAAAAATCGCTCCACCTAAGCTTCTTGCCCTTATTTAGTTGCCAGGTGAGACACACACAATTTGTGTGGCTGAGCAGGCAGACGCTTACAGTAGGCACAAAGGACGATGAGAAGGGAGGAAGCATGCATCCACTACGCAGGGATGAGCAGCTTTCTTCACAGCCATCAGACTCATTTGTGTGTGTTTCCTAGCGTGCTCCCCACCACCCACACCACGTCTTCAGACTCCTCGCTCTGCAGATGCTGACTTCTTTCCTTTCAGCTGTGCTGGATGTCAGATTAATTTGTGCATGGCCAGTCTGACTCCAGGGGCAGAAACCTCACCATGGGGACAGGAGCAAGCAGTTTGCATGCATTTATTTCTCTCCAAGAGGATTGCACAAAGGTAAAGCAAATCACCCCAAACAAAAATGTAAATTAGCATTGGTTTTGTTTTAACAACCTCAAGCAACTGTAGCTCCAGGGCCACATCTTTGAGACCTGGCTCCAGCCTGCTCCCAGCTGCACCAAGGGGGCTTTCCAGACCCCCAAGCTCTGCAATGTTAATGTTGCTCCAGCGTGGCCTCTAATCTGGTGCCCAGCACCAGCAATGCACTGAGATGTGGAGAAGTTTTGTCTTCCTTGCTCTACCAAATTTCCCTTATTATGGCAGAGGGAAACTAACATAAACAAGATGACCTGGAGGAAAATGTCTATCTTTTTAAAATCTGACATGTGTCACTGATTGCAGTGGGGAAAGTTGCTGATACATATAAACCTCAAGTAACAGCTTCTGTTGGAACATGTTTGTTGAGCCAGATCTTGAAAGCTGTGAAAGATAAAGAGTTTCAGCAAAGTACTTCTAAAATAATTTTGAATGCACGTGTGTTGGTAAAGTAACAATTCACTAAGTGAACCAATATCTTAATTCAGCAGCCAACCCCTTGCTTTCTTCTAGAAGTATTCCCTGTTTATGAATAGTATGCACACAAAAATAAAACCAAAGGAGAAATCTCAGCTACATGGGAAACACTGCCTTTGAATGACAGGGGTTTCACTTCAGGTTCCTCCTTTGAAGAATTGCCTATGGCTTTTTGTCCAACTTGGATGTTATGAGAACAGAAGGATATCAGTGCCCAAAGGAAGGGAGAGAGGGAGATTCCTGCCCTGCACAGTTCTGAAACTCTTGCATTAGGTATCAGTTTTCTTGATTTGTTGAGGTGCATTGACCTAAAAGCTTCACAGAATATTTATGTCTTGTCCTTTCTGGTCATCACCAACGAATGAGGCAACATTAGGTGAGCATGGTATTGCTCAGTGGTATTCAAACTAGAATTTAGGAATCTCTTGACAAAATTAGCTGGAAAGAACTAAATTCTGAAATAAAGTTTTTGAAGTAGTATATCAAACCCAAAAGTTTCTCTCAGGATTTTTTCTTTTTCAGGCCTTGCTTGGACCTTTTTTTGAGCAAAACCCAAATAAAGCAGTTGTAATTACACCATAGATATTCAGGGTGTCTGAATACTGCGAGGCTCCATGATGGCAGATGTCATCCCCCTTGGCCCCATCCCTTCCCTCTCCCTCCCAGGTCTGTCTGCATTTAGTCTAGGATTACTTCATTATATTTCTCTCTTTGCGTACCCAGTTCCTACCTGGCAGTAGATGTCTGGACAGGCAGTGGGAGAGGACTATGGCAGTCAAGAGAAGGATGAAGATTCAGGGAGCCTTGCACAATGTGCAGTCACCTCCCACTTCCTGGCAGAGCTGACGCTCCCGTGCAATTGGGAACCAGTTGTGTTGTAATTAGGGCTAGATTTCAGGTTCAGCTTCAATGGCACCTGAACTGCGCTCGTATCTTGGTACAAATTACAAAGCAGAAGGGAACATACTCCCTCCTGTTGACCCCCCAAAACCTGAAAATGTGCGTATATTCTTTAGCTCCATCTACTGGCACTTTGCACAAACTAGCCTTTATATGTACAAATGAAAGTATTCCTGTACGAAAAGCAACAAATAACTTCCTACAAATTGCCCATCTGGTAGATATGATTATCTTACTTTTTAACAATAATGAATTATTATTATTTTTGTAATCTCTGTAGGGTGGGGTCTATCATTTCTCAGAGGATAAGACTACGCTGGATGTGTTACTAGACTACAAATGAATAATTGTGTGTGTGTGGCAATATGCAGCTATCGTTCCATGCAAGTATAATTGAAGCATCATAAAAAAAACCCATAATTAAGTCTTTAGCAATACCCAGGGGATGCAAGTTGTTTCTGTTCCCATTTCAAAAATGAATGAACAAAATCTGACCAAAGAACCCTGGCTCCTATTTGCCTCCTCTGCTTGTTATACCCCTTTTCCTCTTTGCATGTTGAAAGAGAGCATTGGGTTGCTCTTTCCTGTGGTAAACCTGGGAATAGTACTGGAGGTGACTTTCTTCTTGCTCTGCATTTTCACTGCTGTAATATTAAGTTTCTTTAAAGTCTTCGCACAAATATGGCGTAATACTAGTAATTTTTATGAGTAGGTAAAAGTGTTGGAAGATGCCTAAAGCTTAGATTTTTTAATAATTTTTAAATAAGGGAAAATGTGTATTTCATGCATGGAGCATTTTAAGATATCTTTCTCAAGTATGCATTTGTCAAAGGCTAGCATTCAAAAAGAATGCTGGTTTGCATTCATCACTTACAGCAGTTGTAGTTTTGTATCCAGACTCCTATGGAGATTTCTTTTTCTTCAACTGCTTGTGCCAGCTTTCATTTTTCATACTGCTCATATATCACTATTTAGTGTAATGGGAAAACTCTGAAGGAACAATCCTTAATTTTAAAATAAATAAATAAAAGATCCAAACCAAAATGGACTTGCCCCTATTCAGAAGGGATCATTATTCAGGAATATACTAATTTGTATAAATATACTTTTAATCAGACTTTTTCCATATGACTTCAGAAATAATTGCCTCCTTTAAAATAATAATGAAAAAGGAAACAAAACATAGCACCATAAGCAATCTGTTATTGTGGAATGACCGCAAGACACCGAGTGTTGGCATAACTTTCCATAATCATTCTCTGATGGTTGCAATTTATTTATTCAGTTTTAAATGAAGGGGTTTAGTGTTTCTCAAGTAAGACCTAAGTACATAGGAAATATTTGTTGGATAAGAAATAAAAAAGATTTGAAGGTGTTCCACACATTTTCAGCTAACATGATTTATACATGTTTCTGTTTTTAATGTTGAGGGAAGTTGGATTCAATAAACCATTTGTTTTCCATGGGGAAATCCTGGTTACAGCAGTGCCTCAGTAATCCTACTATCTGTACAATAAATGCACAGATTGCCTGTAGAAAGTTGAGCAGAATGGGATTCTGGTCTAAGTAAAGTCAACGGCAAAACACTCACTGTCTTCACTGGGATCTTAATGTTAGGTGGAATGGTCAATATTTTAACTTGTTTCCCACATGAGCAAGGCACACTGGCCTTGTGAGTCTTTAAGAGACTGATCCAAACCCCAGTGGAGACCATCGTATACCTCGCATTGATTTCAGTAGGCTTTGGCCACAGCCTAATTGGAGGTCAGCTAGCATGCAGGGTCAACAGTTAGAAGAAAAAAAATATTTATCTCACCACCGAATGAACAAAAGTGACAGTGGCAGGCACACGAGATAAGAGGAACGCTTGGGAGGCTGGGGTAGATTTGGAAGTCCAGACAGATGGTCACAGGGACTGCAAGGAGCACCGATGGAGACAAGGTGAGCTTGAGTCAGGAAAACATCAGCATCTGAAGGGCAAAAGGGCTGGTGAGTGAAGCACAAGTAGGTGAAAGGAACTGTGTATACATGTCTTTCCGTTTCAGTCAATTTTACTAATTAGTGGGTGTTTTTTTTCAGAGGAGTCAATATTGCGAGGGTGTATTAATATGGTAATAGCATTTTGCAGGAACTGTAGCTGGCTGTGACTTTGGGGGAAGGGAGATGAAATGTCAATTCAAGCTTGAATGTGAATATAGCAGATTTACATCTTTGAATAAGGTACCTCCAAAAAACAGTAAGCGGAGGGGTTTTTTTCCTCTCAGCCAATTTTGCATATCATTTGTCCAATGATGTGCTATAATATGAAGGTAAAATCCCTCTTGTTTGTGGAATTGGGCAAAAAAGGTCACGTTGCTCCAAATGTGTCCTGCTAGCCTAGAGCAGCCGAGCAGGCAAGTGAAGCCCTTCAGCAGCCAAGTGGGGCCATGGAGATGACAATCTCAAACACAGAGGAGCTTTTCTCAGGATTGGTAGCTATTTTATTTAAATACTGCAGAGAAATGAGAATTGCATGTGTAGCATGAGCTCTCTGCTAGCTAATTCCAAGTCCAAAATGACCTTTTTATAGCTTTCCCTTACTGTTTATCCAATTTTCTTTATCTTAGGTCTCCTGAGTACTAGCATTACTGACACTTGCCAGGAAAGATACACTGGCAAAGGCACATGTTAACCACTGATTTCTGCCCATCAAGATCTGCTCCAGGTCACCTGTCCGGGCTGGTGACAGGAGCATGGGATGACACTCGCTGTTTTCCTCTTGCTCAAGGACAACCATTCTTCCTCTCTGAGATTACCAACCCCCAACCCAGTACAATCAATAGCAGGAAATATGCTGTAATCTCTCCATGAATATAAGCGCCCTTTGGGATGTGAGCTGGTCAATGCATTTTGATGTATTCTTAGAAGAGCGAAAGCTTTAGAACTGGAGTGCATTGTCTGGCTCCCACCTCGCAGGCAATTGCTGACATTTAAGGGGCATTTTATACATGCTAATCTACTTGACTCTTGGATCTGCGGAAAAATGGAAAGCTAGGTAAGTTTTTAAGAGATTTTTCTTTTTTGCCCACAGACCAAAGAGCTGAATAGATTATCTAAATCTAGAAAAGGCAGTGAATTAAAATAGGACAATTGTGTCTTTGCTGGGAAGACCTGTTTTTCTTTAACTGAACATGATATTTGCTATCACTTTTTCATTTTACTTTCCAAAATTAGCAAAAAATACAGCTAGAATTGTCTCATTTTTCTCCTATAGCATTATTTGAGGTATAGAAGTAAGTTTCACCTCTGCTTGCCATAGAACAAAACCTAGTTTTACAATGTTGTCCTAGAGGCGGCAGCAGAGTACATAAGAAAAAAAAAAGCTAACACAAAAATGGGCAAAGTTGTGTTTGGTTAGTAGTTAATCTATATAAAATCTCACTAAAGGGCTTTACTGGAATATAGTGCTAACATAAAACCCAAGAGGGAATATTGGCATAGCTTTGAAATAGGTAACAGGGTGGAAATAATACTAATGTTATTGCATGTTCTGGATCCCAGTGAAATAATTTGACCTAAAAAATCTCCACTTGTTGGAGAGCACTCACTGAGGCAAACTGTTTTCTATATCACAGATTTAGAGTAAACCTAAACTACTTACATAGGGCTAAAGAGTCAGTTGAGTCGGGAAACTTTAAAACAACTGTGATGCACTGTGACACATTAATTGAAATGTACTTTCCAGTGCGACCATTTAGCAATTTATATAAATATCAAAGCTTTTGGTTTTTACTGTCAGTCTTTGTTTCTGAATGAGAAATTTATAAAAAACATATGTTTCTAACTGCCACTGAGTGCATGTTCAGAAGGATGTGGCTACTGAACTATATCAAAGTTTCGTCGGTACAATCATGTGATGAACCCACTAAGAAGATTCTTCTGTTAATAATGTCTCTTTTCAGTAATAACCAAAAGTTGTTACTGCAATTGGCAAAAGTGCTATTGTATTGAGATGGGAGGAACAAAGCCTTAAAGCATGGTCCCACTGAAGTCATGTGGAATTTGTCATTGGCTTCAGTGGGACCAGGATTTTGCCAAAAATATCAAATGCTTTCTGAAGTCTTTCCATGAATTAGTCTGCAATTAAAAATAAATCATCTTGTATAAGTAAGTTGTGTACAGAACCCACACTGCCATAAACTTCAGATCTGACTCCAGGTTCTCCAGCTTCTGGGACTGCTCAGCTCCAGGACTTTGGTTTCTTTTCTTCTGATGCCTAGCTGAGGTGTTAACATGACAAAATTATCATGTCACTTCCAATGTTTATATTCGAAGCCCGGGTATGAGTCTCAGTTAATCTGACCATTTGTATTACAGCAGCACCCGGAAACCTCCAGCCACAGTGAGAATGTCCTTACAAAGGGCACATTGGCTTGGTCTGCTCTGCTTGAAAATAAGGTCCCTGGAGCCCAGCCAGTCACCCTTAGGCCTGCCTACGGTGCATCTGCTGGTGGGGTGTGCTCAGGCATGGAGGTCTGTGTTTGCAGACTGGTGCCCAAAAGCTGCACTGGAGACCAAGTCCATCCACCGTGTGCCCGGCTGTCCTCAGCAGTGGGTGTAGGCACCACTGCTGTACCTCCGATGCCGGGTAGCCCACAGGGGCTGGCCCCAAGTGTTTATCGGGTAAGTAAAAGGATGCACAAAGGTTTGGGAAAAAGGAGAGGCTCAGGCTGACTCAGGCCCTGCTGACTCCGTGGCCTTGGCTGCGTGAAGGGCGTCACAGGCTTTTTCAGGGAGTTACTTTCCTAGCATCAGAGAGGGCAATTAAGCCTTTTTCATCTAGTACAAAAGTTTTAGGAAACCTTGTTTTACTACTGTTCTTTATGTCTGGGAAAGTTTTACTGGTTTATAAAATGACCTGTGATGCAGCCATGTACACTGAAATCTTCTCATTAAAATGCCTTGGCTTCTCCTAGAGTTGATTGGGAAGGGAGCATCTAGCTGCATCGCTAAATCCTGCAGGCTTTATTTTGGCCAGAGCTCTGCCTTGATAAGAAGTGAGGGTAGGGGCAGCTGGTTCTGGTGCAATCCTCTGCTATTGTCTGTGCTATGGAAAAACGATATTCCTCTGCGTTCACCTAGACTGGCATAGTAAGGGGCAATGGGTGCTTGTGCAGTGTCACATACATGTGTTTGTATACAACAAAGTATGCTAGTGATGGTCCCTCCTTCTGAACAGAAGTTCCTGGGAATTTGTAAACACATACCCATACATATGTTTTCTGAACGCAGACTTCATTTGGGGTAATAATGTCTATGAACAACTTGCAAAAGGATAGTTTATATTCATTTAACACCTAATCTTTACCCATAGATCCCTGGAAAGCAAGTCTCTGTGATATACAAGAAAACCCTTCTAATAATTCACATAACAGCATTTTTCTTTGTTTTCAAGACTGCTTAGCTAACCTGTACAAAAATATTTGCAGCCCCTCCTTCTCCAGAAAGCTCCAGCTGATGAGCCAAGCTCTCAACATTTCATTCCTGTGTAGATAGTTTGCTAAATTTTTTCCCAAGGCTTTATGGTTTTCAACAATATATCTTTCATCACTGTATTGCCAAAAAGAAGTGGCTGCCTTGAAGCCTCCCTTAGGATTTGGACTGGATATCGAGGATTAGTTTATAACTGGTAACTTATGAACTGCATAGTGTTCTACAAACAACTTATTTTTCTTAATGTAATGGTGAAACTATGAAGCCCCATCCTGAGAACTTATTTCTGAAAGGATATTTGAATGAAGCTTGAAACAATACTTTATATTTCTATATCAAAACTGGTACTTTTTAGAGGAGTGCATTTTTGTCTTCACACAATAAGCATTAATTGACCACAAATCTTGAAAATATTTATCTCCAGTTGAATTTGTATGTATTAGTTTTGGATTTGGGGGGCTTGTTTTTTAGTTTTTTTAAAATCTATAAGAATATCTGAGTTTTGAGTTTGGCTTTTGTGCAGCTGGGATCTGACAATATAACACAAGAAACCCATTATTTATAAGAATGGAATCACAGCAGGTATTGGCAGAATATAGCAATGGGAAACTTCTGAAGAATATTCCTTGCTTTTACCTGTATTGGTGCAAGTCATATGTGTTGGTAATAAGGGCAAGGAAAAAAATAACAAGTAAGCACAGATTTTTTTATTTGAGCACATCTGTTTTATTTCAGTTCAGTGTGATGGCTGGAGGGAGAAAGGGATTTCTTCAGAAGGCATGGGTTTAATTCCAATTCTTGGTAAACTTAAAACAGAAAAAGACGTCTGATTTTTTTAATGGATTTCCTCCAAGTTGGTTATAACAGAAGTCCATCCATTTTTTTCTAGTGCCCATGGTGCTCTCAGACCAGTAGAAATACTTCTAGATAGAAGGTTTTCCTATAATTGTTCTATGTAGAATATATTCAGAGTAATCATCCCTTTGTTTGCATTGCAATTGCATCTGGAAACTCCTTTCAAGACCAGGGACCACACTGTGAAGCCTTGCAGGAACAATAATGGAAAGCCAGTCACCACCCCAAAGTCCTTACAGCTATCTAGATGAAACTGGGAAAGAAGGAAAGAAGAAAATGGATTTGCTAAGAAGAAAAGTGCTTTGCCCAAGGACACATTTTAAACTAGTGGTACTGCAGGATATAGTTGGAGTATATTACCTTCTCAATATTTTACTAAAATGCATATATGGCTAGAAAATTGTAACTTATTTAGCAGATGTGTGTTTAGTCATGTTACAAAAACCTCAATTTTTCCTCCTAATATAGACAGGAGCATGTGAACTAGATTACATTTTTGCCATTAGACTGAATTATTTAATAACTTTTATTATGATGATTATAATAATTTGTTAAATAATATGTTGTTAAAAGTTTGGGCGAAGGAGCTGGGGAAGGAGCACCCTTAACATGCTCCCTTATTATGTTTGTGTCTAAGCTTCCTTGGCCGGACAAAGCCAGAAGCAGAATAGCAGTCAAGGTGGACCCTTGCTTCTGTCCCAGCTTGACATCATCTTAGAAGACTCAGTCAAGACTGAGGCTTTGTTAGACCAGACACTGTACAATCCCTGTGTAGGAGTGTCTCTCCATGCTGAAGAACTTCACTTCTAAAGGACTTGATAGATAATAAGGAATAATACTACTAAATGGAAAGAAATGAGGAACGAAAACAGTTTTTTCTCTGAGACTTAGGTCTGACCTATCTCTCTTCCCATTAGTGTAAATTTCTGTTTCTGTTTAAATCTTAGGAAGCAGAGTCAGGCCAAAGTTGAGTGCTTTTGAAAATCACTCCCTTAGCAACTTGCCGAAGGTCAGTGGTGGGTGTTTGTGGCAGAAATGAGAGTGAATACTAGTCTGTTGTCTTAACCACAAGACCATGCTTCCTCTCCTAATCCCAGGTTGATTTTAGAGGGCTGTAGCTCATGAAAAAAAATCCAAATTTTAAAATATTAAACTTGGCACTGATGATAAGGAAATGATTAAGAGTCAACCAAGGAAAGGCACAACCGCACTGACAGAGGCAGTCTTCAGAGTAGAACCACATTTTCATCTAAACAGGTTTTATTGCAGCTCTTCTCATGCATACATTTGACTGCATTCTGCTTTTTTGTTTTGGCAGGAACCACAGAAAGCCTGATCCAATTCCTGAGGAAATCAATGGGAGTTTGATTGGAGCCATAGAAAGCCATGAAGGGAATTTCAAGAGATAAAAGTGTGGAGCCAGACATTCAAAAATAGCTTTTTAAGTATGTGTCACTGACCTTTCTTATGGCTTGCAAATGCAGTCTGATTACCCTGAGTGATGTTACCTTACGGGCAAGGCATGAAATTTGGACCAAATACACTAACACTCGGAAGAAAACAGTGAACTTGCTTCGGACCATGATTGTGAGCTGGGCCGTGAAAAGGAGCTTGGATTCAGCTCTCACCTGCATCTGGATTTCTCCCCATTCATGGGAGCAAACATAGAATGGGATAAGAAAGGGACCAGGTTGGGGAGCCAATCCACCACTTACCACTGCAAGGTAGTTTGGGACCTCAACTGGCCAAAGGAAAACAGTGACTCAGGTGCTAGGCTCAGTGATCTGACTGCAAGCTCTCATCACTGTGGTCGTCTGCGCACAAGGTCTCTGAGCCAAGGAGAAAGAAATCAACCAACTGCCTGGTCTTTCATTCCTGTTCAAAGAAGAAAACTTCATGAGGTTTGACTGAATTTACTGTCCAGTCAGGGGTTGGCTCAGGGACATAGGATAACCCTTGAGGTCAACATCTTTGAAGACTCAAAGGCAAGGCTACAGTCATGTTGAGCAGATCTTGTACTGTACCTGAGACCGGAGTAAAGCCCTTTCATGAGAAAACCTGCAAAAAAGAGGGAGTCAGCAGCTTCAGATTTCTCTTTTGGACCCATAGGCAAGAATCATGGTAGGTTCCTGCAGCTGTGTCTGATCCCTGGATTCCTGGCTTGTAACCACTGCTGTCTTTGGCTGCTGTGTTTGTAAACAGTCTTCAAGTCTATCATTCTGCTGTAGGTATGACAAAAGTCCTCCTGGGAGGCTAAAAAATTGAAGCACTGTAATCTGGTGGTCACTCTGGTTCTTGGTGGCATCCTCTGACTTTTCTCCAGAGTGAAAATAAATGGCACGGGGGGAATATTTTATGATCCAGTTCTGTGGTGCAACAGCTGTGCAACAGCTCCCTGGAAAACTCTCCAGGGACAAACATAGCAACCTCCAGGTCATGTGCCAGGGAACCCAGTTTACATCTCCTCTATTATGTGGAAATAGCTGCCTGTGTCTCTCAGATGTCAGACCACCGAGTGTATGACAGGTAATGAAAGAAGATTGTCCATACATTTGTTTTTATGGGTTCATCTCACTTTCTCAGTTCACAGAGTGGCAGAAATAAAGCCTTTAAAAGTATGCTCGGTGCTGTGGATCATAAGGGTAGTCTTACTGGCTAAAGCCACAGCGATATGTTCATAAACAGGATTATTATCACTTTCCAGCTCCTTCCACCCTATTCCCCTCCCCACCCCAATTGAATCTTCAGTGTCAATTTAGGCAGAAAACCCCCACATTTCTAAAATGTTAATGACACTTCTTTGAAAAGGCCTCAGGTGTCATCTTCAGGTGTTAACCCAGGTCTTGGTGGCCTCAAGCCTGCATTTCTAATGACACCACTGAAATTCCCTGCACAGATGAGGAATGTGGGTGAACATAAAAGCTGGCAGGAAACTCTCTGTCATAACTTTTCCAACACAGAGCAGGATATTTCAAAAACAGCTTTGTTGTTGTTGTTGTGGAGAATGCTTGCCTCAAATATTCCTTCTTTTCTCTTTTAAATGGAAGAACAAAAAACTTTTCAGAGAAATGCTGAAACTTTACTGCCTTTAGCGTATTTTGGTACAGAAATATATTGGATTTTTTTATTTTTTTTAAATCTAATTCCAGCCTAATTTGAAGACATGAAGTTAAACATTGGATAAGGTTGATAGTAAAACCACTCCAAATTAGTGCTGTGATA
Source organism: Haliaeetus leucocephalus (assembly GCF_000737465.1). Lineage (NCBI taxonomy): Eukaryota > Metazoa > Chordata > Aves > Accipitriformes > Accipitridae > Haliaeetus > Haliaeetus leucocephalus. The sequence continues at coordinate 585,835 of NW_010972887.1, read as the reverse complement.
ATTACCAGCTGCTACAAAAATCAAATGTCCATATACAGTCGTGTAGGAGTCCGTCTCCCAAATACAAAGGGGGAAGTATGCTCCTGAGATAAATTTAACCTTGACTCTGTGCAGGGATATTCAGAGGTGGTGTATAGGTAGTTATTATGAGAAGGTTCTGGGCCATGGCAATAATTATGTTTAAACACTTTCTGAATTTTAATTATGTACCAATGCCAGAAGCTTTTCAGACACAGATTTTTTTCAACATGATATTCCCTTTATTTTGAAATCATAAACTCTTAATAGTCAAAGTGTCGGGTTTGGGGTTTTTTTTCCTTTATCCTAAGCAGATGTTTTCTCTCCTCGCTCTTCCTTCCTCTGCTCTTTCCTCATTGGAAGGAATGATGAGTGTGTGCCAAAAGAAAATTGAAAACCATGTGAAAAACACAGAAAAATTACTTTGTTAGGGAAAAATAAATTAATGAAGAACTGCTCTGTTTTGAAACTACCGGACCAAATTTAATTTCCAAATTTATTTAAAAATATACCAGATTCTGACCAGTTACACTAGCTTCTGAACATTTTTATGTGATTATTTTATGAGCTAGGTATTCAAAATAGTTAGAAGGACAAATTTTAATGTTGAGAAGAAGGCAAGTCTCTTCCACAGCTGCCTCCAGGTCTTGCCTTTCGCTTCTGGAGGTAAATGCTTTTCTGTACCTCATGGCAGAGGGAGTGTGCAAAGGAAGGAGGAGCTGTGGATGCAGGTAGATAGTAATCCATGTGATATTTTTCGTGAAGTGGTCCTTTAGTTGCCATCCTTGCTGGAAGATGATGGTTTTCTTAAACTCATAGCTCCAAACTTGTGGTCTCTGCCTACCTCACGTTCTCTCTGAATTCTTCGCTCAGCAAACACAACTGCTGCCTCCAAGGGGGCTGCAGGATTTGACCGTATGATTTGATTAGAGCCTTAATGAATAACAGTGAAAGAAAAGCAGCACCCAATCAATAATCTGGGGTGTGCAAACATTTATCAGAAAGAACCCATAATGCTTTGCATTTATTCCTCCACTTACTGCTTCTGACAGTTACATCTGCATCCATCCATTTTCTTCAGTCTAAGTGAGAATCATTAGACATGTAAGACATTTATTTATGTAAAAAGGAAACCTCTATGGCTGCCTAGCTTAAGCTGAGTATTAGTTTAAATGATTTATCATTATTTGTTCTGGATCTAGGTTAACACTCTTCCTTTCTTCCTTTTCCATAATTTGAGTGGTTCTACCTTCCAGGCTAGTATGTACCTGCTCTTATTAAGTAGCATATCATATTTGCTTCCATCAAGCATGTGTGTGTGAATATCTTCATAAAACATACAGAGAGCACTAACTACTCAGACCTGTGGGACAAAAATCAAGACAACATCTGAGAAAATTTTTCTTTTTTTTTTTTTTTTCCTACAGAGCCTGCTGTGGTTGCTATTTCAGCTGTTCATTAAAGTTATATTGCTTCCTTTATCTCTTGTGCTCATGGAATACAAGCACCTCCATAATGAGCTTAAATTACTATGAGCTAAGAATAGAAAACTCGATTTCAGTTCTTGGGAGGCTGAAGCTGTGGTGGTGCATGGGTAATCAAGCAATATTAGCTGTATAATGGTGCTAGGATCCCAGGGCAGTGCTGCTGGAATGTTTATGGCAGGGAAGCACAGTAAATATCTGTTTTCTGGGCTTTCTGGATTTCTTTCCCCCCTCACCGCTCCTGCTTGCTTACACATTTTGAAATAAACACTGTTGCTAGCTCTATATTAATATCCTATATATGTGGTTGGCCAGCCATGTCTGTCTTCGGAGAGCAGAGCCCCCTGTGTTCTCATTTTCTCATTTATACAGCTAAGCTATGGAAAAATCTCAGTCACCTGAGTTATCAGTATCAGAAAAGCACAGGGTAAATTCAGTGAAAATGGCAGAACTTAGACTAAAGAGGCCGTGTGCAAGAAACCCCTCTGTTTCCAGGTGTTTTGGATGCTGTGGATTTCATTCAATTAAATAACAAGTGGGAATAAAACTCTTCCTTGCACGCTTGATCATTAGCAAAGCACAAGTGGGGGTGCCTTGTCCAGAGGGATCAAACTTACTCTATTGTTAATTTAACAGACATTTTAAGTGGCTTCTGCTCCAGGATGTCTGTCCCCTTGGACACACAAAACCCTGGAGACTGATGCTGCCAAAAGTAGGCACATGGAATGGCGGTGCATCTGCATGTCCCCAGGTATTAACAAATTGTCATTGATTTCAGTTTACCGCAATGACCATACTGCGAACGGCATCAGCTCAGGGCTCTGCCTGATGGACTCTGCCGAATTTAGCTGTGATGACTCCAGAGTTAATAACCACCCAGGCACCTTGCCCTGCTGCAAGAGCACCCCCAGGCACAGGTTAAATCTACCAGAGACATAATGACTCAGGAGCCAAAAAGACAGGATACTTAACAAAAGGTATCCTGAAACTCACCTGGTTTGGGAAGAAACCCACTTTATCATGGCAGTATGACAGAGCCTTTGGATAGTATTCCTATTTGACTGTAATATATTGGCTTTTCCCCAACTTTCCACTCACTTTCAATCTCTTTCTAATGATTAAAAAATTCAGTCACCATAGCTTGTAAGGATTCTCTTTAGCATACTAAATACTAACAAAATACTGTTCCACCAGAACAATTCTCCACCATCTTAGAGGTCCTATGTTTCCTTCATTATATATTTTGGCTCAGAGACTCATTACTGATTGTATCTCATATTCAGAAAGTAACATACACTTTTTTGACAAGATATCCTCAGTTGGAGAATCTAAGTTGATGCAAAGAGGGGCATCTCAGAGTGTCTCACAAGACATTAGTGATAGAGCACAGACCTAGCTGAGGCCTCTCATGCCCTGGTTTAGTCAAAGGATCATCTTTTCCTTCTAGGGGAAGGTACCTCTTGAAAGCACCACAGGTGGGAAAAGCTAACTCTCAGTTTAACCTACAGGCGCCACTTCTGCCACCTTCTTACTTAAAGTGCTTTTCTTCTGCAAGTTGTCCTGCTAATACCAGGGAGAGCAGATAGACAGAGACTCTACCTAAGGGCAGTAAACTTAGTGGACTTTGGCCTTTAATGAGCAGAAGGTGCAGTTCAATTGCAGTTCATTAGTAGATATCATTAGCTTATATCTCCAGGGGCCATTGGCAGATATCATTAGTAGGGGGTCATTAGCAGGTTTAGTCGATATAAGAAGAGCTAGAGCCATTTCTGCAGTGTGGAGAAAGTGAGAGCAGATGATGCTTTATTAGTGGATAATTCAGATGAGGCTGGGTCTCTGCCAGGGGCTGTCAGAACTGAGTCGTGATGATCTAGGAGGGAGTCCTGGTATCTCTGATGATGAAAGATCTGGGTAAATGAAAGGAGGCCTCCTTACTTTTAGCACTTCACTCACATAACTTTAAAACATAATTATGTGACCAGCTTGAGAATACTAAGGCAGCCGTCAGTCTGACCAGTGCATGGACGAGTCTAGCACTGTACTGACCTGCATATCAGGTGAGGATTTCTTTGGGATGTGGCATCTGGCATAAGCTACTAGACTGGTATTTATGATTTGTGGCCTTTTCTCTCCCATGGTCCATGGCTGCTGGTACTGCTGCAGCCCCTTGCCTCAACGAGCCTTGAAGGGATTCAGTGGCCCTGGTTGCACAGCTCTGGTCAGAGAGGGTATGATGTAGGAGATGCTGCTGAGGACTGCAGAGGGGATCCTCTAGGTTTTTGGGAAGTGGTTCATCAGGCTGGTGGGACCTGTGCAGGGGCTATGGGGTACAGGGAATACTTTTAGAATGATCTGGATTGTATCTCCCTTGAAAAGCAAATGCTCCCTTGGGTTTGGGTCAGCATGATATCTATTGGGAGGCTTCAATGTGGAAAAAACACCTGCTTTTTCTAATTAACCTCCATTTGTTAATGAACTGCCAAATAGCCAGTGTATCTGGGTAGTCTCCTGGCACCCCTGAAGTTATTCACCTGATTTCTTTTGCTTTCACCTGGGACTGTCTACTCCCAGCTCCCCCCGGGGCTCGAGTGTGCATGGGAGGGATGTGTCCTGTTCTCATCATGTCTCATTGTGCCCCACTCTTGTCCTCCTGTAAATCCTTAGCAATCTCATTAGGTCATTGACAGTTTTCCTTAGGAAATTAGTAACTTGTGTCCATGGCAATGATGAGTGGTTTGGTCAGTTCTGAAAAGCACGTGTGTTTCAGGCAGGTTGTTTTCCCATTGGAAGTTGCTAATTTACTGTAGGCTAAATTCGTCTGTGGCTTCAGGATCTAAATTAAAAAAATAAATGCTGAAAGTGAGCATTTCGCTATGGATAAATATTTTGCAACAGAAATGCTCCACTTTTCTGTATTAAAATGACTTTTTCGCTTTGATATTTGATCACTAGTTAGAGTGAAAAGTATAAAAGAAACTCTGCTTAACCTAAAAGTGCCATGTGCATATGATGTAATTTACTTTTGAAACTTGACATTTATTCTGGTTCTCTTTGTTTTGATTTTTCTCCCACCTCAAAGCAGAAGAAATATCAAATTCACATCCTCAAAATGAAAAAATGTAGTATGTCATCTTCCTTTGCATAGGAACTTGTAGAAGAATATAAATGGTCAGTGGTGGTGGCAGCGTTAAACATCTCTGATGCCATAACTTGTACATCTGATTGCAAATGTTTGATAGATTTGGTTCTACTTAAGTACAGCTAAGAGCTCCGTTAACATTTGTCATGGAGATTTATATAGTGCAATAAGAAGTTCATGCATTTGGTAATATCTACTGAACTTTTTGAAGGAAGATTAGTGATTTTATAGTTATCATGGCTCAATAAAAGTGTAAGAATCACCCAAGGCATATCAGGAAGATGGTGTAAGTTAACACATCATATCTAAATAAATACCAGTTAGAGGATATAATCCATATCCAGGTCTGGGATATTTCTACTTAAGCACAGGAATGCTTCCCACTTCTATAGTATGTGGGTGTGTCATGGTCTAACCCCAGCCGGCAATGAAGCATCACACAGCTGCTCCCTCACCTCCCTCACAGTGGGATGGGAGAGAGAATTGGAAGAGCAAAAGTGAGAAAACTCGTGGGTAGAGATACAGACAGTTTAATAGGGAAAGCAAAAGCCACGCGTGCAAGCAAAGCAAAACAAGGAATTCGTTCACGACTTCCATTTGTAGGCAGTTGTTCAGCCACCTCCAGCACAGCAGGGCTCCATCATGCCTAACAGTTACTCGGGAAGACAAAACACCATCACACTGGACATCCCCCCCTTCCTTCTTCCCCCAGATTTGCATGCTGAGCATGATGTCCTATGGTCTGGAACATCCCTTGGGTCAGTTGGGGTCAGCTGTCCCGGCTGTGTCCCCTCCCAACTTCTTGTGCCCCCCCAGCCTCCTCGCTGGTGGGGTGGGAAGCAGAAAAGCCCTTGACTCTGTGTAAGCACTGCTCAGCAATAGCTAAAACGTCCCTGGCTTATCAACACTGTTTCCAGCACAAATCCAAAACACAGCCCCATGCTAGCTACTATGAAGAAAATTAACTCTATCCCAGCCAAAACCAGCACAGGGTTTTTCACCTGTATTTCAGAAGAAGATGGATGATTTCCAGTGTGCTTCCATTTCCCCAGAAGAATAGGCTACTTTATTGAATAAAACACTGATGTAATGTTGAAATTTTGTTTATAAATTTTTTCCAGAGGAAAACTTTAAAAATGAAAGCAAATGTTCTTTTAGCATTTATGTTCATAACTCAGAAACAAATAAACCGAAAGAGCATTTTTAAAACAGAGAATCCTGAAGTCTTACCATCACTTCCCAGGAAGTGCGACATTCTTCCTTCTCCCCAAATGTAGAGATTCTTCACAAACCTTAGTCTTCAGCCAGCTCCGGTGTTTAACATGCCAAAATAATGTGTAGTTGACAGGTAGTATTTGATGGGTAGCATTACTAGTTTCCTTTCCAGAGAATTTGCCCAAGTTTATACACAGTATCTGCACCACTGAACTCTCCCAAATTAGTCATGCACTTTTATTTTTTTAAAGGAAGACAGAAAACTTGAGACTCATCTCACCTAGCTGACTGACAAAAATATGATCACACTGTCTAAGGGTTTTTTTAGCTCAGCTCCCACAGACAACACAGAAGTGGTGATCAGTTGTCTTTCAACACCATTTTTTTCTGTTACCTACAAAGCGTATTTAGATGAAATGCCCAAGTTTTAGGTTATTGCAGGTAGATGAGATGAATAATTAATTAGAATGGAGGTGAAAGAAGGTGATCTTAGACTGAGCCTGCCAATTGATTTCTAAAGCAAAGAAAACCATATGTGAAGATTACTGAAGTCTCCTAGCCTCTGGGCCATTCATGCTTTCCAGCAATTTCCTCAATCAATACTTCACTCAGAAACAAAACCTTTAAAAACTCTAATTATGTATCTTTTGTATCTGATAGCTGCTTCAAGCAATGCAATTTAAATTGTTTCCTTCTACTTTGATTTTTTTTTTATGTTGAACAAATAATTGTATGCAGTTAGATCATACACAGAGTTCACTGGTTTCTACCTCTTTCGTTTAGAACTCTCTCTTCATAGGGGTGCAGAGAGAAATGAATGTGGTAGACCTTTTCAAATGATTTCTAAATTAAATACAGTAAATTCCTCTGTAATATGACTCATGAGACCTGAAGATCAAAGCCTTACAAGAGATTTATCAAAAACAAATAATTTTTACATAGAATAGATGGTAACATCAGGTAATGTCATGTTGTTGTTCACTTATCATATGAAAGTGATGAAGAGTGGCGCTGCTTTATTTTCTGGATCCTTCACTAGTTTAAGAGGAAAAGATGGCATCAGGAATCAATTTGTTCTTTTTTTTGAAGTTTGCCTTACACTTTCAGTTCTCTTTCTCCTAAGAGCCCCATATGGCCAGCTATTCCCTGCTTATGAGTGTACATGTACTCCTGTTCTGAATGCCAAAATCCAAGTCCTCTGCAGTATAAATCTGGGAAAGCTCAGTGAAGTGTGAATCTGATCACTCTGATTAGTGCTGATTAGTTGCAAGCTGGAGTGTGAACGAGCAGTCTGACATGTACAGCGTTTTGTTATATGTGGCTAAAGAAATTGCATTTGCATGGTGAAGTACTTATGGTCATATTTGTGACTTGCTTCATTCACATCTGGTCCATGGTTGCCCTCTGGGAATGGCAGGAGAGACAACAGGAGGGAAATGTGAAATGGTTCAGCAGAAACCAAAGAACAAAGACAAGATATTTCCTTCCCCTACAACCCCAAACCTGGATAAGAGAGTTTGTGGCTGTAGAGGACATGAGACCATAGTGGCAAAAATATATATACTGCAAGAGAGTTTATGTTTCAGTTTATTCTTTTCTGTGCCTCTTCTGCCATAAAGCCATCACTACGATAGTCAGGTTTTTCAGGATCTCAAGGAGATGATGATTGGTTAGGAAGATGAAAATTTTTTTTTCTATTTTAATTTTTTTTTCTTTTGTGTCTTGCTACTCTTATTCTTCTGCTGCTACTCTTTTCCCTTGAATTCTCTTAGACCAAAGAAACTACTTAGGAAGAAGTATATGAAAAATAGGTTGGATGGAAAGTTGTAGACATAATTATTACTTTGTGTTGAAATAATGCCTAATGGTGCTGGTGCACTATTAATTTCATAGAGAAATTTCCTGCTCGGGTATATATTTTCAATCAATCCTAAATATTTTTAAGCCCACATAACAATCTAATCTTTGACCACTATCAATTAGTAAGTATGAAAATACTGCAAGACCCAGCTTTGGCCCAGTATAGACATTTACTACATGTAGCCTGCCTGGAAGAGCATGTCATATGTGTGTACATAAATATAAATACTATCTTCCTTTTAGTCTGGTTTTTTATTTCACTATAGCCTCTACTCAGGACAGAGATGCTCTGAGGTAAAAATCAGCTCTTCTGAAGATCAGCTCTGGGTCTGTACAAAGTAGGCAGATGTTTGGGGTAGCAGACAGCTAGAGGAGGCATGGGGAGAGAGAGCAATGAAATAGGTCGTCTTCTTACTGCATCTCTTGGGAGCCTGGGGAATACCAGGATGGAGGGAGCTGGGGAGGAGAGGAGGGCTGCAGCAAGGGGCTGCTGTTTTGTGGCAGGATCCCTCACCCCTGCTCTCCTGGAGCTCTGACTCCAAGGACTGGCAGGAGTTGGTGGCTGAATTTCCTTCCATCCACACCCCACCCTAAGCCAATCTCTGCTCTTTAAAAACCCTTTTTTCCTGATGCAGGACAAGCTTAGCTCTGCCATGACCTCAGCTGTGACCACACTTTTGTGGTGTGGCAACATGCTGAGAAGCCAGCAGGGACATTTGTCATTTTTGAAGGAAGGAACCACAGATATGGTCTACACAACTGAACACCACCTTATGGTTGGAGGTAGATGTAGTTTCTTCATTTGTTTGCACAGTCATCCTCATGTTGCAACTTGTAATTTAAACTGAGTCACAAAGCAGCAATATCTGCATTGAAAGGAAGAGATGAGAGTAAAAGGACAGTAAATTAATTTCAGCATATGCATCTCAGTTTACAGTGTTTGAAGTCTTACTGATGGGTTTAGCTATCCCCAAACTCAGATTTCTTAGTTGTCTTTTTTTACTATTATTATTTTATTTTGCCAGAATTTAGTTTTGTTCCATATCCTGTTTTTATTGTAAACTAGCCTCACATGCTTGGTATCCCTTGCGATACGAAATTCAATAGTTCAGATTTCTAGTCAAGACTGTCATCAAATGAAACATGATGCTGAGATATTCATGTTATGGAGTTCACTGATATAAATCAATAAAGGAAACACACAAGTTGCAGGAACTATTGGAGAATACAGAAGTGGCCACTGTTATTGGGGTAGAAAAATTGCATAGTAGAGCAAATCTGAGTGATACCTGTGTTGTGGCCATTTGTGGGCAAGGAAGGTGTGTGCGACCAGCAAGGCTGATCTGTTTCCCACATGGTGACTGGAGCAGGTGGCTTTGGATCCTGCTAAACAATTTGTTTCTTCACTGAAAACATCTTAACTAGGTATAAACTTGCTTTTATACAATTCCTAACTTCTTGGTATGGACAAGAAGACCAATGATGAGGAGAGCTGATGAGGCTCAGTTGTTGGCGATAAGGGTCCTAGTATCTTGGCATTTGACTTCAGTTAATTATGGGGTTTATTATCTGTTAAACTTGTTTTATTTTAAGGGACAACCTGGTTGTATATCAGAACTAATAGCCATGTAACTTATAAGTAGATAATGGATAAAACTAACTCATATCATATTAGTGCTGTTATTTCTTTGTTCTACAGAAGGATAACAAACACAAAGCATGCTTGTGTTTTCTTATAAAAGAGCTCCGTTTTCCTTTCTGAAAGGCTGTAACCTAAATGATGGTCATGAAAAAGAAGGGGAAAAGGATGAGATGTAACCACGAAAAATGATAATGTGATGAAATCAATACTGAAGGTCTTCTTGTGTTAGTCAATTCTGTATTTGGGACTGCCAGGTGTGCAGGATGAGTCATATAACTTCAGAAATGTTTCACTTTCTAGGACGAATTGTCATCTCGTGTCCGTCTGAGTTGATCAAGACCTGAGGGTAAGCATAACAATTACTCACTCTTCTGTTGGTAACATTTTCATATGAAATGATTGGGCTGGCAGGCAGGCAGGAGGTTTCCTTGTCTTTTGCTGGGAAATGCCAGTTTGTTGGAACTGAACTTTTCTGCAGAAAACTTCTAAGGTCACAAAGGGATTTTTTTTCTCAAAAGGTATTTATTTGCCCCTCATTCCCACTACAAAATAATTGGTGGCCAATTGGTTTACATAAGACATAGTTGTGCCCGCCTCAGAAGTCTGTTCTGAATAAGGAAAAGCCTGGACTTAAACCCTGAGTTATGCAAGTGTCCAAAGCCCATTTGGGCTATTGATATTGAATTACATATGCAAAACAGATGTCCTACCAGATAAGTCTTCAGATATTCTAAACTGTTCTAGCTGGCTTTGGGAAACCTCATCACTTTCAGCAAAATGGACTTCTGAGTTTCCAGCAATCTGTTCTTTCTATTCTGTGTCTGCACAAAGTACAGATGTGTACTTCAGAAATTCATTGCTGCTGGAAAAGATTTCCCTTAGGAGTTCAACTCAGACTCAGCAGTAAAGGCAAGCTCCTAAGAGGTCCTTCCTTGAAAGTTACTTTAACTATTGATCGTAGGTGTCATCATTAGAGACTATAATATTCATTTTGTTCTGCATTCTTATACTAATATCTTAACCTTGCAAAATCCAGCTTCTAGATCACATGATGTGAACTATCAGATTACACATCCCATTAAACAATGTCTTATCTTTCAGTGCCTCTTTTCCCATTGTTCTTAGTACACATCTTAATTCATGTGCGCTGTATTCTTTATGTGGCTTGAAATGTTTCCATTAGTTAAAGAAGTCAGCTGAAATGTGCTTGTATCTGCCCATTTTCTGACAATAAGGTCAATATTTGTTTCTTTTCCCGGTGTAAATTGGTTGGTCTTCAGAAAAGCAACAAAACCTTTTGATGATTTTAAAAAAAGATAAAAAGTATATGAACAATGATATTATTCTCATGCTGTTGCTGCACAAAATACTTCTCATTTTCAGCTTTCTCCCTTCTCACAGCATGAGCAAAACTGTCACTTATCTTAGTATATGTACTCATACATATTGTTTCTTACCAGTATCTGTGGATGAGATTCTTAGAGGGAAACCTTTAAATTGCTTTTTCAAATAATTACACTTTGCTGTTTGAATAGCTTCTAAATGAGGGCTAGCACCCCTGTTAAGAGTGCATAGGCTGTTTCTGCTCTTTGTACAATATGAGGTACTTTGTGTGAAAGGTTAACACAAAATGCCTTTAAATTGTACTCTATTCTCAGAATTTACTTTGCAAATTTTCTTTGTATGGGTGGTTCACCTTTATTTCCTCTCTGATGGACCTGGTTTAAGAAAAAAAACCCCACCAACAAAAAACTACTACTGCTTCGATGATCTTTACTCTCATTTCAAATCCTAATGAAAGTATAAACAGTGAAATGTTTAAATAGTTGAAAGCAAGATATTATTTTTGAAATTTTATTTATAGATCTATCTCAAATGGAAATTGTACCTGGAATTCTATTTCCAGAGGAGATACTCCTGCATGAACCATTATGTAAACTTGGAATGGGGGGCTCAGTGCAACCTCATGCAGCCCAGGAAACAATTTGTAAGGACATGTTGGTGAGCTCTTGCTGCAGACCTGGCTCTTGTCCCTGAGGTAGCTTAATAAATATCCACCAGGAGTTACCGTAGCCTGGCCCAGACAAGGCTGCAATGCCATATTAATGCCTGTGTCTGCCTGTGAGCTTCGAAAGAACATCTGAAACCCCATCCATACAGAGGAAATAGAAGTTTGTAATGTGGTTCTCCAAAATATTTTTTTATCTGAAAATTTAATTGAATCATTATGTTCATAATTTAGAACTTGTTCTGTAACTGTTTTTTGAACCTGCTTTAATAACTATTTAAAGTAGAAACCATGGTGTGGTCAAAAAAAAAAAAAGAATTTATTGAACAAATGATTCATTGTAACATTAAAATGCAAGACACTCAGGTGAAGCCAATAAACATATAACTGATTAATTAAGCTAACAAAAATCAATAATAAAAATACAAAGTACCTACATGAAAACCATACCAATGCTGTGCTCCTCCAAAAAGACTTTGTCTGGGGAGAGCAGTTTGCTTCATCATCTTTCCAACATGTACGAAACTGTCAGCTAAGGATAAAGGAATTATTTTGTTGCGTCTTTGAAAGATAGTGTCTTAAAAGGCTGTATAGGTTCATTTCTCCAAAGTTTATAAAGAAATTGCAAGTTATTGAAAGCCTGCTAGTATTTGCAGTAACGGAAGACAACAGAACTCCCGCATGCAACCTGCACACCAAAGAGCAAAAGAATTAAACTGAGCAATCTGTGTTAACACAGATACCCAACTGAGCAACCAGTTACAACTTGAATGTGGTTTTTTAGTTAAGCAGCACACACATCAAGACATGTGGTTTCTTAGTGTGAAAGCTTCCAGGTATTGACCATGTTTTCTCTACTGAGGGTCCTGAAACAGCTCATGGTGCAGTGGCCGATTGATGGGGTCTGATCAGCACTTGAATACAGTGGCACTAGGAGGGGAACTTGAAAGCAGAGAATATATTAACAGAAGTGAGACTAGGAAGTTATAGAGCCCTGCAAGAGAGGAGAGATTGTCTGAAGATAATAAGTAAGCTTCTGTTCTGTAATACATCTCTTGAGCAAGTAGGCTTTCTCTCTGGAAATCACTTGCCTCAGCAAAAGATGGGCCTAAAACTTGTCTTCTTTGCCTGATACAGACAGTGAAATATAGATTAGGGTTCTGAACCCACTTTTGTGCATTGGGACTGTATCCAGGGCTGGCAAATGCATGCAACAGCTGACCTTTCTACTGCTTTTATGAAGGTTGTTGCTGGTGGACTCCTGCCACAAGAAAATAGAGAAGTGGGTTGTAAAAGAGCTTGCTTAGACTTGACAAGTTTGCTGAGCGTTTCTTCCCCAAATTAGAATGAAAGAAGTCGAAGGTAGACTTCAGCTTTCTCAGCTGACACATCTTTGGCTTCAGAGTTGAAAATGTTTCAACATCTCTGTGAATTTCAGCAGATATTTGGGTTCACTTTTAATGTGCCTGATGTCAGCACGGTGTAGCTGAAAGCCAAAACTCCCTGCCAAGAAAGAAATGTGTCCAATATCAATCATCATGTACTTAGCAGCCTGAGTCCTGTCTGGACCAATGACTTTACTAACTTTATTCCTATATCTGGGTTACTTCTTTTTGATCCCATAAATAGGATGATTGCAAGACATAGCCTAAAATATCTAAAGTGATCAAAAATAGAACTACATGGAAATTATCCTTTTAGATGGGTGTATTTTTCCTTGGCTTTACAAGAATGTGCATATTTCTCCATAGTAAAATTCCAACCTGGAACAAATTATGAAGGGACAACTCTCAATGGGCATAAATCAGCATAGCAATGTCAATTTACAAGGATTTGAACTCTTGGGGGTTTTTTTGCTCCACCTGAAATTTACCACTTTCACGGAAAAATATCCTTCTTACTAGGAACTGTTTTCATACATGCTGTGATCAAGAGGTTGGGGGTTGGGTTTTTTTTTTCCCCTCTCCTTTCATTGTTACCACAAAAAAAAGCTGATCTTGTAAATGGGTTTACGCAGCTCTAAGCTCTAATGAAGAATGACCTGATCTCTGGAAGGATACACATGAGGCTTTGTTGTTCCATAGTTTCCACTGAGCATGACATGTCTGGAATGCTTTATGATGACTGCATCATCAAAGTACTAGGGAGTAAAAAAAAATTGGAGAAGTCTCTGAGCCTGCGTATTGACTTGCTTTACCATTTTATTGGGTTAGTCATCATTATAAATCAAATTCTAACTCTCATAGTTTGATGATGTTGTTAAATTACCTAGGTGCCACCTCTGAGTGCTGCCAGTGCTTCATGTCTTGGGTGCTTTGTAATAAAGTGAGGGGGATGTTTTGCTTCTAAGGCAAAGCTGGCCTTGAACAAGACAAGGATTTCCTGAGGTTTTGCAGCTATATCTCGTGATTCAGCCTTGTGCTTGCAGCCTGACTCCACACTGCCTCCTCCAAGCCCTGTGCCTCTCCTTCCTCATCTCTGCATGTTGTGGCATCCCATCTGGGGAAGCAGGAAAAAGAGGTTATCTGCCAATGATTAGTACAAAACTGCTAGGCTACTTTTACAAAAACAAGATTGTTTTCCTCTGAGCATTGCAAATGAAAACCTTCTCTATTTTAAGGGAGGTGAAAATGCTGCAAAGGCTCCAGTACTGGTGGTAAACTATTGGATGCAGCCAGAGCTGTTCATTCATGTGTCACAAAGTCTGTGTTGCCTAAAGTCTCCTTCTGTTTAAATTATAGATAAGCCATACTTTTGGAGCAGGTACCTCTGAATCCTTTCCAGATAATCACAGATTCATTACAGCATAGGAACAGTGCCTTTTTCAGAAAAGGTATATTTTTATAAGCCCAATATGCTTGACAATGTGTGTATATTAGCATATAATTCTGTAGTTTATCCATCTGTAAGTTTGTCTGTCCAGACTGAAGAAAACTCACCAGCATTCCTTAAGTTTTTTAACCTGAATCAGATGTGGAGAAATAAATGAGCTATCTCTTGGTATTGAATCTTTTATAACTCATTATCTAGCACTGAACTTAATCCTTCGCCATAACACTGTGTTTGATATAATAAAAGGTGCCAGCCAGGTGAGACATGGCTAAATTTCAGAGCAAATCTGCCTGTGACAAACAAGCTTCAGAGAATGTCCCCATTAAGAGATTTCCATGGCTGATGAAGGTTTCAACGTAAGCATTAGAAGAAAGGCAACATCCTCCCTACCCTCAAGTGAGAGGCATCAGACAGGGAAGAATCTGCTGGCACTGTCATAGCAGCTGTGACCTGCATGCAGTGTATCAGGACAACATCTGTGTTCTTGGAGGTGAAGATCAGCAAAGGGAAGGTTATACTGGGGGTGTCAAACACTTGCTTTAAACCAGAAGCAGCCACTGAAGTTTTTGCGCTCAAAACCTCCCCTGCAGACAATGCCAAGACTTGCTGCAGATGCAGCGTTCAGAAATAGGGAAGATTCTTTTTTTCATTCAAGCAGACTCGGCTTTTATGCTGTCCGTGGAAAAAGAGAAAAAGGACCATGATTACCGTGGACTGCTAATGAATTTTTGAATTAAAATTTCCAGTGGTTCTTATTGTTGTCATAAATCTTACCTGTAAGAAACATTGCTTGGAGCCAAATTGTTTCAAAATTTCTAATTCACTCTTTTTATTAGGAGAAGCCTAGACTTTTGGTCAGGTCCCATGCCAGTGTGACTCAGTGTAGCTCTATTCAAGCTAAAGACACTGTGTGGATTCATACATGCTGAGAAACCAACTTACACGTTAGAAGTCATGGAACAACTTCTCTGTTGGCTCTTCTAGAAACACTTCTTCCTCCTCCATCCATCCAAGACAGTGTGCAAGTATATGTGGGGAAAGAGGGGAAAATATAGAAATTTCTGTTGCCTTGAATAGTGCTTCTTCTATTTTTAGACCTCCAAAGGTGCATATGTTGTGAACAGAGATTTTTGTTAGGTGTAATTAAATTAATTTGCAAGGAAGTTACTAATTTCATTGAAAGCTAGAGATCCTCCCAATGCATGATTCACCATAACTCTACCTCAGCCCTGGCCTGCAGGGATAACTAACTCCTTTGGTGAGAAGATAATTTTATTTTAATTCTCATGCAATCATTGGACAACTTCAAGACAAATGCCAGCTATCAATCTTTATGAGTGAATTATTGTTCTCACTATTAGGGTGTGGTAGAGTAAAGGATGTCATACTTTAGTACCTATAAAGCATTTTGGATATAATTTTGTGTGTAAGCCATAATAAACTTAAAAATCATACTTTATGACTTACATGAAAAATACATTAAGACAACCAAAATTAAAGACTTTGAATAGCATGGGAGATTTTTTTGATAAAGGACAGAAAGATTTATTTTTCCCAGCAATTCTATTCAAATTAATAACAGGGGTGGTTTTTCTGTAACTTTTTTCCTGTATTAGCAAATTATTATTTTTGGTCCCTCCACTCCTATACGCCTAGAAGCAATCATGAAAAAAAGATCAGTTTTCATTATTTACATCTAGTGTTGTATCAGAGATATCTGAGCTTCAGAGATACTGGAGAATTCAGGGGGAGTGTTGACTGTGAAAGAAATGAAGGACCAGACTTTGAAGAGCCCTTCAGACTAACTACATATTGCACTGCAAAGTGTGCACATTACTGTCAGCGTACTCGGTGGATTTTGCTAGCATATAAAATGTACTAGACACTCCCAATAATGATAATTATAGTTCTAATCTTGCCAGTCATTTACCTAGGCAGACATGTACACCCATATGGAGCTCCATAAATTTTAATAGGGCTCCATGTGGGTTTGGAGGAAGAAGTGGGGGGTTGGCGTAGATAACTGTTGTGTGACCCTCACTCTGAGTAGAATTTGGGTGCTCGCATATGTACCCTTGAGTACGCTAGGTGCATGCATGCATGCATGGTTCCAGAGTGCATTACTTTGGATGGTGTTATTACATTTGGAAAAAGTATTTGGGGATAAATTAATTCTGTTGTAATAGTATTTGTCTGTAGTTTAGTTTCTCACTTTGCATCTTCAAAAATGGAGGATGAGAGGCAGCATATTTTTCGTGGTTAATTATTATAACTGAGATGCTGGTCGCTTGTATATGGCTTCCAATTATTTTTAATTTTGTTTGGGTTTTTTTGAAGTGTGACAAGAATGTCTTTTCTGGGGACTGCATTTAAGTTTTTTAACAAAGTATTTGGTATGGGAAATATATTATCATCCCTTCAATTCTGGATTCCCAGAATTAGCTCTTGCTCGTGTAAACGGTAGCACAGAACTCAGATAATATACTGGTATAAGGATTGTTTGAGTGAATAACCCTTACCTCTTTTCTAATTTTTCTAGAGATTTTTGCTGTCTTTCAGAATCCCAAAGTTCTACTGATTTTGTTTCTGAACCGTAGACTGGTTTTGGACTATGACATTTCTGAATTTCAATGTAGAAATGTCTTTGGGTGTGATCTTTGGGGATCTTTTGATGTAAACCAATAAAACTATAGTGGTTTCTTGATTCATGATGATCATTAATGTATAAAAATTACTGGTGAGCTATTGTTTGAATTGCATAAATAATGCAACAAATCACATGAAAATAACTGAATAATTTCCAAGTATATGCTTTGGTTGTGTTCTAAACCACTACTGAATTAGAGAACTTAATTATTAGTAGAAAATCATATAAAATTATTTTTTATTGAAAATTTATACTGATTTTCTTTCAAAATATATAAACCACAAACAGCGCTAAGCATGAACGGACGCTGAAGTTCACTTCGCTATTAATCATATCTGAAATCTGCTAACTGGGAAACATAGGGTTGCCTGCTTTTGCTACGTTACATTACTAACAAATGCCATGACCCTCTTGTATTAGTATTAGGGTAAATTAAAGAGAAATGAGGAAGCCACATCTGAAGCTAAGTTACTTTGATGAATATGTGTAAAGTTATTTTTCCCACAACTCGTTTTTTGATAATTTATAAACACAAGACAAGTAATTTTTTACATGTCTGGTTCTAGTATGGAGGTAGTACTGGGTGTTTCTTGATTCTCAGCTTGTTAAAGCATGGAGACTCTGCAGAGTTACTTACTTCCTTGTCTGCTGGGCTCTGATGTAATTCATTGCACAGCTTGATGAATTTATTTTTTATTTCTTTCAACAAAGAGGAAACTGGTCAAAGGGATTCAAGCTGTTTGCCTCAAAGCTTGCAGACTATGAACTAAGTATTTCTGAAAATAGTGGTCTTATACTTCATTTCCCATTCATATTGTAAATGTGCTGAAGTAGGTAGGATCAGGCAAGAGTACAGTTTTGTGATTTGAACTCTAACTGGAAGGCATTATTGCCTTGCTGTCTGTGTAAGAATCCAGGCCATGAGAGTTGTGGCTTTAAGCCCCATTTGTTAGTTTGCTGCTCCTTTTCTAACTCTTACAATAGCAGTGGTTTGAAGACCAGCCTTCAGCACTCAAGAGTACTAGGATTTGTTATAAACAATCACAAAACCTTTTAGGGATGCCAGGTAGCATCTACATGCTAAATTCTGGTAATTCTGCCAAAAAAAGCTGCCCTGAAATTATTTTGGTTCTTTCCACAATCTGGTTTATTCAGACAAATAACATTCTTTCTGTTTCCCAACATTACATTTTTTATTAAATACTTCATAGTAATTAGACAGTTTTTTTCAAATACAGCATTGAAACAGAATCTTTGAAACCATCCATTATCCCTCACCTAAAAAATTAACAGACACCTAGAAATAGCTAACGTTTTTTGATGCCTGTAATTAGTGTGGTTTAGCTATCATTTTGTTTCATGGCTCTGTACTATGTACTACTACTTCTGACTATGTATGTGTGTTGATGGGCCAGGAAGTTGTAGTATCTCAGCAAACAAAATAGACAGTTTTATGAGCTTCAGAAATAACAAATCCTGTTTTCCTATGAATTTATGGTTGTCAGCTCTGTTTTGAATTTTTCCTCACAATTCAGGCATTTCAGAGGTTTCTCCCCACCGCGAACTGTCAGAAGCACTTGATTCAACTTTTCCATGAGTTGGGTAACTGAAGCATCTCTGCCCGCTCTGGTGTGATTTATTCTGATGAATTTTGTAGGAACCTGATTAGGAAGTTCGGGATTACTGTGCATTTGTCAAGTAAATACATTCAGAAGTGGCCATTGGGTAGAAAATTACAAGAAGGGGCAAAGCCAGACAGATGATTCAGTCACACAAACATCACTTCTTTAGGAAATCAAGCTAAAAATATCCAGGAGGATAGAATAAATGCTATATGAGTTTTTTGGTCCCTTTATTTGCATTAAAGAATATTTTCTTTTATATTTGATCCCTCTGATTACAGAAGGGCTGTTTCAGCTCTTTGCTAGTGCTCTGAGCATGCATATCTGTTGGAAAGTAGCCCCAAAGAACCCAAACATTCATTTTAGTTTTCAAAATGTTATTTTATTGCTTTTATTTTTGCTTAATTGAGAAAATGTTTTGATAAAATGGAACCACAAAGGCAGGGATGAATACTGTGAAAAATTTGAGGCAGATCTCAAATGTGTGCAACTAAGCGATCTTCATAATTCACATTAAACACTCTGCAATTTTTAAAACAGAAAAGTAATATTTCAGAAATACTAGGCATTATGCTTAAACCACAGATTCTGTAAAAAATGAACTGCATAAGCTATTAGCAACTGTATGCGTCATAAACACCTTAGGCAAGAAAATCAGATCCTAATGCCAAATGCAGCTCAGCTCCATCAGTCTACATGGAGCTACACTTCTGCAATTTTATAAGATAAATGTCTGTGCTGTTTTATGTGATGAAACTACAGCTTGGGTGAATCCTCTTATTTTTCACCAGTGATTTAATAAAGGCAAGCTCAATATAAATATTGAAAGGCTGCTAGTATTGAAAATACTCTTTTCCCTAGTAGCTGAAATATGTGAGAGCTTTGTCTTTTTATATTGATTGTTCCAAAACAAAAAGTTAAGATTTGTCTATACAAGAAGTGGGTATATTTACTAACTAGTGGGCTCTAACCATTTTCTGTAACATACTATACTTTATATTGCATTTGCAGAGAAAAGCTTTCTTGAGCAATGTTTTATCCTAGCTACTAGGAACTTCAAAACTCATTTTAATCTCAGCTGAAACAGGTAGTGAATGCTTGCCTCCTACCGCTTGGTAGAGATTACAGCATAAAAGACGAGAAATGTTGCAAACTATATTCCCCTGCACCTATTTCTTTGACACATATCACTGGTAACACAATAAAAGAGCTGCATTTAATTGTTTTTCCAGAACTCGTAAGTTTAAAAGAGATAGGGTATTTATGAGCCCCATTTGTGCTCTCTAATCCACAAGACACCAAAAGATACAGAACATAAAACAGTGTCTATTGGAAGTGACCCACTGTGCCTCTGAAAATGTTTCTCTTGTTCTGCATCTCTCTCCAAATAAAATACTGAGCATTAATTTAATCATTAAAAGAATAATGAAAATAAGGAGCGATGAAAATGTAATCAAGATAGACGATTAATAGTCACAGAAGTGTCATTTTTAAAACAGTTTTAAAATACCTCCTGCGCTGCTCTGCTGTGTTCATGGAATAAACCTACTTTAATTATTTCCTGTTCAGGCTTTCCTCTGTTTCCTTGGTTTTAGGAGGAGTTTACCTAGCAAAAACCAATGCTGCTCATTTCCTCAGTGGATTAACTGGGCAATGATGAAACAGAAGCTTCTGTCTGCTTCATTCTTTACACAACCTGGTGTTAAAGAGTGACCTTTCACCCTCAGAGATTTTAAGGATTAAGGATGCTTTTAAGTCTCGGTCTGGTTACTAATCCACCACTTTCACTTGATGTTAAATAAGCACTTCCTGATTTACCCTTTAAATCCTGTAAACATAATAAAACAGAGTTTAACCTTTACCTTAGGATTTTACCACTATCTTATGCTCTGTCAAATAAACCTTTATAAGAAGGAGGGAAGAGAAAACTAATAAGTCATAGCCTGATTTTTTTTTTTTTTTTTACCTTGGGATATGTAACAAAACATTACAATATTTTTAATATATTCAGGTCAAACAGTTGTTAGGGTGCATTGAGGTCCTTACACTGTGCAAATAATGGAATTTTTAAAAAGCATTTATAAGCTATTTGAGATAATGAAATAGATGTTTCTTCTGCATTCAGACTGCTGTGAGCAAACGATACTGGAAGGAGTTGAAATGGAAATATATTGAGAGAGATTTCATAATCCCAGGCTTTGCAACTTTCAAGAATATCATTTAGCCTCCAGCCATTGCTTTGTAAAGTCAGGCTCCCATCTGGTGTAAATTGCATGTAAACTCCATTTGCAGTCCAGGGTCTATCTTGACTTACACCAGCCATGGATTTTACCCCACAGAATTGTTTTTTCTGCTGTTTTTCTTTTCAGGAGAATGGCATCTGTGCTGAGGAAATATTCATTCATAGCTATTTCCAGTGGCTGTATTTAATAGTACAAAGTTATCACTACTCTCGGCCAGAATATTTCTGTCCATGTCACAACTGCAAAGGGTGACTCCTTATCATTTATTGATATAAATAACTTCTTACCTATATAAGTAGCTTCGACACAATTCTCCCAGCCTGGGGCCTGGTCTGGGGACCAAGGAGGTGGTGGGACCAACTGGGACCCCCTGCCTGCATGACAGTTCTAAGGGCTGAAAACTGGGGACAACGGTACCCAGAAAACCAGTGTTGGAAATACCATCTTTAAATCACTACAGTCAGTGCCCATCAAGTATTTTTAATAAGGTTTGTTTGCAGCAAATATCCAAAATACCTAATTTCAAAAATTCTGAATTCTGTCACCTTAGAGAGTTTCTGTTTTTATATGTCATAGTTGATAGCAGTAAGTAGAGAAAAATTATCCTATGATAAGAAGTTAATTCCCTCTTCTGAGTCCCTAAATCATGGACCTTATTGACAAAGGAATACAGTTATCTATCTGAATGGGGACCTTGCTTGGCTTTTGATATCTTTTGGGGAATATTTATTTTAATTAAATTGAATATCTGCCTTGTATCTTGCAAATATCTGATTGTCTCTGCATCAGCTATTACCTAAGAGGAAATATAGACAAAGTAATCATTTATACATGCATGATTTTCTCACTATGATCAACAATCCCTTTGTCTTCTGCCTTAATAATGCAAAATATCCTGTTTCCTCCATGTTTGCTAATGCCACTCACAGTGGTGAGAATGATTCAAGTGCAACTGCTCCTCAGCAAGTTCAAAGGTCCTGTTACCTGAGCGGGAGAGGAGCTCTTGTCAAAACAAATTCTGATGTTTTAAAGGCTCTGAATAATGTTAGGATGTAATGCTGGCACAGCCAACTTTCCTGGTGTCTGCTGACGATAAGCAAATGATAGCTGGAGTTCACAAATGTTTTGAGTTCATGGACCAAAGAGTATTTGCAACCTCCTTGGAAAATTATTAAATTTACTGGGTAGGGCTGCTTTTGAGAGTTTTGTGGTTTCCAGAATGGCCTGCTGTCTTAAGAGATGTTTATAATATTGGACCTTTTTCTACAGTCTGTTTGGAGATAAAATTCTTGTTAAAGGCAATAGGAACTGTGGCAGTGTATGCAAACAAGAAATAGGCCAAAGGAGAGAATTTTAAACACAGGAAATTTGATTTCTGGTTTTCACTGAAATTTGGGAAAGAAAGTGGACAGGAGAAAATGCTTTTGTTTTACAGGTTTTCCATCCACCACAGACACTGGCAATGCCTTGTTCATCTGTCTTGTGCCAAAGTGTTCCTGTGAGGCACGGCCAGTGGGAATAAAACCAGTATGAAAATAAGATTGAGAACATCTTAAAAATGGAATAGCCTTCCCTTTGAAATAGTCTCCCACAGACGCTGAAGACCTGAGTAGTTCACAGCAATGTGAATAACATTCCTTCCCATGAAGCAGAATTTGACCAAATTGAGCAAGAGCAAACCAGCCCTTGGCATAACCCCATGAGATCTGTGGGTGCTGAACCAGTGAAGAATTTCGTCTGTTTGGTAAATGCAGGTGGTTCTTTCCACATGACAGAGGTAAGTGTAAGAGATCATCCACCTTTCTTCACCTATAAAACCCAGCCTTTGATGAGGGCTCCTACATGCAGAAATCAAATATAACTGAATAAGAAAGGCTGAAATAGGCTCTGCTGGAGTCTGCGACAATAAGCTTAACTTCAACTGGAGCGAGAGCTGGCCAAACTGCTAGCACCAGGCATGACAAATCTGGTGGTAGAATACGGTACAGAGTGGCATTGCACCTTGTGACGCACGTGTCTAAGCTGAACTGACCCTGCAGTACTGGCAGGGTGTTTGTGGGGTCTTCCTTCTACATGTCAAGGCAACTCTTTGCTCAGACCCTGCTTGTCTGAGTCAGCACTACCTCATGGTTATGATCACTGTCTGTGGGCATGTTGGTGAAAGTAGGGTACCTGTCTTGCTCTTTGATAGTTAACTGGCTCTTCTAGACAAGCAATGCAGGTATCTTTCATTTTGTTTTTAAATCAAAACTTCTTCCTAAGAGAAGAGCCTTGGAAATCCTGACAAGATAGTATTACTCCACCTAGCATGAAAGGAAACCACTACATCTTTGTTGAAAGTCTGAACTCTTCCTCACTCCCCTAAAGTCACCTAAAACCTTTCTTTACTTAAAAATATCTGACAATATATAACTCATCTGTGGTCTGCATCTTTGCCCTGGTTTCAGCTGGGATGTAGTTAACTGTCTTCCTAGTAGCTGGTACAGTGCTGTGTTTTGAGTTCAGTATGTGAAGAATGTTGATAACACTGATGTTTTCAGTTGTTGCTCAGTAGTGTTTAGACTAGAGTCAAGGATTTTTCAGCTTCTCATGCCCAGCCAGGGCACCTGACCCAAACTGGCCAACAGTGTATTCCAGACCATGGGACGTCCCATCTAGTTTAGGAACTGGGAAGGGGGGGGCAGGGATCTGCCGCTCGGGGACTGGCTGGGTGTCGGTCGGCGGGTGGTGAGCAATTGCCCTGCGCATCATTTGTACATTCCAATCCTTTTATTACTACTGTTGTCATTTTATTAGTGTTATCATTATCATTATTAGTTTCTTCTTTTCTGTTCTATTAAACTGTTCTTATCTCAACCCACAAGTTTTACTTCTTTTCCTGATTTTCTCCCCCATCCCACTGGATGGGGGGGGAGTGAGTGAGTGAGTGGCTGCGTGGTGCTTAGTTGCTGGCTGGGGTTAAACCACAACAATCTTACCAGGAAAAGAACCGCCTTCACATCAAACTGTAATGGTTGTTTTCAGCATGAATGCTAATTTGGGCTTCTGGTCCTATATGAAAAGAAATTTGAATTATTTCTGCTATTCTACTGAGAGCTGAGACTTCCTTTCCAAGTCCTTCATCTGATTTCAAACGGGCTTCATTCAGGACATGCATAAGCTTTGGGTGACACAGGCTATTACCATATACTCAGGAGTGTCTTCAGGTGAAGGAAACCCGTAACAGTTTAAAAGGGGGAATGCATTTAGGGTGTTGAACTGAAGAGGTGGTTTGGTGGGGTTTTTTCTTCTTCACTGTGTTACTACAACTTTCTTTTCTTGTGCTATTTCTTTTGTACTTAATGTCTTGAAAACAGTTTATATGTGACTCAGTAATTTATGACTTTGCTATGTTTCATTATTATCACTGCTTGTTCAACTCTTCTGAATGAAAATTATTTAAAAGTAGTTTTTTCTGGATTCTGGAATAATATAGGAGACCTCACACCTGTATCTGTAATGCATTATTTGCTAAAGCTTTTTATGAGAGTTAAAGCTCCCTACCTCTTGGGTTCCTGCTATAATTAATAATATCCAGAGCTCTTCGTTATAACTTTTAGTGAATTATACAAAGAGCTGATGGAATTCCTGTCTTCATGTTGGGAAGCTGGACCACTGGAGGGTGAGGTGATTTGCCTGGTCTGCCAGTAGACCAGTGGTGGATAGGGGTGAAACACTGATGCCTTTGTCCAGTTCTTTGTCCATGAAGACACATTGCCTCAATTAACTGATGCTGATGAAACCCGATTCCTCTATTCACCTGATGAACTGCTGCTATAGTACCTACAATTCCCATTTTGTTGCCGAGCTTGCCTGCAGGAGAAGACAGCCAATGAAGGGTCTGCAGAACAAGATTGGAAGGATTCTCCAAAGTGGACACTGAAAGCAAGACTAAAGAAACTAGAGGAGAATGGGGAAGAGTAGTCTGGCTGATTCAGCCAACTGGCTGTGGCCACCTCCTGAACATGATTTGAGCCGCTAATAGGGAAGGGGCCGAGGTTGGAGGGATAGGTTCTTGCTTCTGGGCTCGGGGGGACACCACAAAGTTAACTTGGCACCAAGTAGGCTGGGTTCATCTGGGAGAGAGCAGCTTCTACAGAATTGCAGAGTTCCCAAGCTGTGATCTGCTCTGTGCTACCAACATCAACCATTTTCAGCACATTTACTGAGTTATAAATGAAAGGAAGATGAAGCAATGGCTGAAAAAGCATATTTTGCATTTCTCTGCAACTCTGCAGTAGAGTAATGTGGAGCCAAACACATTTCCAGTGTTTGTATGCAAAGTATGTGACTGTGCCAGATATATGCCTGAAAAGATCTTAATCAAATGAGTTACACAGATTTCACATAGTTACCATTCTTTTGGTATACCAACAGGTCACTGTATTGTCTTTAAAATCAGCAAGAGGCCCAATGGTCCTCTCGCACCACAATTTCTGCAGAGTTACGCTCAATTTACTTCCAAATAAACAGTAGAGAAAGCTTAGAGTTTGGAGAAAATCAAGGAAACATTTTACTTTCAAATGGAACTGATCTCCTCAGCCAACAACAACAGAAAGAAGGAGGTGAATATATATATTACATTTAAATTTTGTAATATATTGGCCTGACACATGTAGTATTACACTGCATTACTTAGCATCTCTTAAACAAAACAAAACCTTTTATTGAGCGGTTACCATTCAGACAGGTTATGGCATTTGTAGAGTAATTAGCAACTGTAAAATATGACTAACCAAATCATTATTTTTAACTAAAAAAATAGGCGCCTACATTCTTATGTATAAAACATTTTTTATAAGCTGTACATGACCAGGGAATATTTTACAACCGAGCTTAAGACAGAGAAAATACTAATCAGGATTTTAAATGTCTGTAGTTATAGTCCTGTAAATGTTCTTGAAAATGAAATGAATAGCTTCCAGAGAAGTGCATAACCAGAGAGGTGATGCAATGGTGCCAGTGGGAAGGCATGGGCTGGTAGGAGAGTTCCTGGGAGGCCTCAGATGCTGTGCAAGTCTTCTAACGTGAAGGAGAGAGACTGGCCCATTACTAAGGCCCTCTTTGGTCTGGTATTGCTTTGGGTCACGGACAACAGCAACAAGTGCTGCAAAAAGGAAGGGATGTGACATTCAACTTTACATTGAAGTAAAATAAGTACCAATTAAATAAGACTGAGCTTTTTTTAATAGCATTAAAGCGTTCTTCTCAATGAGAGTGCACTACTGATTTTGCTAGCACCTTACCAACTTCAAGAGCGCAGCAGTTTCAGTATCTAGGAGGAGGTTTTTCCCAAGGATCACTCACTGTGCTTCTTAACAAAGCGCTCTGGATTGCTCACCTGGCTTCCCTTTAAATTTACACATCTTAAAAATGACTTCAGCGCCAACCCACTGGAGTTGATCTAGGTTCCCTCAAGTCTCATGGAACTTAGCTCATGTTCATCAAGAGCTTCTCTGAGTTGCAAGTCAGTGAGGTGTGAAATGCTTGTGGTTTGATGATTCACAGAACTCTCACCGTGAGCCTTAATTAATCAATCTTTGCAAGGAATTTGAAATCCTTAGATGAAAGGCTCTGTAACTGCAAAACACTGTTATTACAATGGCCACCACTTGTATTCACGGGGACCTCACTTTTACCATTCTTTTTTGTACCGTCGCAATAGCTTCCCTTTTATGTTGAAAGGGGAAGAACTGTGTAAACATGTTCACCAGCAAACATTTCTCATGCTGGTGGTTTAAAAGAAACTATACTTGAAAAGCAACACAACTTTCCTTACAGCCATATCTCCCTAAGCTGTGATCTTGTCAGTTTGCAGACATTAAACGAGGCTGGGCTGGGTTAGCACTAGGATGGGAAAACAGGCAACAATGCTAATGATTAAGAAAATAAAGCATCTGAATCCAGATTCCTCCACCATGGTGCCCTCACAGGCCACCAGGAGCCCATGAACTGTCCTCATGTGCCACTGCAGCATGAATTAAAGCAAAAAACTCTGCTCACTGTCAGTAAACAATCAAGTCTTTGCACAGTAAAATTACTGATTTAGCATACTGCCAAAGTGCGTGATGCAGCTTCATTGAAGGCAAAGAAAGCAAGCTACCCCAAAGAGTATACAGTCTGCACCCTAAGCACAGGTGTGTCAGTCGATGTGACTGAAGAACAGAAGGAAAGGGAGGGGTACGAAGGATGATATTAGAGTTCTGTTGTGTTTGTGTCAGATGTGGTTCTCATTTTCCCACACATAAGGTACTTTCCTTGGCTTGCATCTTCACAGCTCTCAATTTCACAGATAGATCCATTTCTCCTGGTACTTGGACCAAAGTGGTTTTCAATCATCATGTGCATTCCTGTTCTAGAGGGAATAACTTAGCAAAAACCACTTGTACAAGTACTTAGAATTATGCACTGGAATTTGAGTCTCCAGGTTTGTCTTTGATTTTTCTGTATAGAAATTTTGTATTCATGTTACAGATTAGATATTAAGGGAAAGAGATTGAAAGATAATTGACTTATCCGCCAACTAGACTGTCATATCTAGTACCTGAAATCTCTGAGGTGGAGAAATTTTTCTTACTCTTTTTGCAGAACTGTGTAGGACAACTACGGGTGGGATATGAAGTTGTTATTGTATTGTTAGTGTTACATAAATAACTATGTTTTCTGCCCAGATAGCCACTGTGCAAAGATAATAACAGAACAAAAGAGTATAGGTTATGCTGAGCTGCCGAATTCCCAAACCTGGTGGGATTTGAGGTTGGTTTTGGAGTTGGTACCCAAGCCCAGGATATAAGGCTTGTCCTTTACAATCTGTGTTTATAAGTAGCTGGTGAACATTGTGAGAAATTGCAGTAGGTCTGGGTCCTCTAGTTGTCAAATGGAGACTACTGATCATGTTAAAAAGACATGTAAAAAGCAAACATTAAAAGGCATGTAAAAGGACAGGAGAAGGATGGTGCTTACTGCGATTCTCTATGCACCAATTGAAGTACTAGTTCAAGGACATGCTATTGCACTCGGTGTTCAAAACCAGTATTCCGAAATCTGTTGCAAAATACCACAAAGAAAGGTCACTACGTAGATCTCAGTAGATGTGAACCTCTGTCTTCAGCAGTACCCATGTAAAGAAAGTCTTGTCTATACAACACTCAAACGTAATAATCTTACTTTTCTACTGATGCTATCTTCTGATCTTTCCAACTTGGCTTCTTTCCCATCTAGGTTTATCACTCACTTCTGATGATGTCTGGAAGGTTTTTGTAAACATGATTTTTGCATATCATATGCGATCTGAGATCGGCTTAGTTTAGTTGAAGTTATAGTTTGGTATTTAGGATACCTGTGTAACTGGTTGTGCAAAAACTGCTCATCTAATCTGGTAACATGTGTCTAAAACCTCAGACGCAGTAGGAGAAATGCTTCTTGACTGCTCCAGTGCTTGGGATAGAGCAGAAGAAGGAGGACCACCCATGTAACTTGAATATTGAGGCAGTGAAGAGCTTGGAAAGTCCCAAGCCACAGTTGCTCCAATTTCAGTGTTCTTTACCCAAGCTTTAAATGATCAGGTCATGTCCTAGCTCCTTGACTGCTCACACTTGTATCCCACTAGCAGACAAGAAAACCAGAGGAAAAATCAATTTGTACCTAGGGAATTCCACCATATGGAAATTATTGTCCGTTGTTTCTATGCCTGTAAGTTCCTTTCACTGGCTGAAAGAACTTCAGTGCCTTAGAAAAAAAGGGGAAAATAAAGCTTTGTCTATGAGGCAGCAGCCAGGATCAGGGTGGTTTGGGGAGGAACAAGCGTGAGCATGGAGCTGTGCCAGCCTCACCCCTGTTGGGCTGCTGAATTCAATAACCCCTAACATAACCAACCATACCTAGGCTTTCCTACATAAGCTTTTTCTGCAGAAAGTAGTAGAACTACATTTTAAAAAATATGCGTTTCTCGTATCCACAGAGTCACCTGGATTTTCATGGTAGTGCAAGATAAAACGGTAGATGGGAACTTCAGGATAGAAAAGTACGTTTTGAAATGAAGGAAAAGTAGATTTGAAACATTCAGTGTACAAATTCATGTGGTTTAATGAAAACTTTTTCTTTAAAAATACTTGATTCTGATCATTAACCTGTCATAAGGCCACTACCAACACCTTGTACAGATCCAAGACTTTCTTCATGTCATATTCATAAAATTATTTTAGTTGTTTCTGTGTTTCTTGTGCATTTAACCTCCGTTTTGAATTGGCTGCATTTTTATGTCATTTTTTATGTCAATTAATTTGGACTGGTAGTATTTATTTAACACTTGATATTTGCTTTCTAAGTAGTAGTTTTACTTATTTTTATATAGAATTACAATGGCATTGTAATGTCTGAACTGTGCATTTACTGAGACTTCCTAGGTGTGACAGAAGAGACATCAGGTTTGTATCTCTCATAACTTTTGCTTCCATCTAGTGCGTTTGTGAATTATTACCTTAGTTTCTCAAAGTTCAGTAAAAAATTAAAATTGATTAATTTAATTAAACAACATTGTCCCAGGGCCAAGTAGTTCAAATGTTCATTTTTATTAAACAGTAGTTCATTCACACTTTCAAATTACACTTTGTTCAAAGGTCTCATGAAAAAAAAATTCTTTTTTTTCCCCTGTCCTTCTAAAATAAATGTTGAGAGGATTCAGCCTTCAAAGAGCTCATAGAATTTGAGATAGAAATAATCCAAAAGGATTTCCATGGTGATAGGAATATGGTCCAGGCTACACTTTAAGGAAATGGCATAAAAGCAAATGTTAGAGAAGTTAGATTAATAAGTAATCATTTTCACTGACAATAAAATCAAGTGGAATAAGCTAGACATGAGTGGAATGCATAAGTCATTGCTTTAAAAATGGGTCAGGTGTGCGCCGGATCCACACGTCAATTTTGGGTCAGCCTCTTAACAAAATCAAATTGATTATTGTTTGGAAAAGGAACAGAGTGTATTACGCTGTTTGGAAATGGTGGCTTTACAGCAAAAGACATTGAACAGATGCAAATGGTTAAGAGGTAGAAAGTAAGTGCCTGTGAGACCACAAAGCTTCTATGATGAAAGAAAAATAGTGGGTTTTGTTTACTGATATGAGTTTTGTTTAGTAGTATGAATTAAGTGACACACAAATATTTTTATGACTGCATTTATTCTCCATAACAATACAAATGAGCCACTGAATAATAACAAAGTCCCTTGTGACTGCAGAAGAAGGGTGATTAAATTATAATCACATTGGATTAATTAATCTATAATATTTGTTCTTTATATGAAAGAGGAAAATCAGCCTTCAACATAAAGGTTATGTACTCATGAGGTCTGTGTCTTAATAAAGAAAAGGCTTTGGGAAAAAGCTTGACAAGCCCCCCAGATATGATATGTTGTAAATGTAGACAGAAGGTTATTACTGATATAAAATACATTCAATGTAATTATCAGCCACAACAAATAATCAGGGAGATGATAATGAATAATTAACATTTTTATTTTTCTGTAGTAATGTGTCTAATAGATAAGTGCACAACATTGAATTAATTTATTATGCTATAGCATTTTAGTAATGAAAACTATATCATCAAAATATCTCTTCAGTGGTAGTGCAAGATATCAGCTTAAATAACTGATAAGGCTTCTTCCTTTGTTTTCCCCACCCAGTCGTAGTGAAGATGCCCTGAAAGCAAGCAACTAGCAAAAGGAACTATAATAATCTTGAAAGAAAACCATAATAAAAATATAAAACTTATGACCTGATCCTCTAGTCCCAGTAAATTAAAAAATGGAGGTTTTTACAAAGAGGACCCTTAATGTATTACGTTAAATTTAACACATTTTATTTTAATTTCATTTTTGCTGGGTTTTTTACTAACAAATTCTGCCTTTAATCTTTTCCAAATGAAATACCAGTTGCAACTTATAAGGAATCAATTTATGTGTCGAAATCATCTGTGTTCTGAATGGGAGACAAAATTTATGCCCAAAAGACAATGTACGTGTAGATTTTAATTACTTAAACCCAACCATTTTTGTATTGGAAGGATATACTTAAAGTTTTAAAGACTGACCATATACCTCATTTCCATGCAGAGTGTTTTTATACATACTACCTTTAAATAACAATAAATACTGTTTATTTTTAAATGGATTTTTTTTTTTACCTGTGGGTGACAAAAACATTAATTTTATCATATTGTGTAGAAGAAACTAATCTGCACAAGTGTCATTTCTGAAACCCTGGAGCTCTGAGCAGGCATGGCCTGTGCTTTTGAAGCCGAAAGTGTGATTATTGTTGTTTAACTTTCTAATAAAGCCTGAACTGGAATCAGGCACCTAAAAGCCCTTGGACCTCAGCTTAGTTCAGTCTCGTAGTCTGCAGTTTAGGCTTATCCCTAGCTAATACTGGTGATTAATTATGGTGTGTTTTACAGAGTATTGCCCATGCTGATAATATTGTATTAAGTAAAGCTTCATCTGTGTTTCAAAACAATTTTTATTCTTCTGCAGTACTTGGGGACCAGAGGTAGAGAGAGGCAGTTCGTGCCCTGAGAGTGTGAAGTATAAATCACAAGTAAAAATTCAGGGGTTAAAAATGAGTGTTTGGGCTGTTTGGACATCAGAATGATCCTAGGGATTCGTGACCCAAGGATTCGCTTTAACCCACACCACTGGGTAAACTGTCAATTGTAAGGCCCAAATTTGAGGAAAGTGAGATAGACTGAGGAGTCTGTGGGTTGCAAAAATACTTCCCTTAACTGGGTAAAATTAAGGACCCCTATTCTGGGGGATCATCAGCTCTCTGGGGAGTCTGCTCAGGTAGTATTCAGAAGCTCTATTGTCTTCAGTTCGTATCACTCCTCAGAGCTCCCAAGCTGATTTTTTTTTATGAACAGCTCCATCACTTTCTCTTTCTGAGCAATATTTTAGCATTTCTCTTTCTTCTTTTTTTCTTGTTCTCCAAGGTCTGCTTATTAAATTATTATGCAACTGTGATACTAAATCTTATCTTTTGACTATAGTGCACAGAAGAGGCAGATAAGACTTGAGGGGAGGGACGAACCATTTGTCTATCAGTAGACTATGAGAAGCAAGAGAAAGTGAAGAGAGGAAGATGATGCTTTTGATGAATATTTGTAGCTGAGCAAGACAGTGCACTAAATGGCTTTTCTGTTTTCAGTATGGGAGCATACTTGTATTTCTAAAAGCAAAAGACTTTTACAAGACTCTAAATCAAATCTGAAGTTAAAAAAAAAGATTTATAACTCTGCCTCCAGCAGCTTACTATTCCCTGCTAACCAAATTCATCTCCTGTTTACTTTATTGAGTAAGGTATAGTCCTCATTTAAGAAAATTTTTGGTCATCTTATTAGGCTATATCATCAGCAATAGCCTGAGGTAG
Organism: Haliaeetus leucocephalus; assembly: GCF_000737465.1. Classification (NCBI taxonomy): domain Eukaryota; kingdom Metazoa; phylum Chordata; class Aves; order Accipitriformes; family Accipitridae; genus Haliaeetus; species Haliaeetus leucocephalus. Next base: position 553,664 of record NW_010972887.1, on the reverse strand, counting down.
TTTGCAGGAAAGGATTTTTGGGTCTATCTTCCACCCTGCCTGTATGCCTGTATATGGCAGAGGAAGGTATAAAGCACTGTGCCCCAGGCACAAAGAGGGTAAAAATAGACACCAGAGATTAAAAAAAAGATTTACTTTAAAATGGGAAGTTAAATCAATAAACTTTGGAGCTTACTTTTAATAGCACTTCAGCAGTGGCTAGTGTTTTCCTGATAGAATGGCAGTGATTTGCTAGCTATTTGTTCATCGAAAAGGCTAATGACCCAGTCCTCGTTGGCAAGCAAAGCAATTCATAATTCTGAAGGCCACAGAATGGAGTGGGTCCATGTGGGTAATTTCTGCCAGGCAAAGTGAGTCCCTGTTTCCATCCCTGTGGGCACAGAAATGCCCTGGACTGAGATGTCCTCACTGGGGTGTGCAGAGCATGAGCTTTGGTATTGCTGTCAGTGCTCATAGCAGGTGCAAATCCTCTCTGTGCTGAAGGGGACCCTCCTGGGGGCACAAAGTGAAATTTAATTTTTGTTCTTACTGGCAATGTCATTTTTTCCTTTCTTTTTCTAATTCATGTTCAAGTAGAGCAAGGATTTCAAAATAAGAGTTGACATTTAGTTCTTGTTAAAAAGTGGTTGTTTAAGCCAGTTTGATGCTGAGGAATGACTCAATTCCCTGCCTTAAAAAGGTCTTTAAAGAAAGTATGCAGATTTATGTTTTGGAAAATCTTGACTATCTTTCTATCTGTTCTCAAAGACAAATTTAAAAAAACCTAAACTGCTCCTGTCATCAGGCTAATGGCATAGTGTCCCATATCCCCTCTAAATCTAGTTATTATTGATCAGCTAATGCAATATTTAATTATACTCACAGGGGAGAGGGACTTCTTCAGTGTGTGATTCATTATCCCTTATGAATGGAAACTTCTCAATCTTGGTAGATAACCAATAAGCAAATGTTATTGATTGTTCTCCAACATCAAATAAGGATAATAAATATCACAATTTGGGGCTTGAATGTCACATTCAAGAGAAGCTTCATAACCATCCGTTAATGAGTTTCTAATCTTTGACCCCCTTGCTAATGCCAGCTGTGGTCTCTTCTTGATCATTACAACTTCCCTGTCATCACAAAATTACTCTGCCTTGGATTATCTACATTAATACATGCTGACTACAGGAAAATCTTAACAGTATTGAATGAACTGTACTGAAGCCACTTATCTAAAGAAGACAAATTTCTTTAAAAGAAAATTTTAGTGGAAATTAAAGAAATGGCAAGAGTAAAGAGTGGCAAAATGACAAACAGGTATAAGAAATGTTTCTGTGAGAATACAAAAGAGAATTTGTCCTATTACTGAACAAACTTCTTGATGGCTCACTCCAAATAAAAGAGTTGACCTTCTCATGAGAGACTGGAGCAAGTTACCCACCAGAGTGCTCAAACATAATGCAGAATCATCAATAACAGTGCACCAACTCATCTGTGATAACTGCCAACATATGCACTTGCATCTCATGACAACTGTGGACACCGAGTTAGCAGAGCCTTCTTCCTCATTTTCAAACAAGGAAGGCCAAGCTCATTTGATTGCATTTGCATTTACAGTGGGCTAAGAATTCAGCTGTGTAAAACAGCTACTGGTACTGCAAAGCTTGTTGTAGAGCTCTGCCTGTGTCTGAATATACCTGAGCCCTAAATCCAAATCTGTAATCCTGAATCTTCCTGCTCAGCTACCACCTAACTCCACAAGCTCTGCAGCTCATCCACTTGCATTTAAGTTCTTAGCAGCAGTTATAGCAGATTTCCCTACTATATTCACTACTGTATGCTCTGGCTCTGGTCAAATTAATCCCAAGTTTGTTTTTGAAAATTTCTTACTTCCCTGGCAGTTTAAGGTAAAATTTAGTGGCTGGGTCAGCAATGTTGGTTTGAAACCTCTCAGGCAGAGGAGAGAATTTCCTCCTTCATATCTCACTTCTTGGACAAAGGCTTAGCAACTTCTCTGGATGCTCTTTAAACATCTGTGCTCTCTTCTTTTACGTACTTGATTGTTTAAGGCCAATCTCTCCCTAAGCAAAAGGAATTTACTTTTTTGATATGAAGTCCCACAAAGATGGAGGCTGATGGAGGTGGATGCCTAAAAGCAGATTTTGAGAAGCAAATCTGTTTGCACTAAAGTCTTTGATAATGTCTGGTGCTTTTCAGAAGTCTAGCAATTACCCAGCTATAGAAGGAATATAAAACTAAGGTGCTCAGCTTAAAGCAAGAAAAAATGGAAAAGGAGTCAGCTGCTGATCTGTAAGTCCACATCTCCACAGAGTAAGATTTTTGGACACATACTTGGAAGTCAAATGTTCACAGTCAAGATGCAGTCATCCTGACTTTTAGACTCTCTCAATCTGTTCAATTTGCTTTATAGCAAATAGGATGTATTGCAGCTATTAGGCCAAGGAAGTCTGGGTTCAAAATAAAACCAGATGACCTCTCCAAAATGAAACTTGCCATTAGTTGTCTAAATAACAGAATTCCTCCAATTCCCCCCAGCCCAAAGCAGTCCCAAACCCTTTCCAAAACAGCTTTCACCAAACTGTCTTCTGCATGTTTTCATTCTGAGAAATAATAGATTTGTCTGCAGCATGCTTTCTTGGATGAATGATGGACTTTCTAGCCCAAGCATTGAATCTAGTTATCTTTGGTGAACTTGACGTGTTGTACTTTCATTAAAAGTCTGCAGCGAGTAGTTTCTGTAGATTTACACCCTCGACATGGAAATCTAATTTTAAAAGCTGTCTTGGGACTCTGTTGAAGCATTTGTTGAGTTAGATCCTTGGCAGGCTTTTTTGTCTGTGTCATAGAAAACCACCGCACTATCTGGCACAAACGGCAGACGGTGCCCAGGGGATGCCCAGCAGTGGCGGAGGAGGAGGAATACAGCAGGGCTGGCAGAGCTACTGCATGGACTCCAGGCATGTTCACCATATGCCTCGGACTAACCCAGGCCACTTTCTCTCTCTCTTCACTGAAGAGTACAAAAATTTAACTGTCCCCTTCTACCTGTTATCCTTCCTTAATTACATTTTGCTTTTATATCTGTACTGTTTCAATCTGGATTTCTCCCCGTGCCCATCATTATGGTATCTGAGCTCTCAGTTCCTTGACATATATCCAAGCGAGCCCAAGGCTGGACTGACCTGCGGCAATGTCCTTCGTACAATTTCTTACTCTTCTCTTCTCTCAGTATCAGCCACAGCACAGGAAAAGGAACCACTAATATAGTCTTTCCACATTAAAAGAGCAAGTAGAAAGTGAAAAGTTATTAGAGAGAGAACAGAGAACAAAACAAAAAACATCTTCATACTCTTGTGTAGATCTGTGCTCCTACCTCTTGAATGCTGAATGCTGTATTTGAGAGACCATAAAGCAGAAACTAGAAAAGGTCAGAGAAGGAAGATGAGGAACACAGAAGATGAGGAATGTGTTGCATAGGGCAGGGAACTTCTGGCCGGGATGTTGGGGAGGATATAAAATGAGGATAGAAATTTTTGCAGGCTGTATCTGCACTTTCCAATTCATTTCAGAGTGGAGCTATTTTGAAATGGATCCTCTTGTTGTCGCCATTTACCATCTGCTGAGTAGGTTGTCAAAGCAGTTTTGGTGCACATACTTAATGGTGAAATTTGTTTACAAGCCAATATGCAAACCTCACCATCGCACATTTCCCTACTGTGCACGTAATAGAAAAGTCACCCCAAGTATTTACTATAAGGAAACGAGATATTGATAAGGATTGAACAGAAGTGGCATCTTCACTTCCTATCATTAGAAATGCCAATTCCACTCCTCCTCACCAAGTTATTTCCTTTAGAGACAAGGGCATCTCGCAGAAGTGACTCTGCTGCTCTAGGACGTCTCCAGTGTTGACTCCAAAAGCTTGAGTGGGAAGGGAAGCCCTGTGACAGCTATTGCCCTGTGACCTCGATCTCCTCTGTCTTAGTAACTATAAGGTACCAGATTATGTGGGTGTGCAGTCACAGGGATAAACATAGAGAAAAGCCAGATCACTACACAGTTCTACCCTCTGTGCCAGCGGAGCACGTGGAGATCAGAAATGAGGTACAGCACAGAGCCTGGACTGATCGTGTCTGCAGAGAAGGCAGGACCAGAGCAGCTCAGGTGCAGGGGCAGGAGCAGAAGGCAATAATGTGGGGCAGGAGAAGGTGATGGCAGTGATATCCCTAAAATTAACGTTTGGTCCCCCTTCAGTGTGGACCAGACTGTATGTTGGGACATAGAAAACTCGTGATTTGTGCCCCAAAATGTTGAAGCCTAAAGCCTGGTATGTGAGGCACTGAACAAAGCCTTACATAAATGTAGACTACACGGTGCATTGTTATAAATCATTTCTCTACAGAAGTTACATTAAGCAAACATTTCATTCATTCTCATATCCTTTGCCATAAAGCACTGGCATTAAAAACTTGTGCTTTTCGGTGGTGAAATGATTCTGTTATTTAACTGTACCTGGGTACCTGAAGGACGCAGTGAGATCAGGGACTCATCACCTGGGTGCTATACAAACATTCATTTATTTATTTTACTTCTAAATATTAGTCACGTTCACTCATCGGGCCAATGATTTAGAGTACCAAAAATATGTTCTTTTGTATCATGTGCTTTCTGACCTTTTCAAAATCTTAACAAATATTCCTAGGGATTAATATTACCACAGTGTCTAAAGACCTTTTTGCCTTGAGGCTGCATGAGTGCAAAAGTAAAAAGCAGACACTGTCCAAAGATCTTACGATACGGCTATGTAATAAGAGACAGCAAGTGGATACAGTCAAAAAGAGAGTAATAAGTAGCAATGAAATACTTTGTGTATGAATGATCAAGCAGTCTGACCACTGTCAGTTTTCTTTTTTCCAACAAAAATAAGTTTTATGAGGATAATGTGGTACCTCTGTGCATATTTTTGGTAAGGACTTTCCAGTTATGCAGAAGCAAAAGAACAAAAAAGGCTTGATGAAGAAGTTATAAAGGAACTGAGATGTGGGCTAATGTTTCAATAGTGAGGAAGAGACAGTAGATGCACTGGCAGGAGTCTGTGAAGGGCTTGGAAAGTGAAGAAGTGTGGTTCATATATAACTCAGGAAGGAAAAGGCATAGTCAAAGCAACAGGCTAGAAAAATGTTCTTTTCAGTACTGGATAGGAGTGGAGTAAATTTGCACTCTTTTGGGGTCTACTGAGAAAATGAAATTGCATTAATTGAGTGGTAAGATGATGAGAACTTCAGTGACTTGGAGAGACCCCATATTTCAGAGATGCTAGACCAGCCAGATTTAGGCAAACCAGGCATCCAAAGATCTAGGGATTGACATGAGTCAAAGTTAACACCAGGGTTACGGTTTGAATCAGATAAGATGGTGATATTGTTAATAACAAACAAAGTGAGAGAGAAAACTTGGAAGGAAAGGTTAAGAATTATGTTTTTGCCATGCTGAGCTTTAGGCGATAGTAAACACCAGAGGATGTTAAAGAGGCAGACCAAGACCTTGGACACAGGCATAGGTCTAGAGAGATGTAGATCAGTGAATTATTAGCATAGAGATGGCAGTTGATGGTAATTGAAAAAGTCGTCTTTGAACAGGCTGTGCGGGACTGGATAAGATTGGTGTCATTAATAGCAGAAGAAGCAAAGATAAGAGTGTTTCAGCAAGGGTGAAACATTCAGAGGGCTGGGGTTGTAAAAGGCTTTAATTAAAGTCATGATGCGAAGTCCATTCATTTAAATTCACGCTGACTCTAATGAGTTTTGGATCAGGTCCAAAGAAGAAAAAACTGAATTTCACAACAGGGAGCAAGTGGCAGAATTCAAAGCAGGTTGAGAGCGGGTAAGAGTGTTATTGAAGCTCCACCTAAATGTAATGCTATCCTTTGGGGATTCATTCTACCCAGCAGACACAGACATTTCATGTGGTTTTGCTTTATTAAATGATGTCCAGGCAGCACTAATTCTTGTGTCTTTAAGAACTCTTACCAAAAAAAGTCGGATTAGACCAAAGGTTGTGGCTGGGTATCCTTTCAGAATATATTTCTGTATCATTAGTGAGAGGCAATCCTGGTGCTCAGATAAACCAGGTCAGATTATTACTCTTTATTTCATGCTGAACAATAGATAGCAGATAAATTCTGGTAGCTCATCAGAGTCTTTTCTGCTAAAATAAACTCAAACAGGTTGAGGTAAAAGACACGACTCCGCTGAAATCAATGGGAATTTTGTCTCTAAATGTATATAGGGTATCACTGTGGGGCTTAAATAAAATCTTTGATATAAATCATAGGATTTTCTTTCCCTACAGCATGTGAGCATAAGACAACTTGTCTGCTTGTGGATGCTCAGAAAAAATAAGGCAAATAAAGGAAACTTATGATGTCAATGTGTGTAGGTTAAAGTGCTTAATCCGGGTATGAAGGCTTCATCTGATCTAAAGCCCCTTTAGCTGAGAGCGTTTATATGGGGATTTGACATGCTTTAATTTATGTAGTATTGACTTCACACCATTAATGGATTTGCTTTATCTTTCCCAAGTGCATCAACTAGACAAGCCATTGGTTATAATTGACAAAATGGTGTAGTTATACCCATGGAAGCAGGCAACCAGACACCACGTTGATCTCAACAGCACGAATCCCTTGAATTTACAGATTCCACCAGATTTATTTAAACAACTCTTACATTTACAGTTTGATCAGTATATTAAGGAATTAGCTTTGTGAACTAAAATAACCCAGTGATAAGTGTGGTTAATTTTATTTTGTAAATGGTAGCCTTGTTGAATCCATACAAGCTTAATTCACACAGGTTTATTTCTATCCATGAGGTAGCATGTCAAGCTGTGATAATATCTTTCCCCTCCTACTCCTTGTTAGTTTGCTGAAAGGACATATTTACAACACACTGAAGGGCAGGATCCTTGTTACAGCTTCTTCCTGTACAGTGATTGAATTAATCATGAGGAAAGATGATCTTAAACATTGGACCAAGTGTCAAGAAACATGACTTCTCTCCCAAACTACAAGACAAATTTTCCATTTGGGATTTTGAGTAACAGCTAGGGTCAAGATTTTCATGCTCTTGTGCCTACCTGGGGAGCCTGAGTCCATGTTCGGGTGTGTAAATCAGTGTACTGATTGTTTCAAGAAAGCTGGTGGAAGAAGGTCTAGGACAGTGTCCAGCACGCCAAATCTAGGACTTGATTGCAGACACCCCACATGCAGTTCCTAAAATCAACTCAGTTTGCAAGCATCTCACCCTAAAAAAGGGGGGGGGGGGCTGGAACTGGTGTTTCAGCTTTCATGGTTTTGGAGGAAAACTTTGCCAAAGAGAGCTGACCACATTCCAATACAGGCTCAGGTGTGTTTTCCAAGTTGGACATACATGTTGCATGAGCAGCAGTGGGGCCACAAGCATCGCTGGGTAATATCAATAGGCACTTGTGGAAGATGGGAATGGGGAGGAACCGCTGGGGCTGGTGGATCTTGTAACAAGCTGGTACCCGGCCAGGCTCCACCCGCAGTGGTGGACAACTCACCCGTGAACTTCCTTCCAGACCTCCACCACCACCGTTCCCTTCAGCTTGCCTGAGCACCTGGTATGTGTCTTGTGATCCACTCTTACATGTAGGGTTTGTTACACACATCCCAGAGTAAGGAAGCTGATTTGATGGATAATGCAAAAAGATAGAAAACACATAAAAAGGACTTTTCCCTGCATCTGTACCAGTCTGAGCTCTGTGTGACCTGACTCATAAGTCTGTGTTCTTTGAGGTGGGAATATGGGAATTTTTTATTTTGGATTTTAGCTGTTCTGGCAGGTCAAATCTGGAGTGCGGGTGGTAATTTCATCCTCACTAATGGTGTTGTGATCAGGTGGGAGGAAGTCATCACTGTAAGAAAAGACATTTCAGTAGTTCACCTTAAAAGACAAAAATACACATTGTGAAGTTGAGATATTGTTATGGAGGCTCACGCAATCAAATCCAACAGGTGTTAAAACTCAGATATATTCTTCAGTAAAAAAGTTAGTTAGAACTCTGATAACATTTGTGAACCACAGGTTCAATGATGTAAGGGGAATTAGTACTACACAGCCGACTTAAGAATTCTTAAGATTTAAAATGATGACTCAAAATGCGCATATCACTCACCTAAAAGATGAGGGCTCTCAACCTGGAGGAGTTACGTCAGGCGGCATCCCAACCCAAGGGGAGAGTCCCCAGCTGCAGACCCGCTGCTCCAAGGAGGACTGATTCCAAATGTCCTCCGGCAGGACCCCATTTATATCTTTGTCGAATCTGATCTGTGGTCATTTTAATCCCCATTGGCCAAAAGGTCAGCACTTCTGTGTACCTGGCACGTCTCAGTTGGTCAGTTCAATTTTCAGCCTGCGGCCTCTAGGGTTTGGGGTTTTTTTTCCTCTCCTCCCTGCCTGGAGAAGTTTCGTTTCCTGTTGGGGAGGGTGTACCTGACAGATATATAGTCTAACGCTTTCTGTGGAACTTCCAGAGCATTTTGTAATACCTTCCTATTCAACAAGGAAGATTTTTATGACTCATTACTGACTGCTACCATGTTTAGAAGTTAGCCTGGCTTCAAATTCAGTGCCAAAATGCTTGTGTGATTTTTTTTGCTGGTAATATTTCATAACTTCTGGGGTTTGGTTCACCAAATGAGATAAATGACAAAACATACATCTATATGTAACGCCCATTTTTGTTTATAGATCTAAAAGACTTGGCTGAAAATAGAAGATAAAATGCTGCATGATTAAGAGTATTTGAAAAAAATAATATCTAATAATTTGTGTGCATGAACTTTGGCTTCATTTGTGTAAGTGATTAAAAAAGAGACACATGAAAGTGCAAAGATAATTCATAAGAGCAAGAATTTACATCCTTGAAAAAGTTAATATCAAGAAATAATTTCACCAGTTATACTCATCCTAATAGAAAGTTCTTTGATAGGGAAGATCCTTCGTAAACTCTAATTAAAAAAGGAATATTCAGAGGAAGTAATGACCCCATAACACGTTCTGCCAAAATACTCTTATATTCATATAACGTGTGTTTTGCCTAACTAGGGGTGGTGCCTATTGGTCCTCTAAGGCTACAGCATAATCTGGAGCATAATTTTACATAAGAACTCATAGATTCAGGCATAGCATTAAAGTGTTAGGATAATTTGTATGGGTAGGATTCTTTCCAGTATTTTTCCCTTTGCTTTAATTTTCATGTCTGAGGGAGAAATGAACCGAGAAGTCTAGGCTTCTTTGGATTAAATGAATTAAAATTCTTGTGAATGAAGGTTCTTCTTTCCTTCGTCTGGGGTAGTACCTACATTTAGAAGAGATGCCAGTTCACATCCATTCAAAAACAGAAAAAGGAAGCAAAAAAGCAAAGTTACAGGAAGCCGATGACAGTGTCGCATGCACAGGAGACTTAGCAAGAGTTAAGGGAGGCAGAACATGCACCACTTTGCCTTTTACCCTGTTGCAGACCTGTATCCCACCTCTCACTGCAGTGAGACTATGTTAATTTGCACCGGTGAACAGTCTGGCCAAAAACTAAGGCACAAAACATCACCTGCATCTTTCTAATCCACTTCCCATCAGTTAGACAAAACAAAAGCCTCTAGATGGTGTACATAGCTCTTCCCACCCAATCATGGCCTCATTCAATCACTTGACAAGCTGCTATGGTGTTGGAAAGAGGTGCATCTTTACTTTGACTTCTATTCTTTATTAGAGAAAGTAAAATCAGTCATAACTAGTGGCACCTCTTTCCCACACCATCCTGAAAGCACTTGGCTAAGACAGTATGAGAAAAGGGATGAGGCCAGAAGTCCCATTTCCTTTTAAAAAAGTGGTGGGGTTTAATTACTGTGTCCACACATCTTGTTCAACACCACCAGTCTGGGTTCTACTAATAGGAAACACCCTAAGGAATAGCTGGCTTGAGTGCACCGCCAAACAGTACTTGTCCTTAGCGGTGCCAGTTCTCTTCAGAAAGGATGAATAAAGCACACAAGCATGCCCTGGCTCATACCATCTTAGATGTTAATAAAACAGTAATAATTGTCTCCTTCTTAGATGCGCCTGGATAATACCTTCACAGTTACAGTTAAATGTCAGCATTTGTTAAGAGATGCTGCTATTAACTGAGTATTTCTTATGCAAAGACTACATAAAGATTTTGGTGTTTCGGAAACTCTTACTCAAAGTTGATGGCAATAACTATATAGCAAGTATGGAATGTCTTCCAGCAAAAATATTAGCAACATTTTCCCATTTTACTTTAAAAGGCTGGGCTTTGAGATATCAATATTGACTACTTTGTAGTACTAAGTTTTATAAATAAATGCATGTTAAATATTAGATATAAGCTTTTAATCTTTAGGAAATAAATTTGGTTTTGTGATACTGAACTTGCCATAGTTTTATATAAATATATATATATAAAAAAGATACAGACACAGAGCAAGAGGGATATCTATGTAATTGTATATGCATTTTTAGTGCAATATTAATAGAATCAAATTATTTCCATTTTCCTCTCCTTTGTTTTATAAAGTATATAGAGTTCTTGCAAACTAAAGCAAGAGACTAAAAATTCTTTTTCTTTTTATGAAGGCCTTCCTAAGCTAATTCATAAACCTTCACATTTAATGAAAACACCGGGACATATTCTTAGTCACTGAAACACTGATACTCAGAAGTTTATACCCGTCAAAAATTTGTAGGTCTGTTTTCACTTTGCAAAGCAAACTGAAGTTTCTAAGTTCTGTTGATTTGACTTTCACTTTCTGTTCCACCCATTTTCCTCCCCCATCCTGCCTTTCATTTGCCAGAAAGCCCTGTCTAGCTTATTTACATGTGAAAAAACTTGGAGCATCATGTGGTGAGGTTCCAGGGCAACACTGAATCCCATTCAATTCTCATTTCCTCCCTGACAGTCACCATTGAATCAATCATGTTTTCCATGCCCTCTTCATGACCACCTAGGAGATCCCAAATCACTTTTCATCTGCTGTGTCAATCACACTCAGACCATGTCCACTTTTCATTACTAACACACTGTCATGTGACCAGCTAATCTGTCACTTTCTGACAGCGGTTAGTGTGCCAATTGATTTAATTAGCAATCAATTAGCTTGTTACTATTGGAAGTAATTACCTTTTATAGAGAAAAGAGTGCAGCTGGCCATAGCAATAAAACTGCACTAATAAAACTGCATTTACCTCCCCTTCTCTACATTCAAAGTCACTAGCACTCAAGGGTTAGCAGAATTATTGGTGACATACACACGCTTGAAGAGTCCTAGGGGATTTCTTTGCTCTCCTGATTATGCTGGCAGACTCCTTCATTAGTATAGTATTTATATCTTAGGAAATAGGTCTGATTAAGGTTAATGTTAACATTTACATTGTTTACTTCAGCAAAGGTTTCAGCATCAAATGGTTGCTACTAAAAACATTCTTTAAAATGGCTATATATTAATGCTTCTGCATTTGCAGTGGAAAACTTCTTTTTGAAAAAAAACAATGCTGTGCACCTTTAAAAAGCATGTGTGTCATACTTAACTGTGCTGGTAAAGTTGCTTGCTATTTTTGTCCACTCTATAAAACATACACAGAAATTTAACTTGTTGGGGAATTAAGTGCTCTCATAAACCTTGGAAATTCTGCAGTAAAAAACAAGAGAAGTACTTTCTAGCTGTTTTCTGTTTAAAAAATTGACATAAAATTATTTTGTTTGATACGTAAACTATCTAACATGCATATATTTCTAATCTATAATGGTACCATTTCAAGCACCAGGACTGAAGTACGTATCACACACTTGTGCCATTGAATTCAACCTGCAAAATACTCCCAAGGCAGACAATGACTCGCTACATTAGCTCTGTGGTGAACAGAAGAGTCAGTAATGAAATGAGTAAGTAGACTTGTACTCCATTCATCATCCTGTTTGCTTCAATATAAGTGTTCTTTTATCAGCAGTATTGGTACTGATGTCATCACACTAGGCATAAATCACAGCACAAGTGACAGTGTCCTATTAAGGGTCATGGTCTAAAATCATTATTGACAAATTAAAGACCACAGTTAGCCATTTGCCCGGTATACCCTCATTTGTGATATAGTTTGAACCTTTTTAGCTGGCTGCAGGATAAATAGTCATTTATAGTTCTGAATAGCTGTGTATATTAACTCACCAACCACACTACTTTTAAAAAAAAAAATGGTAAGAAGCCCAGCAAAGACAAGGATGTTAAATCTTAGGCTGATCCTTGTCATCAACTCACATTTTATGGGACCTTGTTGCAGTGATTAGAGAGAAGACACCATCACACACCAATCTGTAATAAACACTCCTTAGTAACGTCTACAGCAGATAGGACAAATTCATCACGGGTGTAATTAGGTAGAGCTTCTGCTGCAGTCAACGAAAAGCAATACAGGGCAACACCAGGAACAACCCTGGGCTGCTCCTTCCAGTGACTTTATTCCTCACATAGGTCAGGGTGGGGGAAACTCAGCCCCTCTGTGCTCAACCCGTTTAAAAGCATCTCTCCTATCATATGCTGTTGCTTTTCAGAGAAAGCAACACTTCTTTTGTATATTGGCCAGTGTAACCCCTTATAGAAATGCTGAACAGAAGGGTGTTGACCCAGAAGAGGTATTTTACCATCCTTTTTCAGGAAAGGGTAGCAGGAACTCCAGATTCCTAAAAGCCCTGTTGCTTCAGCCCTTAGATAAGATGATGGCTGTAGCTCCTTCTGTCTGAGGAAACTATTTATGATACCTGCTGCAGTCATTAGTTACAACGGTGTTTATGCCTTGCTGGTTTCTTGCATTGCTCTTGTGCCATTGTTGGTTTGCGGTACAGACGTCTCTCCCTCACATCATTTTATGGAGGCCACTGGAACAGTAATGGATGAACCAAATAAATTCACCAAACATCTGACTGTATCTACACTGGTGGCAAGAGGAGTCAGGAGATTGCATTAAATTAGACGTTAACTTCCAGCTGCTGTTGGCACAGTTACAGGGGACCTGTTTCCATGCCTTCTTACTGCAACACCTACCTGAAGCACGGATTTTCATACTGCAAAGCTATAATAGCCTTGGATGGGTTCTATTGATTGAGGCTGGAACTCCTCACAAGCTTGCAAATATTAAAGTAAAACTCGAGCTGACTCCTGAACCTTCAAACAGTGATAAATCCCATCTTGCGTCTCTGATTTTATCTCTATACTGAGGCTAAAAAAATGGAAAATGTTCTTTACTGTCAAAGGACCTAAAACCCCCAGTATTTGGGCATTTTCACAAATTGTTTTGAGAACCCCTTCCAGCACCATTTCTTTCAAGGAGGCATCTCTTAGCGTGGGATGTGATTCTACCCCCTCCAATATATTGAAATATCAAGAACAATATCTTATCTTGGTTTAAATAAGGTCAAACCAATATTTTAACCAGAGTGACACTCATTTCCACCAGGCGTGGATCCTGCCTCTCTTCTTGCAGCCCGGGTGCGGGCTGCCCGGCCATGATGCAGCGCCTGCCCCGTTGGGTGCGGCAGGAAAGGAAGGCGAGGGTTAATGACAGGGTCTGCGTTATTTGCTCTATTAGGCTAGTCTTGGCTTCCAGATCCATTCAACTCTATAATCTCACTCATTATACAGTACGACTCTTTATAATGCTTAAAATGTTGCCAAGTACAGTGTTATAGCAGAGACGGAACGAACACTGTTATTAACATACACGAATTTAAACAAAGCTTACTCATATGGCTCCTATTACCGTAGTATCTGAGCACCTCATTATCTTTAATATATTTATCCTCACGACATCCCTCTGAGCTAGTGTAGTGCTATTATCTCCATTTTACAGATGGGCAGAGCAATAATAAGGGTATGTCTAGGCGCACAGTCAGGGCTTTCAGCAGGGCAGGCTCCTGTAAGAAAAAACACGCCTTCGGTGCGACGTCGTGGCCAGAGCAGGTGGGCAATCTGTGCTGCAGCGGTGTGCAGACCTGTCCAAAATTATTTTGAGCTATGCTGTAAGCCTGCAGCAGAGGAGTGGTCTTCAGCTCCCAGTCTGAGGGTGGATCTAAGTAACTGAACTGTGTCTATCCAGTGTTTCTCGTCTGGTTTGGTTTTATACTTTAATTGTTCCTGTTCTACCTATGTAGCCTGTAAGCTTATATGATGACTGGCTGCTTTTTTCAAGTGATAACAAAGCAGTTAAACAAAAGTGACTGGATCTTCGGACCAGCCGATATTTCTTTTTGACAGATGTTTAACATCGCTAAATGTCTACAAAGTTTGTTATGGGTGTTTAGCCATCATTGGAGAATACATACAGGTTATAACTTACACATAAAGGGACTAAACCCATCCCAAGCGCATCAAAAGCCACATCTTCTGTCACTTGGTGCTAAATGAGCATTAACATAAGTTGTAAACCCATTTTTTAATCCAAGATCCAAACAGTCTTGTTCTTATAGCTTGTCCTCAAATATTGCAATACTTGGAAGGCCAGCTAATTTCAGGAGACTCCCATTAGTCTGGGACAGATGGGTGGGTTCTCCTCATGGGACACCTCACTGCATCAGCAAAGCAATTATGGGCTTTTGCTCCAGAGTTCAGCCCTGAACAGGAGCAACATTGAGTCCTGGGAATCTTGGTTATAGATTCTCACAAAAATATAATTCTTTCAGGACAAAGTTCCAATTTTATCTCATTTCCAAAATATGTATCAGGCTTTTGGTGTTCTGAATTTGAATTCTTTAGCCTAAAGATCACTGTGGATGTCAAGCATGAATTCCCTTCTACAGTGCAATGATTAGCCTCAAATGATCCCAGACTCTGGTTTTCTTTAAGGGTGTGACATTCCTAATACAAAAATATTTTAGATAAGAAACTTCTGATTTGAAGTGAATCCTAGAAAAATGTAAATTCATATTCCAGACAATTTTAGTACATCCATTTATGCCAAGAGCTGATAGGGATTTGTTTTTTTTTTACTGCAGATTTTATAGGGTTTGGCTGAAAAACAACATTTTATTGTAATTACAACTTACGTGGGGTTGTAGCAGTTTAAATAACATTTTTATAAGGTGCATCACGTCCAAGAAAGAATCTCAGGTCAAAAATGATAGCACGTAAGATATTATCCAAGAGCAGCTCATGACTTAGGACATTTACAAGAAGCATTTAAACCCAGGTTCAAGCACCTGAGCTGTCTGTTTCATGTCCTAGGTGAGTTTCTTAACTATAAAAATGTTGAATTTCCAGTTCCAAGTATATCTTCAAAGAGAGACTAACAAGAAAGTCCAATAGCTAAATTTCATAACTGGCCTGTGGAAAACTTGGGCTGGTGGTAGAATTTTGCCCTGACATGAAACAGAGACCTTTTCCAAAATAGTGATCATTTTCATGGGTTGGAGAAATTGTTTGCTGCTCGCTCTATTTATTATTGTACGTCTATACTTATTATTTCATGTTTCTCTTACACTCTGTGAGAATTTATTCAAATGTGGGGTATTTTGAACTCTGATCAATTTGTAAGACTGATTTTGAAGTTATGGATATAATATTTTGTATTGAAAGTGCTTTAAAAAGAAGTCTTTTGTTTGCTTAATACTTTCTACAGATAATTTTTAAATTTTTTAAAGGACTACGTATTATAGTAATCAAGAGTTTGACACTAAAAGTAATTGGTAGAGAACACAGAAAAAGAAGTATACAGGGTTACTAATATACACCAGGGCTTAAGCTGACATGAATTTTTATCTTAATTATCGGACAAATTTGTACTCCCACTATTTAATTCAATTTGCATGCATCGGTAGACACTTATTAAAGGTAATATTACATCTGTCATTTTAAGACTGGTGAGAATTTTATCATAGGAGCTGCACGAAACAGCCACTCTATTATGTAAAGAACTCTTTTGTAAAGCTTGAAATAACCAGTATTGCATCCCAATTAACTATTTGGAGGAAAAAGTCTTCTTTGTGGTACAATTATACATAACACGTAATAATATGTAGGTCTTTTCCTATACTAGGCTGTATATGGACATAATGAGTTCTTTCAGACACCTCCTGTCCTTAATATCAGACCAAGAAAAAAAAAAAGGCAATTGTAAGCTGATCTCAAATCAAGTTATTGAAGAAGGATGTGTGTGCGCTATGGCAGGTTTTGCAGACCTTTTCTATATGAACTGCACTTACTGTATTGACAAAACATAGCTGTCAAGTCTGCACGAGCTAACAGTTCCTAATTCATTGTTTTTCCTTGGGACAGAGCCTTGGTATATTGTAGAAAACAGGGAAGTAGGTAGCTATTCTCACTACTGAAAGTCAGCTGTTCAATTAAAAAACCAACACAGTAGTTACCATGGCACCAGCCCTATTATGCTGTGTATCGGTACAGAGGCTTAAATACTTAATACAAACAAACACATTTTCTTTAATATAAAAGCTTTTTAAGGAAGTCTCTTTATAGTTCTAATAAATACATTGTCAGGTAATTTTGTTTGATAGACAGTTTGTTAGGAATGTGATGTGTGGAATTTCCCTGGGAAAAATATCACTTAAAAAGGAGCTGTGGAAAAAGAATTTTTAAATTATCCTGGTAGGAAAATAAATATTAAGAACAGGGACAGCTGAACTGTGCACTACTCTCCTACACCTCTGCTTTTCGGCTGGTTTTAGACTAAAATAACATTGTCTTACTAACTCAATTACTTTAGTTGTGACTTGCAGCCATTGACCTTCTGATCAGTTGTCATTAAAAAGTCTGCTTTCCCGTCCAATGTTTACTGTGGGATGCCCTAACAAGATAATATAAGCAATGGCTTTTAACGGAAAGTGTAATTTCTCAGCTGTGAAGAACAAGGATTTCCCAAAGTATTCACAAATCAAGACATATTGTCAGATATAAACTAGTATAATTGCCTTGGATTTTTAAAGACTACAGAATTGGCTTAATGGAAGTTGAGATATTTTTAGTATTAGATTATTTTCTATTACAGAATTAATCAGAGCATTACTTATTACTCTGGGAACAGAATAAAAAGATGATCTCAGCCTCAAAAATGTACTTTAGAGCTGAGCTGAGCCCTGTACTTTCATAAGTGCACTGTTACTGTGGGTGACACTGGGAAGAGGAAGATCATCAGCTGGTACGTTTGGTCTCTGCCTTGTATCCTCAACTTTGCTATGTTTTTACTAATAGGACTTGCAGGACACAGCCGTGACCAGATATGGCGATTGATGCATATCCTAGTGTTGATTTTTTTTAATTGGATTAAGCAGTTTAATATTAAGAGCTATTGTTACCTTCTTTGCCTTTTCGATGGGAATTTTACAAAATGTTACTTCATATTTTGCACTGATTATTTTCTAAAAGGCAGGCATTTGGGGTCAGGTGTTGTTTTGCAAGCAGTTGGGTACTCATGCTGCTCCAGCCGAAGTTGTATTTTATTTTGCTGAAGAAAGAGAGGAAAAGACCAAGTAGTTTGTCTCGACTAACACGAAGTTCTCCATGACTTTCTATTGTTGCTATTGTCGAACAAGCCTGAACGGTGAGAAATAATCTGGGAATTGAAATTGTCGCTGGATGCTGTGTCAAAGAACAGCCCATCAATCTTGGAAGAAATTTTAAGGGAACAGGTTTTTCATGCCTGTGCGCTGGTAGGAAGCCAAGTGCGTGTTGCCATTTGATGGTAAAATCAGTGTACACCTGTTTCAACCAGCTGGCGACATAACCTATGTCAGAGGGATATGTCACTGCCGCACCAGCCCAAACTGCTGGCGGTGACTGCGTGACAGTCAGGGAAGACAGAAAAAGGAACTTGGGGACCAAAAGAGGAGGAGTTTACAGTGCCATTTCAGGGACACAGATGTGTGAAGAGTGTGATAAAAGAAGGAAACATCGGAGGGAATAAGCTCAAACAAAAAAGCAAATGTCATTTGCATGATGTAATTATGGACAACCATTGACTGCTTCGTAATAACACTCAGTAGGGCAATGTTAAACCTACTGTGAGTGCTAAAAAGGCCTCAGCTTGAAAAAAGGTCAGTGTGAATTAGTATATATTTGCAGATTAATTCTGAATGTTATATCATAAATTTTATAGGCTAGCGGTTACTGGTGTATAGTGAAGATGACACTAATGCGATTCAGATAGGATTAATTCAGAAAGGACTAACATCTAGCTTGTCACTTTAATTTGTGGGGAATGAAGAAAATGGAGATATGTTAATATATGTGTATATTGTGTGTATGTAACATGTGCATGTGTGTGTTAGACATAATTGTTATATCTCCTGCTGTGTTGCATCAAATTCACAACCAAAATCACAAGCCGCTATAAAAGCAGAAACTCTATCAAGTCTGCTATTTTTAAACTAACTGGATTATGAGTTCAGCTGCAGTTTCTTTCTTAGAAAAAACAAATCCTGCTAAGCCTTCACTGGTGTAAATGGTTATGCCAATGTACACCAGCTGAGGATGGTGTTGCTTAATCTATTGAATAGATGTGTTATAGGCTATCTGCTCCCCTTGTACCATTATATATATTTTTTTTTAAGCTAATGGATTCTGGACATCCTATCTTAAATTTTGAGACCCAAAGCTAAATTTTGATGTTGCATCTGCAGCGTGTCCCCAGGAAGAGAAGAAGGAGGCAGTACGGGATCATGAGTGCAGAGCTGAGCTGCTTGCGTTCAGTTGCAAACTATTCTATGGACTCTCTGAGTGCCTGTGGGATTATCACCAAGGGTTGCTTTGTTTTGCTTTGCAGGGGTTGACAGGAAATCTCGTCTAGATCCTTAATATAGCATTTAGGTGTAATCTAGAGGATATATACAGTTGTAAAACTGAAAACCCTTTCCCAACTGTTGCCTAGCTCTGTAGGCACCCAGTTGCCATTGGTACTTTATTCTGAGCTGGGTGCCTGCAGCCACAGACATGCTGTGGTGTCGAGTTCATGACAGTGGTCCGTTTCAATACATTTTTTGACAGTGGACAAAACCAAGGCCAAGCCTCTCTTTTTCTTGACGAAGAAGTCCAGCCAACATCCCAAAGGATAGAGAGGTGAGGGGCTTCAGACGTCTAGGGCTTTTAATCCTCTCTCAAATTCTGGCACAATGGGCACATGTGTCTGTGTTCAGAAGAAATCCCAGCTTGAGGCCAAGGGGACAAAGCCCCTTCCAGCGGGTTGGAGTGAATTTCTACATTTAAGACAGCCGCTCAGTGTGCCGTATGTCCCTTGGGTCTCCAAAGGGCCAACTGCTCAACACGCAGGGTCACTTGCCTCTACTGTAAAGAGCTGCATTTTTTCTCCAAATATTTCACAGAGAGTCAAGCTGCTTTTTCCTGCATCTGAAATTTTAACACCTAGCTTCATCCTTTATTAAATAGAGCCTTAGTCTAATCCCCAATTCCCATTTGGTAAAATGGACAAATTATAAAACTTTATAAATATATACACATGAAATACAATTATATAAAAATGTAATTTCTTCTTTCTTACTCACTGGATCCAGGAATCCCTCACTATAAAAATTTATAGTATCTAGCCCAATATACTTTTAATGCCATAGGACTAAGTTATTCTTAATTTCCTGTGCATCTTTTCTCTTTATAATTTTGTTAGAGAGACACAAGTTCTGAACTACAGATTCCTAAAGTAATTACAGAGATTCCTTTAAGGATTTTCCTAGCAATGAATATATGCTGCCTTCTGTCTTTAATAGGCTGGGGAAAGTCTGAGATATCAACTACACAGCAAAGATGCCTAGTCCAGATTGTTATAGGGGGCAAACAAAAAATGTCAATATGCCTGGGACTAGTGATAGAGTTATGTTCTTGATTCAAATGGATTTTTCCATTACTGTGGTTTTTATTCTTATTATTATTCACCTGAGATTGGATGAGAAATTACGCTTTCATGAAATAGGAATTTGCATTCCTCCACATTTCTTTAGTTTTCTTCCCCCCCAAAAAGGTGAAATTAAAATTCAGTCTCTTACAACTAAAAACTACCACAGTTCAGCCTGAAAATAAAGAAATAAAACAGCAAACCAAAACAAGGAGGAGTTATTTTCTGATCTCTTCTCAAGACCCCATATTTCCAAGTCAAGGCTGTCTGGATAGAGCTGGCATACCTTCATCACATGATTATTGTAAAAGGAAACACCAGCAAATCAGGGCGTTGGGCTGTGAGAAACGAGAGCTTCAGCCCATGTGCTGTTTTATGCCAGACCAGGGATCCCTACCCAGCTTATAAAATAACTTTTAAAGTCATTCTTGGTCAGCAAGATCCTTCCAACGTTAAGGATTATTTTTTATTGCTCAGCAGTTATCCTGGGAAGAGGACCACGTAATCATCTGATATGCTACGTCCATCAGCCAGCAGACTAAAAAATGACCTTAGTGTTTAGACCACACTAAGTCTGGACTGGGTTGGAAGACCCTGTTGCCAATATTCTGTACTTTAGTCTTTAAGAGGAAAACATAACGTGACGTATCTCGGTCACTTGGTGCACCAATAGCAACAGAAGAAACCTCAAGTACTATGGATGTGAGCTGCATCTCTTCCTTGCAGTGTGTTAGTACAGTGAAAAAAGTGTCCATTTTGGGTAGTTAACCATAACAGAAATTCATGGCTCGAGCTGGGAGAGAGGAGAGGAAATTCATTGCTGGCATACCTAAGCTACAGTTGCTGTTGGGCCTACAGGAAAGTATAGGTGTTTGTCTCATGCAATGGAAACCTGTTCGAGGTTGTAGACTCTGGAGACACAGTAATATCTTAGAAAACAAAGATTTGTAAAGGACTCGTAGTGTTCTCTGAGAAGACTAGGCCCACTCTCAAACTGGTGAGAGGAGACCTCTGCTCGCAAGGAGGACCTCAGTGCTCCAGGCACAAGTGGGGTGAACCATGACTCTTATTTCCAACATTAGCTGGATTCTAACTGAAGGTGTTTGGGGTTTTTTTTCTAGAAAACCACAATGCTTTGTAACCTGGGAATCCCTGAGCTGCTTATATAAATTAATGCAAGATGTCACCTGATACAGCTCTGCTCTTAATGTGTGTGAAAGATTTGGGGGTTGACATCTGAGCGTCACATGTCTGCATGTTGCCAAATGAGAGCATTTATATTTTCTTAGACTTGTAATATATTTATGCGTTCCTAGACCTAATCCAGCAGCTACCTTATGCTGTTCCGTGTGTCCTGTTATGAAAAGGGGTGCTTTTCTTATTTCCTTTTTCTGCAATCATATGAAATGAACATTTTTTACATGCAAGGGAGAAGAGCCCCTTTTTTTCCCTTGTTTCGGGACAGACAATAATTCCCTGATGTCCAGTTCGCTGCCTGTCTTACTTTATTTTCCCACCTGAATGCTCTAGTCACCAACCTCTAACTTCCTCTTCTCATTCAGTACTTAAAGGTGCAAGCAGCCTGGTTTGGCCTAAATTTTGCACTATTTATCCTACAGGCAGCAGAATTTTCTAAGAAATCATGAAAAACTCAAAAGACATGGATAGAAAATAAAAACACTACTGTGAACAAGAGGTTAAAAGCAAAAAACAGAGCTTCTGCAAAGTTGCTCAGATATCATAATGGTGTCTGATATTAGCCAGAACCAGTGAGGAAACTGGAGCACTCTGAATATGAAATATTTAAAAATAGTTTCATGACTACATAAATACCTTTGGAGTCAGAATTTAATTGAAACTTAAATTCTTTGAGAGTTATTAGTCATTAAAAAGAATGACCCTCTATTTAATTTTTAGATTTTAATCTCGTATTCTTTTCTCTCCCATTAGCTCAGAAACCAGCTTGTTATTGCCCCTTAAGGCTTTCTATATAATTAAATATTCCTGAAACTCCAAATGCCAGCTATACTGGAAGAACCTGTATCAGAGTAAAGCAAGGTTATTTACAAAATTTTTCTGTTGAGAGTTTAGCACTTGAGTCTGCTTTTACTCATGTCAGGTATGGGTCATATTTTTCTTGCATAGAAATGGGAATTTTTGTCGCCAACCTTAGTGCGATCATGAATAGCTACCATGTGTCTGTGAAGACACACCGCTCTTTTTGCTTAGGAAGATGATGAAGATATTTCTGGAGGGGACTGTTAACAACAGCCAAGAAGTAAAACCCTCCAGGTCTGGAAACAAGGGACCAGAGCTTACACTCGGTAAAATGTGTGGCCGTGTGCATGTGTATTGTTTTATGGGCAATGTAAGATTTATGAAGTCCTTAACTATAAAAGTCCTTACTTTTAAGTGCTGGATATTTTTTTGTAAATGGGGTGTTAGATAAGTAGACCATGTGGTGGATATGGAGTAAGTATTTAATAATCTAGGAATATGGGGTATAATTTAGCCAACAGTGCATGTGATTGATGGTGAAGTATCGTTCCAGCATATCAATATCCATTTTAAATTTTTATATGTCTAGTTATTGGAGAAACCAGCAGGAGAGCAACATGACTATATAAATAAATGCAAGACCAAGGTCCACTTTCAGGGCCCAGGGCAAGACTATACAGCTTTTTTTTGGCAGAACTCAGTGCTTAAAAAGTCTGTGAGAAATTAGGCATTGAAAAAGGAGTCTCTGGAGAGAAAAGAAATCTGTAAGAAAGCAATTCATAGTCAGACCAGGTGGAAGAGACTCGAGTCCTCCAAGCTGTCTGAAGCAACCTTCCCTGACTTCTAGGGAAAGGTAAACCCAAGGGATGGCCAGCTAAACGTGGCCATGTGATTGCTGCAGGACAGGATTTTCTCTGGAAAGCTGGGGTTGCTCCAGCAGGGCAGTCCCAGCCTGGACATCACACACTGCTCCAGATGGAGGGGAACAGGGGCCGATGGCACTGCTGTATGTGCAGCGTAAGATGGCCTTTGGGAGCAATCGGTCTGTGCCATGCCCTGCTGCAGCATGGGCTCCCCATGCACGTGTGTCCCTTCCCTCCTGTGATACCATGTGGAGGGCCTCAGTGGGATCACAAGGCTTGGATTTTCCACCTTGCACGCAAACCCTACAGGAGGAGAGTGTTTCTGGCCAGCTTCAAGTCTTACGCAAATTGCCTTCAAGGACAAGCAGGCTTGAAATTGTCCCCAGGACTAATTAGGTCCTAGGTTTAGGTACAGAAATAAGCAAGTGTCATGGTTTAACCCCAGCTGGCAACTAAGCATCACACAGCCACTCGCTCATTCCCCCCGGGTGGGATGGGGAAGAGAATCAGAAGGGTAAAAATGAGAAAACTCGTGCATTGAGATACAGACAGTTTAATAGGGAAAGCAAAAGCCACACGCGCAAGCAAAGCAAAAGAAGGAATTCATTCAGCACTTCCCATGGGCAGGCAGGTGGTCAGCCATCTCCAGGACAGCAGGGCTCCATCACGCCTAACGGTGACTTGGGAAGGCAAACGCCATCACTCCGAACGTCCCCTCTTCGTTCTTCTTCCCCCAGCTTTATGTGCTGAGCATGAGGTCGTATGGTCTGGAACATCCCTTGGGTCAGTTGGGGTCAGCTGTCCCGGCTGTGTCCCCTCCCAACAACTTGTGCCCCCCCAGTCTCCTCGCTGGTGGGGTGGGGTGAGAAGCAGAAAAGCCCTTGGCTCTGTGTAAGCACTGCTCAGCAATAGCTAAAACGTCCCTGGGTTATCAACACTGTTTCCAGCACAAATCCAAAACACAGCCCCATACTAGCTACTATGAAGAAAATTATCTCTATCCCAGCCAAACCCACCACAGCAAGGAAACAAAACTCAGAGAAGAACAGATTCTAGATGAAACATGAGCATGAATGAGAAACTACTGTTAGCAAATAGAACTCTCCTTTTAAATGGAGCCTGAGGTCTGAGTGACTTGTGTAAAGTGTGCACGATGAAGGGGAAAGATAGTTACTGGGAAGGGTGGTGGGAATAGAGGTCAGTTCCTAGCTCTGCCAGAAGCTTCCTTGGCCTGTCTTTTAGTCTGTATAGAATTTAATACAATGGGGGTCTGGTGTTTGTTTGAAACCATCACATATTATGGTGATGCAAGAAATAGTAGTAACAATAATATACCTGGGTTTTGGTGTGGTGTGGGTTTTTTTAAAAAATTCCATCATTTACCACTTTCCCTGCTTCTAGGTTTTACTTTAGCACAAAATGCAAGGAAGACAATTATTTAGGAAAATGTGGGGGGCAGTAACTACCAAACTTATTCCAGGTAGTTTGAGTTTTACTGGTTTTATTTTCTGGAAAATCTAGGGATTTTGTTTGTTTGCTTTGGGGTTGGATTTACTCATAGAAAAAACAGTTGAACAAGCAAAATATTATGAAAATATTTGATTGCTCAATATGAAGCCCATGATTTGTCTTGTAGCACTAAATTAAAAATAATATATCTTCAAAGGTACATTCACTTGCTGCTACAGAAGTTTAATAAAGCACTTTGCTACCTGCCAATATCCAGAGAAAAAACTCAGACTAATGAGTTTGTACTGTTGATTTGGGTGAAGGGATTCTTTTGAAAGGTTTGAGCTACCAGGACCGTATTAACTGTATTGTGATTTTTTTATTAAGTTGCATCTTCCCAGCTGCCTATGTTCTGAATAAAACTGGGATCTGCATGAAGAGTAACTGGCTCAGATAGATCTGAGCACATCAGGGATGACATTAGCTAGAAAAGGAGAACGCTGGGACAAAAAGATCACTTTTTCATGACTGTTCCTTGATAGTCAAGCTGGTGTTCAATATTTCCGGACTTCCAAAGACAGCTGTGGCCAAAATTGTTTCTCCATTTAAAATTTACTGGCATACTGCACCAATTTCTTTCAGACAAGCTCAGCAATACAAGTTTTGTCACCTCTGTCTAGATGAAAATAAGTCCCTACTTTGTCACTGTATGTCTGAGCTCTTTTATTAATGCATCTTGTTTCTTTTTTAATCACGAAACCTTAAGATTTATTTAATTCAATATTACAGAAAACTTCTTAGCCACGAGGAGAACAAAGTAATCCTAGAAAGACCATATTATGGTGGGAATACATTTGAATATTTATATAAAAGAAAATGTTTACTGTGTAGAATGGTATACTCAATGACCCAAATGATTTCCTTTGAAACTTAAAATGTCCGTATGCTAATTTCAAATGTGACTGCATACTCTTGCTGTCCTTTCTTTGATCTTCTTTCTTTCCCACATCAGTGGCATTATTTGTATCGTCAGAGCTCTTCAAATTGCCTTATATTTGTTCTGGCAACATCCATGTGAAGTAGTTAAGTGCTGATGCTTTCACTTTACAGACTGGGAACCGAGTAGAAGGAACTAAGTGGCATGCCCAAGGACAGTTGCAGAAAGACCATGGCCAGGCAGAGACTTGGAAATAAGCCTTCCAGCTCCCAGAAGAACACAAACATCAGGTAGCAGGACTCCCTTGCCTCTTCTTGTAGTACTGCATCACCTGACTCCTCTCAGCTCTTTTTTACAACCCTGAAGGCAGGGAATCAATATTAGAGCTCCTCTCAGTGCCGAGGACTTCTAAGCATATATCTAATTGTAAGTAGTAACAAGTAGGTTCTAGGTGTGGGATTTTCTCATCTAACTCAAGATGTCTGTGCTGTAGGTGACTACATCTGAGTAAATTGTCTTTCTGCCTCTTCAGTCCAGAAAAAGACGTTTCAAGGGTGCTTTTTGTCTAAGGTGGACAAGGTAAAAGGGCTGCTGAAATACCTCTTTCACCCCATAGATGGTATCTGGGTGCCTAGTTCAGTGCAGAAGTTAGGTAGGAGGCATCCCAACTAACTTTTATTGTTGTTTCCAAGTTAGCATATGTTCTTGCTCTAACATTTCTTACTCGTCTGTATGCCCACTATCAGCACTCTCGGACTCTTTAAAAGGACAAAGATGCTGCTGGGAAGGACATGCAAGCTGTGACTGAGTGATCATGTAGCATGGGGCAGACTGCTTATACTGTAACCATTGCTCAGTTCTCTAACCATTTACACAGCAAGGGCTTTAGTACATGATAACTGGATGTGAAAGCACACTGAGTGGATCACTGAGGGAGGTGGGCCAGACTTTAGTCAACAGCACAGACTGCTGTTTCTATCAGGTGGACAGTGCTATGGTTCATAGCAGATCAACAGAGTAAGAACCAGCATAATCTAATTTTTACTCAACATCTGTAGTTCATTTTGCCACATCTAACAACTAAAAAAAAGTCCACATCCCAAATTGTGCTGCCACAGTGGTTTTCATTTACAAACAATAACAATTGAGCTAAACTTTAGATGTGTTGCTTTAATTTCCCTCCATCTTGTTTCCTTCTTTGTAACATGTGTGAATTAATACATTTGTATATTGGAAGGAGTGTCTTAGACCTTCTTCTAATGCATCATGAGCTAAATAGTTCTACTGATCACTGATTAAGGAAGGCTAACCTAATGAATTAAACATTGGCTTGAGAGCATGGCTTTCAAAGAGGACTTTCTATGTAGGGTTGCCATGCTGCTGTCCATGATTTCCCAGGCAGAAATATGCATGCATGCATTATGGAGATGGATTCCCAGTGTGCAGTAAGCCAGGCATATCAGGTTTATTGTGCATGTGTCGACATTTTTTGGCACATTCATGAACGCATCCGACTCATTTTGCCTGCACCATGCAATTGATATGTAGAAGGTGTTCCTCTGTCCAGGACTTGCCGATGTCCACAGAGCAAAAAGAGGTACTGTTACTATTGCCAAGCTGCCAGATATCCAGGAATGGCTACTGTCCTCAAATCCCATAAAAACAAGATTTCCAGGAGGAGAAAGAGGACATGTTTGAATTTCCTGGACAAGTGGTTATCCTCATTCCATGATCCTACGTAAATCATTTCATCTGATTGCTTACACATCCACATCTAAGTTGAGGCAATTACAATGCTAAGTTACACTAAGTGATATTATGAGATGAAACAGTGTTGGTAAAGAGCTAAAATTCTTCTAGCTGTAAATTTTCAGGAGCTGTAATCCATGAAAATACATTTCAAATCATTGCAGCCCTCTCTAAATTTCAATAAAAGTTGATGGGCTCCGAGACATCCCCAAAGGAGATCCACAAGACATACTTTTCACTCTTTATAGATAACCAGTTTTTTTCCATTTTGTATTGCACTAAAGACTAGTCGAGCTTTTGTCTCTTCCCTTTCAAAAATCTGAAAAGCATTACCAATATAGTGATGCAAACAGGAGTAGGTCTAATTGGTAGAGAAGGAATTGAGGCAGCTGATTTAGAAGAATAAATGTTGACCACAGAGACAGCAGCTGCTCTTCTCTTAGACAATTCTTTGAAGCAAGCAGAGTAGCTTGCTCTGATTTCCCGTCTGTTCTTATACCTCTTTGTTTAATGTCATCCTGGGGACGCTGCTTTCTGTCTGGTAGAGGGCACCTCCTCACCTTCCCAACCTCCAGTTATTCTTTCCTGACAAAAACACTTGAGCATGAAGAGAAGAAAGTCTTTGCCCTTGAGAATGTTTGCTGCTAGGCTGCCTTTGCCCCTCCACTGCATCATGAAAATCTGACTTCATCTGAAGCTCCGGCTATATTTATAATTACATGAAGGGATGTGACACTAAAGTAAAATTGTGTGGGTTTTGTTTTATGTGATTTGTTTATAACTTAACATGACACTTAATAAAAAAGCTGTATAAATCAACTGATATAAACAATCATTCTTTTATCAGGAAATTACATGTGCAAAGTATTGGTTAGTGGAATGAGTCTTAATGAAATTCAGTCAAAAGCTGCAGATCTGAGAATGAACAGGGGCCTCTTAATAGAAGAAGGTTCTATTTTTCCTGTAAGGTTCAGAGATTCAGACAATAAAATAGTGATTTAATAGACTTTAAGTCAATCAAGATGATACAATAGTGTTAATTAGCCTTTTGTGCCTAATTCACAACTAATCCTGTTGTCTACTTATTTATGTTCTAAAGTGGCCCTGATGAAATTTTTAATATTTCACCTAAGCTGAAGATTCATTTTTACGCTGGCTGGTAATTTTCTCATATATAGCTTGAAATTGTACTCTAGATAATTTTGCATAGTAGTATATCTACATGTCAGGACCATTGGCTGCTGTGTTGAATGGCTCTTCAGAGCTGACAACTGGATAATAGCTTTACTTTCAGCCAGCAGAGGAAGTCAAGAGCAAAAGTGTAGAGATAATGTGAATATAATTCATTATTCAAATATGCAAGTGATGAACTGAAAACAAAGAGGGAAGAGTAATAATGGTGTCATTATTTTTATTACTCTTGTTTTGCAAACGTAGCGTGAAACATTAAAGTAGATCTTTGAGACATTCTCAACTGTACAGTGACAAATTTACTTTCTTGGCAATATTGATAAAAGGAAAGTAAAGCAGACAGGTTTCTGCAGAAGGTATGCTGCGCTGTTATTTGTACTATTAAATATTTTCTTGTTGCCTTTTGCTCTTTAAAATTCACATTATTAGTTACTCTTTAGAAGCCTGATCAGTGACTGGAAGAAAGTGCATTGTTGTTCTTGTGGCTCTTTTTAGTTAAGACAATCTTCAAAGCTTTTAAATCTTTGTAGCATGACTAACAAAGGCCAAATAGGCAGGTTTTCTAAAGCTTTCCTTGAAAAATGAGGAATTTGCATGTGGTAGCAAAAACATCCTCCATGAAAGCAGCACAGACACAGGTTTTAATGGAATAAGAACCTAAAGAGCATCTATTTGGTAACTGAAGTATTTTCCCCTTACTATGCTGTTTAACAGTCTACCTTTCATATTGACTGTTTTACTTCTCACAAAATCTTTCCTGCTTTTAATTTTTAAGTGTATGTACAGTAATAGACAGAGACTTTTGGAAATAAAGATGAAAGACATTTTCTGCTAAACTTACAGCAGGGGTAAAGAAAGTCCCCTGCAAAGGTTATGTCCCTTTTGTGTGGGGCAGTGTGGCAAACACCCTTTCCCCAAGCAGCTTATGCATCAGAGAAAGAGAAATAAAGCATAGAGGAGGCATAGAGGTCTGACCTCTGCGTGCACAAGTAATGGAGAGAAAGGCAGCACATCTGGAAGGGCCCAGGTACAAGCTATGGCATTGCTTATCTCAGTTTAAAATCTCTTTGTAACTGCATAGGAAGGCTTTGCGGATTATTTTTATAGTACCTGCAATGTGTGCATTAGTTGTTTAGCATACTGCAAGAAACTGTACAGCATGCTTTTCTGAAAACTGTCCAAAACTTACTGGCAGATTTGACATGCAGCTGTTATGAGGTTACAGCTCTGCGTAATGCTTTCTGGGAGAGCTTGAATAGGTGCTGTTCTGCAAGGAGTTAATTTGAGATAAGGAAGAAGGGGATTGTGGTAATTAAGAACAGCATTACCTTCACATTTCTAAAAGTAAGTTGAAGTAGGCAAGGCAGGCAAAGCCTGGGAAGAAGAGAGGATTGTTTTCCTGAATACACAAATGGGAGACTGAGGCACAGGGGAGTTAAGGGTCTTGCTCAAGGTCAAAGAAGCAGCTTGTGGGAGACCTCGCCCTACTTTCAGTTCATTGCCTTTCCCCAGGACTGTCTTTCTCAGCTTCACAAGCAATATTTTGCCTCCCAAGCCAATGATATATTGAGAACTGATAGAGATTTATTATTTAATTCTGAACATTTTATAATTTTCATGGTAAATTAATGAAGGTATGAAACGCTAATCTGAGTAGAAGTGCCACAAAGGTTTGCACGATATTTTAACTGGTGATGGATCTGATTCTCTTCTGACTTACATTACAAACATTGTTTTTCTCAGCTTTACCTGGTTTCACATCTGCAACTTGTAGCCAAACTTGAAGTAACCTTTTTATCTAAATAACTGACATGGAGATCTGGCTGCCAACCCCCAGCTGGAGAGCCTAAGAGGTTATCCATGCTCCCAGAGCTACGGTTTTGGAAACAGACTGTGTGAAGAAAGGACCAAGGCTGCAATGTGAACTGGGCGTTTCAGGGGCAGCTTGTTCCACTGCTTTTATGACCCTGAAAGAGTCACTTAGATCCTGAGTCAGAAAACTATTTAAGCGCGTGCTGAACTTCACTGGGACAGAAGCCTGTGCTTGCAGAAGCATGTGTTTAAGCACTGTCTTGAAAAAATATGGTTTCCTGTATCAGGGCTTTTAATCTCACCATTCTCCAGTTCTCCATCTGTTAAAAAGAATTAACAGGTGGCAGAAAGGAAATGTTGTTATCTGTCTTCTGTTAGTTCTTTAAAGCTCTGACTCTGAGCGCATGGAGCCACTATCTCAATGAGCCCTCAGCCTCTCTTGAAGCATCCCTGTCATACTAAAATGAAAAAGAATAATTTATCCAGTTACTTAACAATTATATTATGCGACATTGAGCTGCCCAGACGAAAGGTTCTGAGGAATGGAGAGGGACTGTTGACCTTCCTAGAAGAAGCTGTAACTGCCCAGAGGACCCCACACATTGCACTTTAGCACCAGAAAAGCAGTGGCTTCACTGTTCTCACCTGTACCTCTCTGAACAGGTATTGGGGATATCAAGATCAGAAAGACAAATCTTTTCTTGGACAGCCTCAGAAAGGAGAGGAAAGGTCCTCCTAAGAGAGCAGCTAATGCTGCCTAGTGCAACACATTCCCTTCAGCAAATACCAAAGAGGGTTAACCTACGGAGAATAGTTGCTTTGAGGTGATGATCTTAGGTCTGAGAACCGTGATCTAGGCATGAGGAAGCTGGCCAGGCACAGGAGGAGTAGAAATAACCAAGTCTGCAGTTCTGTTCCTCTATCATTGATAAAGCCAAGCTCAGAAACCAGTTACACTTGGCTGCTACACCCATGCTGGGCTCCCTGGCTTGGAAAGACTCACAGTGCAAAAGGAAGTTCTTCATTAATTATTATTAGTAGTATTTATTTGCATTGTATTATAAGATCCCATACGCAATACAGAGTAGAATATAATTCCTGTTGTAAATAGTTATAATCTAATTAGATGAGACAATTAAAAATGGGGGAAAGATATAAAGGAGTGAACAAAAGGATCATTAACCAACATTTCATTAGCTCCAATATTTTTCCTTCTGTTTGGCTCTTTGAAGTTTCTTCCTTGCTTATTTTTTAAATAATTTCTTTTTAAATTAGCAAAATCGTTTCAATTTTCGCTTTGGCTCTGTGTAAACTGGAGAAACAGCTTCTCATTAGAAATGTATTAATTAACATGATAATAAGCATGGTTCTGCCTCATGGATAAAGGCAGCCCTTTCCTATTAAAGGAGTGAGAAGGACACTATACACTAGCTGCTTCAGATGCTAAATAACAGTGTAACTGATCAAAGCCAGCCCCAGCCCAGCACAGGGACACACTGGGCAGTTGCCCGCATTACCAAAACCAGAGCGGTAGTTCTTCTCTCAGTGCAATTTCTTACTGCTCCGTTATCAGCTGGGTAATTCTGGTGGATGCGACGGGTAGATTTATTTTGCCCGGTAAGCGGGGCCGACCCGAGCAGACGGCAACAGAGAGCTCAGCGCTGCCTGTTCAGGGGGAGTTTGCAACCTGCGCTGAGCTCCGGGCTGCAGCAGCTGCTTTGCTTCCAGTCTGCAAACCAGGCAATTAAAGTGAGCCTGGGTTTGTCTGCAAAAGCTGAGGTCAAAACTTCGACTGAAGGTTCACATACTTAGCCTAGCCTGTGCTTAACACTGTGTTATTTATTCCCATAGCTTTCACGGTCAGCTTGGTTTTTTATCTGGTTGTTTTGCTCGCTGTATTGCTGGGAAATCTGTGTTCCTCTGAAGGTCGGTGGGGGTTTTGACACGGGCCGCAGCACAGGTGCGGTTTCAGCCCCTCTCCAGCCCTGTATAACCATGTACTGTTGTGCTCGAGAGCATCTTCCAATTAGATGAAGGGCAGAAACGACAAAGCGCAGAGGAGAGGTAGAGGCTGGCCTTTCCCCGGCTGGTGTTTCCACGAGCCCCGTGAGCCTGATAGAGTTGCCCTAAGACTGCTAAATGGTCACTTTCTGCCACTTGGATCCTTGTCCAGCTCCAACGCTTTTGCACCAGCTCCACTGGCAGTAGCAGTAAGAAGCGCAGAGATGGGGAGAGTGTGATATGTGAGTTATTTTCACAAGTTAGAGATGACCCCATAACTCATAAGTGGTGGAGCGGAGCCTGCAGAAAGGAATTTCTGTCCACCACTGACTATTCTTTATTTATGGCTTAGCATGTACCTCTCATCATCAACAATGAGAAAACTAGTTTTCTGTGTGAAGCTAATGCTTTTGCTTGCTTGATCCTGGGGCAGAGGCTGCCTCCTTCCCCCTCATCCCTATGAGTGCAAGATATTTCTTTGGGTAACAAGTTTTCAGGTGGATTCTGAGTGTGCTGGGTTGTCAGCTCCATGCAACATCATAGACAAACTTCTTAGTGATAAAACAAATTGACAAGTATGTGTGTGACATGGCATCTGACTATCAGATGTTAGAGGAATGCAAAAGACATACCATCGTGAGGCATATAATTCAGTGTGTGTGTGTGTCTGTATATATAGAACTAACAATTTATATTCTAATCATCACAAAGCAATCATACTGTGAGTGCATTTTTGTTATTAATACTTACTCTTTGATGCATAAACAATCCCATTTGAAATTCCTGGTACTAACTATGCTAATCTTTCACTGGAAAAAACTTATTTGCAGAGGAGGAAGAATGAAGGGTAGGTAAGCGAAATGTATTTCATCTGTTTGAAGTAACTGCAAAACTATCAGCATTAACGGTAAAAATATTTAATGAGTATTGCACTAGCCAGCACCAAAAGTAGTGAGATACAGAATTGTATTTGTTCTGTCACAGACATGACTGACATTTAATTATTGTCTATTTTTGTGCTGATAATCTCATTCTTATCATTCGTTGTTAAATCCTTTAGAACTCCAAGAAAAATGAGATCAAGTGACAAAAATAAGATAATGAAATCATATGAAATAGAATAAAATTATATCTTGTAGGTAAGAGGTGATTCAGGAGACTAGGTTATTTTATAAGGTTGTATAAGCTCTATAAGTGATTGTGAATTAAATGTGTTGAGCTCACAGAAAAGCTTTGGAAAAGAATGGCTGGTTGCAAGCTAAGCTGACTTCTTGGTTGCCATTGTGCAGTGCATGCCATATGCAATGATATAAGATCATTGTAAACCTCAAAAGATAGTGAATTTAAGTCTTGTTGGTGAAAAATATGTATCTTTCCAGCTCACTTCCTTTTTGCCAGTTTGTTCCCTTTGTGCTGTTGTGAAGCTTTTGGAAGCTGGTTTGTCACAGTGACTGTAAAATCAGGATCTATTTTTATCATTCTTAGCTTTCAGCCAGAAAAAGGCTCCCCACTCTTTTGCCAAAAACTATATTGACTACACAACCCGATCCAAGCTTTAGAGTCACTGTATGTGTCTGTTTGCAATATGTAACAGGAAAACGCTTCTAGCTGAAGCTTTAAATGAGGTAGGAAATCTGTTGCAAAAATTAATCAACAGTGAGTTCTGCTAAGGGAAAGTCAAAGGCAACACTCACCATTTATTAGTCTTTTCCAGGATAACCTGTTAAGTTCATTGAAAAATGACTTTGCAAGTTGTATGGTGGTGAAAACACTGAGGGTTTAATTTTGTTTCCTGCTAACCTCTGAATGATGTAGTGGAAATCTGGTCTATGCACGCTGAGAAAAAATGCTGACAAACAAAAGTATATAACTCATGAATGTGCTAATTTACTGAATAGGAATATTACTTATCTGAGTGCACTAGGTAGTGACCACTTCAGTGTTTGTATTTCTGCCAGCTTTCGTTTAAGTGGGCTTTGTAACTATTTGATGACAAAAAGTGTAGCCGGTGCAGAAACATGGGAATTTCTTTTTCTTCCCTTCACAGGGTTATCTGTGATCATGTAAAACAACCCTAAAGTGGGAGATGGGGCTTATTCCCAATTCTGTTACTGACTGTCTGTACAACTATAGGCATAGGTCTTGAATATTCTGTCCATTAGTTTCTGCCTTGTAAAATAATGTAAGTCGTGATGATAAAGTGTTTTGGAGTCCCTGGATGAACAGCACTGTGTGAATTCAAAAAGTTCTTGCCATAAGAACTTGTTTGCGAAGTATTATTACAGGTACCTCTATCTGTACCAAAGGTGATTATTTAGGATGGAAGAGGATACGTGTCATCAATTTGCACCCAACTTCTTTTTCCAAAAGTAGAACTGTGCATTTTATGAAAATCATGTCTACAAATAGCCTACTGTCTAAGCTTTGCATCTTGGGGCAATAGCAAGAGAAGTGGATCTAGTAACTGCTTTTCGGATGTTGAAGATGCAACATTTGAGATGTTCTTTCTGCTTTGTGCTCTAGCTCAGATAACCTTCCTCGTACGGGAATTCCTGCAGTTAATGGCAGGTCTCCATTCTGCTCCTTCACCATGGAAATTCAAAATGGAAACCAGTCAGGGTGCTTCCTGCAGGCAATCTGCTGGGGCTGCACAGTCACCAGCGAAAAGGAGATCATTTCTCCACAGGATGATCGAGAGCTCCTAAATGAGATGCTTAAGGTAGACACTATGAGTATCTCTGTCTCTAAACCCACATGCTATTTTGAGGGTGGCTGACTTTCACATTTCTGTACTCAAGCTCAGGCCAAGCCCAGACCCTTACATTTGGATTCCCACATTCTGGCAGCCTGAAAACACAAGAGGGCTTTGGTTCACCCTTTAGGAGAATGGCTTCTGCAACCAATCTTCTACCCAGGTAATGGACTGTGATTGCTTCCTTAGGTTCACACCCTCGGTTTTCATCTTACCAACTTGGCCTAAAATGCCCAGGTAGTGCCTGTAATGAGTAGCCATAGTCAATGCAAAGAAACAACAGAATTTATAGGACTATCTAGATTGCTCAATCTCTCATGAGAAAGCAAGAGCCAGGAGCAGCACTTTGCTGAGGATAAAGTTTTCCAGGCCCCAGTACCATTCATACTATTGGTGAGAACAAGTTATTCCTCAGCTTCTTTCAGTGGTAGAGCAGGAATCTTCAGAAATCTGTAACAGAACTTAGCTAATATTTCAAAACTTTGCTGCTTTACCAAATAAATCTGTCAAAGATTTAAAATTATTGAGTTCATTTGAGAATCAACAAACATTTGTATTTAATAGAACCTATGCTATTTTTTATTCTCATTTGTTGCTAAACCAGGAAAGTTTAGACTTAGTTTAAGTTATAGTTTAAACTTTTTGAAAAGTTTAGCCAGACAGAGGCTAATGAATCAGCAGAACAGAGTACCCCACATCACTGGCTGCACAGATGTACACATAATCCTTTCTTCAATCTTTCAGAGAGCTAGCAAACTAGTTTTCACCTTGAGCTTTACATTGAATTGGCTTTGCTTCAGTTTGCTTCATAGCAGTGGCATCGAATGTCTGGAACAGCCCAAGGAACAAGGGAATGAAATGATCCCATTTTACCAGGCAATTGCTGGTGCTCCTCAAGTCTTGCCCAGTTGTCTCAGCCCAGCGCTTAAGCTCTAGATACCTCAGTGCAGCTGCAATTCCTGGATGTGGATGCAGAAGTTACACTCTTCCACGTGTGTCTCTTATTCCCCATACTCACAAGCACAACAGGAACAGGAGACAGACCGTGACAACTTCAGTAAAGTGCATGTAAAGGCTCAGTGCCTTGGAGTGATCAATGAGCTCTGCAAATTCCAGGTAAGGACACCGATGTTTGAAGGGGACTCTCAGTGTGCTGTCTTTGTCCTAGTCTGGAAAACTGTCAACAAAGCAAATTGGCTTTGTAAAGCGTTTATTTTAGAAAAGCATGCACAGTGTCAAATATATATATTGATTTACTTTGGGCTAGTATAAGTCTATGTTACTAACATACTACCCTCGGGCAGAATTTAGATATGCGATTTGGTAACCTGTTGACATTTACATGTCCGTAGGTGCTAATGACCCACATCAGCTGCGCGTTTTGACAGAGACTTCCTCTGCTCTCCGCAGTTCATCCATAAAGAGCTAAATTTCTTTAAAGGATTTCTAACTTTCTGAATTGGAAAATAACATAGAAATAGCACTTAAACAGTGGCTTGGTCTTATGTATCTTTTGGTGGAGTTTCCTTCTAGTCATTCTATAAGCCTCACTGTTGGTGATATAATTAAGTCTGCCACCTTGCTGCCTGGCAAATCTAAATAAATAGTTGCAGCTGGGCTTGTTTGTATCCTCTGCTACACTAGTGTTCATCCATTATACTGGCATATCACTCATGGTAAGAGAGAGGCAAAAGCAAGCCTATTATCTTGTTTACACTTACTAGTTGGAGATATTCCTGAATAATAGAGTTCAGGAGGTTTAAAATAATTCATGTATTTCCAACTACAGTGTTACTAACCTTCGTTGTGGTCCTGGACTGAATTAATCACGTCCTTTTCAAAATTCAATGCAAATAGAGGCTGCAAAACTTTCTAACTGACTTGGGAACCTTTAAACATCTGGCTGCAGGCTCCACGGTCACTGACAAGATTTTGAAGATGCGATCACTGCTTGGTGAAAAAAGAGCTGTCCCATTGTAATACAGTGGCAAATGAGTAATGTACAAACTCTGTCAACCTAAATTCATATGGATAAAAATTCGTGCTAATTTAGATCATGACTCAGATCGAGAATCTATTCACCTCATGTGACGCCCATGGGAATCTTTCCCTCGATACCAGTGCACTTTGAAGCAGTTATTTGACCAGTGTCAAAGCAAGTATTATTATAATATTTATAGTTAATGGCCAGTTGTGAATTTTAGTCCATAAAGTTAGGTAATATATAAATCTACACTCTATCCTTCGTTATTCAGGGCAATGGATGTACTTCACAGATGCAGTCGAAACAATTTACCAAGGGTGAAATGCTCTTTCTGAAAAGCAAAGTCTATCACACACCATCTGCAGACAGTAAAGTGTCATGAAGACGATTTAGTGGCTTGGTGGTTGTTCCCAGGGAGCTCCTTCTGCACTGAAATGGTAACATGAGAAAAAGTGCTAAGATAATTGCTGGAAGACTGAAAAATTATCATTTGTATCACTATCAGAGAAGTGGGAGAAGCAGATGTTTCAGAGTAGACGAGGCGATGACTAGGCTGCGGAGAACTTGGACAGTGAAGAGGGCATGTTTCTCAGCAGTCATCAGAGCCCAGGAGACTGGGTTTGCTTTACTAGACATCAGCGCGAAAAATGAGCAACAGCGATGGGTTATAGCTTTCTCTTGTGAGAACCTTTTACACAGATGGTTCCCTACAACAAGCGATTTCTGTTTGCTGTAACATAGAAGTGGGAAAAGATTAATATAAGCAAGCAGTATAAATAGTTCCCAAAGTCTAGATAAAGGCTGCAGACAAAAGTCTCTGCCATGCCTTTATGCATCTTCAGTCTCACAGATGGCGAGACAGATAATACTCAAGCAGCAGTTCAACTTCAGGCACACTGAAAAACACCCATCACCTGGGTCCAAAGCTGGTCCTAAGGTCCAGTTACGGTGATGGATATCTATGTACACATCCCACAGGCAACTTACTTCAACTGCTGCATTTCTTGTCTTCTTACTCCTCGCCCTCTGCAGCTGGTAGCTCAGTGATGCTGCTTTTCTCACCTTGTGCTGCTGAATATTCCTGGATTATTACACTTCCTTTGATTATCACAGTCTGCTAAGCAATAACACGTGGGCTGACCTGTAAGCTAGGTAAGTCATGACTCAGGGAAGAGCCATGGCAAGTGGCAAATGAAAAGAGAAAGGGAGTATCTTACAAGATGTTATAGAGCTGCCTTTGTAACAGAGTTGCCATCCTTTTACTTCTATATTTTATTAACTTACTTTGGTTTTGAGGTTAGCATAAAGAAATCGTCTCAGGAGTTTGGCTAGATTCATAATTACACACGCAAAGAAAAAATTCAGTGCATACTATTTGCTACTTACTTTTACGCTAGCTATTACAAAAACAGACTCTATATAGCTTTGCACTGCCAGGCAGCTAAGTTCAGCCTCGGTGGGGGCAGCAACAGCAGTGCAAGTGCAAGTGGAAATGGGTCTGTTTGCTAAAACTGTTATGTGTCTGCAAAATGTTTGTTCCAAGGAACACAGTATTTCTACATATGTTAAATATTTGGGAAAAGGTTCCCAAGCTGGAGGCTCTGAAGCATTAATGCCTTAGATTGTAGCCCAAAGAGCATCTAATCTGACCCAAGAAATGTTCAGGGGAGTCTTCTGGAGTAGGCATAGAATGACCCCTGAAAACAAGTATGGCCAAATATGACTACGGGGAGGTCAGCGCTCCTTGCGCTGGAGTGATGATCTAAACTGAAATCAGAGCTTTTGGGTCAGCCTGGGAAGGAACCCCCATAATGATATTTTAGTGTGTGTTTGGGAAAGCAGGAGAGGGGGGGAAACACACAAGGAAGTTCAAAGTTTGAATGACTTTCCTATCTCTTCTTATAAATATGGGACAGATTTTTCTCATTCAGTCAGGGCTTATGAGAATATCACCCACACTAAAAGAGACAGGCATATTATTTTCACTCTCTATTCAACCGAATATGCAAAATGAAAAACAGGTGATTGCCGTGCATGTGTGTGCTTTTTTTTTTTTCCTTTTGGGGGGCAAAGAAACTTTTGATCTTCAGTCTGTACAGAAGCATCCCAACTTTAAAAAAGAGCACTGTCAGATTTATTATAGCACTGAAAAGTACAGATATTATGCTTACCATTACTCAGTGACCTCTTTAGGTTTGCCATCATGGTCCAAGATTTATTACCTTCTGTGTTTAAAATGCAAAAGGATATGTCCTGTTAATATTTCTGGTTTTGCTGTGAAGCAATGACTTCCTGTTTGCTAGTACCACAGGTAAAGAAGACACAAACCACAAGTGCCAACACTATGTAATTTTTTTGGTCCTAAGTCCCTAATTTCTCAGTCATCCAATGTGTTCTGTCAAAATGCAGCCTGAAAGTCTAGACCAAGAGATATCTATGATAGAAAGTGTACATCAGTATTTCAAGCCCTCTAAATTTATTCTAGCCATTTGACAGTTGCTTGGAGATACAATCTCAATTTTTTTGCAGTAGCCCCTTCAAGTGGATATTTATGGCAGATACAACTGTAATTATTTACCTGTAACAAAGTCCAGGTCTGCCTGCTCCAGGTGATACAGACAACAGAAGGACACAGAGAAAATATTAATCTTCTTTCTGTCTAGATTTTGACCTTTTGCACCCAGCTTCTTAGCTTGTTATGGAAATGGGGCTGTGTTTATTTTTTTTTGTTTACAATTTTTGTTTCCTTACTCCATGAGTCTATCAGTTATCAGTGACTAAATGACAGCTGAGGGTCTGAATGTGCTTCCCTGACTTACATTTAGTGTTCGTACTTACTTGCACTAAAAATGCTGAAGTGAAATGGGCCAGTTCATGCAAGTTAAGGTGACTCCTGAGTGAGAAAGTTGCACATTTTGGGACACGGAGTTTTTATTAGCGTAACTCCTGTTTTACATAGAAATAGTTTATTTGAATAAAAAGAAGTGAAAGAAAAGAATGACAGAGGAAATAACTGAGCCACAGAAAATGGGAGTCAGTATCTCGTCTTGGTAAAGATACTAAATCTGTGCCTGCTTTTAAAAGGATAAATAATCCTGTTGATTCAGTTGGGACTATTTATGCCATCAGGCATGTGCTGGAGAAGCTGAACAATTCAGAGCCACAGAGCCTAATAGTATTTATATATATTTTAAATGCAACAGCAATAAAGCAGAATATTTTGTCCACTGCATAGTGCGGAGCAATGAGAGAGAATAATAGGAGCAACAAATTCTCATTTGCTTTTATTCCTTCAGCAGAAACATAGCGTGTTTGAATTGGCTGCATTCCCACTGTGTTCATGTTGCTTGGTACACAGAAAAGCCTTAGCTGGGCTTGGTGCCATTTTGACGTGCCTCCATTTGGCTTGGCAGAACCAGTCTCTTAACACCGCTCTCAAAAGTGCTCTTCCTATGATTTCTAGGACTCCTTGTTGAATGCACCAAGCAAAATTCCTTGAATAAATTATTTCAGAGTGTGGAAATTATAGAAAATGGTTCTTTTACTTGCAAAAACATTACTAAGAAGAGGGTTTAATTATGCGCACTATTTTTCCTTAATGCATGTCAACTGAAAATGAATTTCTCTTCGCTGGTGTTTTGGTTCGGGTTGGGTTTTTATGTGAAATTATTTCATCTTTGGCTTGCATACCGTTAATTTAAGTTTTAATGTGTTTTTCCACATTATCTGTAATTTGATCAGCCCCCTTTACATAACTTCTAGTAATTTGCATTCTCATATTTTTGTATAAAAGCTCAGAGATATTCAGATTCAGAGTAAATCATATGAGAGCAAATATCAATGGAACAGGCATATTATCACTAGCAGCACTTAGGTCAGTAATCCAAGTACTGTTGAATGCTCAAGTACATTTTACTATTGAAATGTGAAAATATTCATGTGAGCAATAAGTAATAATGCTGTTCTAAATCACTGTTCAGCCTCATCTTTGTTTTTTATCTCTGTGTAGCTACTACATCTTGCTTTAGCTGTGTTTTTCAAATGTATTCCGCCTTTACAGACCTTCTCGCATCTAGTTATTTTGTGAAGTAAGAAAATAAACCAAATTCTCTGTTATTCCATTGAAGGCAACACAGTTACACAACAGATGAATGGAGTCCATACACCACATCCTTTCAAAGCAATCACCGCTGATTTATTTATAGTGGCTTTTTTTCAAAGTTGTTGAAAATCCATCCAATCCGTTATACCTTTGCCATACACTAGATAGTGTGCAAGATTACCAAGAGCTGATTCCTCTGCTTCTTGGTTCACTGAAACTGTCATTTAAACCAAAAAGTAGTTGTCTCAGAGACTTTTTCAACACACAATAGTCCCAATGATAAGGAACAGTTCCCAGAAAGCATACAGGCATTTTTATTTTCAGTGAAAGGTCCTACTCCCTAAAGCTCCAATAACCTACCTATGACTGTAGAGGAGCAGGATTTCTGCAGCAGGCTGGATGTGGAATTTACAGGAATTAACAATACTGTCTTGCAATCATGTCACCAAACTAAGCTGATTTGCAGAAGTCATCCTAGTCTGCAAAGAGATTTTAGGAAACCTCACTGACTTTCCCACCATTCTCATAAGCAACCAGTCTGCATCCTTCCCACTCTGCATCCTTCCCACATCCTTGTGTATGATACAGACTCTTTAGTGCACCTCTAAGAATAAATGTACTCGTATTTATTTTGACTGCCTCGGCCATCAAACACAATTGCTCTCCTGAGTGCAGAGGATCTGGAGCCAGTGCAGATGGTGTTTCCACACTGTTATCACCCCTATGTTACCAGCTGCAAAATGATATGGAATTTCATTCCATTTCTGGTATGCAGCTTCAACTCCTGAAAGCTATGATGAGATGTTCATCTTTACTGAACTCATTT
The DNA here is from genome assembly GCF_000737465.1 of Haliaeetus leucocephalus. NCBI lineage: Eukaryota > Metazoa > Chordata > Aves > Accipitriformes > Accipitridae > Haliaeetus > Haliaeetus leucocephalus. The sequence goes on along the minus strand of NW_010972887.1, from coordinate 512,051 downwards.
CAGCAATGTGTCCACTGCTTTGAACAATTTGACACACAAGTTGATTTTTGTTGCTTTCTTTTTGTTGACATGATTCACTTGTCAGGCTATGTACTTGGGTTTTCATCGCCTCTTCCCAAGTGGAGATTGCATATCTTCATTTTGGCAGTTTCTGGATTCCATCTCAAAATGTAACTACTGTACTTTGTTGCCTTCAGTGCTGGAATCTCTAGAGATGATTTTTTATTGCTGTTTTGGAGGGGGAGGAGGTTAGTGATTTGGCAACAGCCTTGCAGCTGTGACCCGAAACTTCCTATTTTCCTCTTTGTTTTTATAATAGTGTGTATTATTATAGTATCCAGAAGCCCAGTTTCCAGCCCTAAGACGTGATGACAGCAGATACAATTAAAAGCAGCACTTTGAAAATTGCACATACTAAAACTTGACAGGATCAAGTTTGTTTGCAAACTTACATAAAGCTTGTTGAAATTACCTGAAATTAAAAAAAAAAAAAGAAAAAAGAAAATGAGCCGGTTCAGATCTGAGTCTACAGGTTTTGGATGGCATAGGGAAACCAGGGGAAACTTGGTCATTCATTTGAGCTCAGATTTTTTAAATTAGTGCACAAGAAATATGTGAACATAGCTCAAAGGCAAAGCAAAAGCAGAGTTTGCCTGCACTTTCATGATCCTGATTTATATGAATATTCATGGAGTTATGGGTAGAAGTGCCATTAAATGATCTGGTTTATTCTCCTGAGTATCACATTCAATTGAATTTCATCCAGTTACTCTTCCATTGAGACCAATCACTTGAGCCTGATGAAAGCATTATTATTTTTTTTTTGGCAAAACATCGTTTTCAGGATGGAATGTAGTTTTACTTTGTAGACATCAAGAAATGAAGAATCCCTCAGTTCTCATGGCTCTCCCTGCCAAGAAGCTTTGTCTGTTTTTTTTTTTAAATTATTATTAGTTTTGTCTGATATACTTTTTAAATTGTCAGTCTTTCATACTCCTTTTTACAGTAAATTTAAAATCCCGAGTTTTCCAAAAGGTATTTTAGATATTATGATCAAGTGATAAGATAATCAAACTGAACATCAAGTCTGTCACTCAGCATTTTCTCTAGGCTTTGAATAGATTTTTGCACTCCTCCTTCTATAATCAGTTTATTTTTTAACATCCTTGGAAAAATGTGGACACCAGAGCTATAGGCTCTAAAGGCACGAGGCAATATTTTATAGGTGATATAGCAATGTCTTTCTAGTAAAAGGATTTTACAGCTGCATTTAAGAAGTCTAATCTCTGCAGAGAAGCACACCCTTCTCCTCACTAGCCTATTCACTAGCCCTCTCTGCCACAGGATTGAGCTGGGAGCTCAGATTCAGTTGTTCATGAGTTATTACCCAAGAAATTTCTCAGAAACACACCAGTTTCCGGGATACCAGTCCTTATTTCTAAAAGCATGGCCTCCGTTTCTGGTCCCTGAATGTCTGCCTTTGCATTTCAATCTGTTGATGTGTGCTTCATTTGGATTTGCCTCCTTTACCTGATTCCTCTCAGTGACTATCTTCTCCTTATTAGTATTTACTATTCCACCAACCTTTGCATAATCTATGCACTTTATCAGCAAATAGATTTTTTATTTATCTTCACAACCTCGATGAAAAGGGAATATAACTATTGGTAGAATTGATTCCTGTGAAACCCATATAAAATACTCTTGTTTGGTGGTGGTGAAGTATTATTTTTTATTTAGCTTTAAATATGTTCCTTATTATGTCAGAGAAAACTCATGATCTACCATATTCAGCCTCCAGTAATTCCAGCTGATACCACCGAGATGTCCATCTCAGTAATTTAAGCCAACCTAGCATACAAGCATACAACATACTCTTGTTGCCTATTAAATGTTTATTCTATGATTTCAGACCAACTCAGTAATCCCTAGTTGCAGTGAGTTCACTGGAACAATTATGCATCATGCCAGAAGATTTTTCCTTCTATGAGTCACACATTTCTTCTAGACTGAATGAGCACGCTAAGCTCTGGTGTTCAGAGGGTGAGCAAATTTTACAGCTGTAGAAGGAATTTGGTTTTTAAAATTCAGACTTGGTGTAATGAACTTGCTTGAATATATCCTGGTAGACAGTATCATATATAATCAGCTTGTAACAGCAGTTACCCTAAACAAAATATCCCATTTTCTATGTCAGTCAACTGTTCCTGTGATTAAGGCAAATCCTGCAAGAGGTTATAATGGAGTGGTTTAATTAGAGAAGGTGTCTCTACCAATTGAAGCACAGCACCGAACCTCACAGTCATAGCACATGCATGTTTGGGTCTGGAAAGTGTCAGGCAGGATGCTGAACTACAGATTCACACTCAGGACTTGCCTACCATCCTCCACAAATTCTGGGATGTTAAAGGCCCAGAGGTTTGGTGCAGACCTGTCACTAATTTTAATCTTACCGTGGGGGTCAATTACCTATATATCACAAAGATTTTATATTATCTCCTATCAGTGCAGCGTCTGCCCAAGTTCTGTTTAAAATCCATAGCAACAAAAAGTCTCTGGTAGTCTTCATGAAATCTCATTAATTTACAAATCTACTTACTGTAAGACTTTATTTGATTATGACTATTATTGCCATGCTGATTTGGGAATTTATTTCTTTGGGGGTATTTGGCTCATTTCCTTCAACTCTTGTGTGGGCAGTTAGGTGGAAGAAGAAACAGAGGGCTTGAATTGTGGACTATAGAAACCCAGCCTGCTGAAATAGTGAGACTGTCTTCAAACAGATCATATTGATGGAACCAGGAAAAGGATCTCAATGAAAAAGTTTTCTCTCAAGTCCTGGAGCTATGATGAGAAAGGCTCGCTACATCTTGAGCTAGCAGACGTGCGTGGTGGTTGTTTTTTTCTCTAAAAGATTCCTAAGTGTTTTATCCAAACAGCTGATTTTTAGCTGGCTGTAGAATAGTATCACATGAAGCACTTATGCCAGATAGATACGTAAAGTGTGGTGAGTCACAGGCGCAAAATATAAGTGGGTAGCAACAAGAAATATTTACATAGACACTTGCCTTCTGGAAAGGTGTATGACCCAGCCTGAAAAAAAACCCCAACCCTGTCTGGTCTCTGTTTCAGTAGCTACAGATTATTAATAACAAAAAAACTGAAGGAAATGAGAGTCTTAGGCAAACAAGCCAAAAATTGGGAGATAGTTCATTAACTATCATAAAAGAAGCCCTGTCTTCTCTGTGCAATGTTTAACCACATAAATACTATAGAGAGGGCTTTAGGCTTTTTCGTATTTGAACTGTAGGATTACGAAATAGTTGTGCTTAGTTTGCTTATATATTACCACTTTTCATGTTTAACGCTGATGGTGTGCTTGTTTTCAGAGGCATGTGACATTTCTCTAGTAAAAACCAGCTGCTATCCACAGCTATGCTGTGACGTGCAACTTCATATTCAAAATCAGAATTAGGCCTCAAATTGCTCCTCAGAAAATAATAAAATAGCTGAGTCAGGATTAAGATGGGTTTAGTTGTTTTTTGTTCCCATAAAGATCTTTTTTATGCGAACAATGTGAAAGAGTCTGAGGCTGATCTTTTCTAGCTTTAATTACTTAGGCTAGTGAGAAACAAAATCAGCTCAATGCCCATACTTTAGTCTAGATTTCAAGGCTTAAATCTGGTTCTAAAGAATATTTAAAACCCATTGTGAAAAGCCCCTGGCTAAAAACCACTGGAATCAAGCATGTTTCCTTCAGGAAGACTTAGGTGCTCAACATCTTTTCTGAATTTTAGTCCTTCAGGTGCTGAGTGCTTTCCAGCGAGACACATAGGCATGTAGTTAAATTGGAGCGTGGAAGTAGTGGTTATCCCACAAGCATATTTTATATCATGTAGCCCTTCCAAGAAGGGCAAAAAGAACTGTTTACATGCTAGTAATTAAACATGTTCTTGATTTCTTTTGCTAGACCCAGATCTGATGCCCTCTTTATGCAGAGCTGATAGCAGAATTTGGCCCACTATATTCAGATGTCTCTTACAAACAGCTTTCCATTTTCTCCTCTTCTTTCCAACTCAATAAGGAACCATCCTTGAAGTTAAACAAAGGGAGTCTTACTTTTATAGTTTATATTTGCATTGAACGTTTACTGCGTGTAAATCAACAGGTGGTGGTCTATGTTGAGGTAACTGTTTGGGGGGTTTTGCCATGGATAAATAGAGGGGAAGAAAGAAAAAAGTCAGTGTAACTGTCCTAGAATTATCAACAAACTGCGCAGAAGAGGTATTAACAGACCAGTCTCTGTTGTTATGTATCAAAGGGAGTAATGGAATTGCTCTTCCATTAACAAGTAGGAAATGGGCTCAAGTATGCTTCTGTGCTAAAAGGCCACTCTGTGAAAAATGGCATTGTAGGGTGCTCCTTTGACTCCAGATCAAATTTGCTCATTTTAATGGTGAAAAGATTATTTTTCTATCCAGCAATGCTGCCAGCTAATCCTGCACGTGAAAGTTGAGCTGCACTCTGTCTGATTCACACTTCATCACCTGTAGTAAGGATTGGGCAGCTGGAGCAGGCTTTTGTTGATGATGGAAGAGAGTCTAGCTCCCTTTCCATTAGCTGGGCTAAGCACAGTAGTAAAAAAGTATTTTTATCAGGAAATTCAGTAGATATGGCACAATTTAAATGAGTCCCCACATTGAATGGATCTGTTGAGTCAGTATTTTGCTAACTACAGCTGCACGTTCGCGCAAAGGCAAAGGGGAATGTCAGCATTTGGTTTAACTCGGTGAACTTAAGCGGTCTAGGCAACAGCTCTCTTCTAAGCTCTGATAGATGGACAGAAAAAGGCAGTAAAAGCAAAGGGAACCATCCTGTGTTCTCATTCATGAATCAGAGATGTTGTAACATCCAGTCACCTCCTGAAATCAGTGAAGTCCAGAATTAATTTCCACCGGAAAGAGGCCTGCTGAGCTCACTCAGCCTGGATCAGACCCCGAGTGGAAGCAATTCATCTTCCGACCGCAGGTTAGTTTTACAGCTATGCAACACTTGACTTGCGCTCTACCATTCAGGTTTTCCAATGTTTGCCTTGCGCCGAGCTGGCGGCAAAGGACTGGGTTTCATTCAGCCTCAAGCACATTTCTTTCATCACTTAGGCACAAGCCACTTTCAGCACTTGGGCACAAATCATACAGCAATACGAATGTGATTGTCAGGAAGCAGAATAAGCTGCTCAGTGCCTGGACTGGTGATCCCAAAACTACATGTACACAACCCATGCAGATTTGGCTTAAAGAAAATGAAGTTGAAACTGATGAAAACAGCTCTGAAGACAGGCCAAACTCCTCAAGTGGCAGCTGGTTAGCAGAGGAAATGGATGTGATCGAGGACTTCACATGTAGGCATGGATAAGGATTACAAAATAGATGACAGATGGATAACCATGCTTTAATATGAAGCTTAGATGGTTAGACTGATCTCAGCTTAGAGTTTGTTTCATAGCTTACTTTTTAAAGAGACTCTGTAGAGTAGTTAATGGGCTCCAACTTTGTTTTTATTTGTTCTCAAATGTGTATTTTGTTTTGCCTCTTTCTAAATATTCCCAAGCATCACAAAAACAAAAAACCAAAACAAAAAAAAACCCACCAAACCTAGAAATGGGTGCTTTACATTTCCATTGAAAGACAACTCAATTTTGTAACATTTTACAATAACATATGGACACTAGCCACAGGTGGAGACTCCTTGCGCTAAAAGCTGTACAAATTTCCTGCGGGCTCTAGGTCATACTGACTTTCTCAATTTCTGTGAGAATCCCATTAATTTTCAACAACCTTCACAACTTGCTTCACGTGAATAGACCCATACACTGCTAGAATGACACGATTTACATGTGTGACGTTACAGAAGGATTTAAGAGTTTGCAGGATGAAACCTTCAGTTTAGAAAGAGGTAAAACAAACGAGAAAAGAAAGTGAGGTAAGAGAAGACTATGCACTTCTTACTCACCATTATGAGTTGGGATATGTCCTTGTGCTGTGGCTATAGGGAATTTTCCCACTGAAGGAAGATGGCCCCAGCTTGGTGGGTCTACTTCAGCAACACATTTAATGCACATCTCATTTAAGTATAAGAGTTCATCCTAATGGCCTTTCTTGCTGTTTAAGCGTTTTCCTGTGCCAGTGTTTGGATGAACTAGCTTTTCTGTAGCCTGGACACTATATCACATTTTAGGTAAACAAAGCAAAAAGTGTCTTTGTTGAAAAGTAGACTTGATTCACAACACAGTTGTAGTTTGTACTACTTAATGTGTTCTTAAAAGACCAGGTTGAGGAATTTCTTTTCAAAATGTTGTATAAGATTTTTATCTCAGCTGTGTCCCTTATAATCAAAGCCGTTGATTAGAGGGTCTCTTCATGAAAGACCAGTAGCTGCTGCAATTAAATATATAATACTTCTGCTTCTGTTACAATTTAGGCTTTTTTTTCCTTAGGAGACATCCTTATCTGATATGGAGTTTGAAGGACAGCAACTTATCTTTCTTCTTTCCTCCCCCTTTCCCTGACAAAACATTTCCTCAGTCTCACTGTCCATTCATTGAAGGAATTTTGATAATACTTTATACTAGTCACTGGCCAACTATTTGGAAAAAAAATGCCAAAACATGTTAGTGCTTGTTTTACAATTAAAGGCACAAAAAGATAATGATCAAGAGGAAATGTCAAAGAATCACTGACTTTGAACTACTATGTAAAAAATATGAGTAAAGATGGTCTGGGGAGTAAAGTGAGCCCTTTTGGCATGGCTCAGTGGGCAGGTGGCATTGTATGAATCAGCATTATCTGCACACGGGTATCTCAGTACATATGGGATTAGTCCTTACAGGTGAGATTGAATTTAGGTTGTATACAAAAGCTCTACAAACTCCAGATCTGGTAAGTATTATGCACTTAGAAACATCCCCAAGAGCAGCTAACTGAGATATAATGTATGTAGAGCCCATGTGAGTTGGTTGGGATGGAAAATGAACTTCCCTGCACTGATCCCTGCAGCAGCTTCCTAAGAAGGCGGCCATATCTGCTTGAGAATCTGGCAGCAAAGCCCAAAGCTTAGCTACGGTCATATTAGACACCTGGTTTAATTTCATTCCTACATGAAATGATGAGCAGACATTTATTTAACTTGGCTTATTTGTGTGAGATACGAAGGAGGACACCTAATCCTAGACTTCTTGAGTGAGTTAAGTATGTCTAATCCAACAGAATTTCGATTTTATTTGGGGGGGGGGCAGTGGAAGAAGAGATATTTTCCTTTTTCTGAAGTTAATTTTTTTGGTTGTAGGGCAGAAAAGGGAAGTTCTGACATTGTGGCAGTAAAAGCTGGCCATTATCCTGCCATTGGAGAGCACATCTTCATTGATGTCTGAGCTACTGATATAAAGGGTGGGGTGAGGGGGGGAAATGACTCATTTTATTATTTTACTCATAAAAAAGCAACAATCACTGTAAAGTGATTGGAAAAATACGGGATGTCTTTTTATTCCCTTGAAATATTCACACTTGTCTGCTAGAGTCTCACATTCTCAAACTTACAGGTAACTCCAATTACAGCCCACATGCAATTCCAGATGGAAAACATATACTCTGTAGAGGAAGCATGTCCTTTAAAAGAGATAAAAAGAAGTGTCATTGTATTCGGACCATAAGAATGGAACAAAAAAGAGAGAGAGAAAAAGAGAATGAAAGAGGGAAGAAGAATGGAGAGGAGAGGAGAGGAGAGGAGAGGAGAGGAGAGGAGAGGAGAGGAGAGGGAAATTCTCCCCTGCCAAAAACCTGCAACAACTGCTTTTGCATATAACTGACTTGTGTTCATTTTGTTATAAATGTTGATTGATGTTATTTGAGAATGGGACCAATATTGTTGTTGTCCTATCAGGCTTTGCAGTCACAAATTCTTTGATTTCCCATAAGACCAGGATTATGCTAGCATTTGGGACATTACTTCTGAATCCCCAGTTGTCATTGCAACTGCAGGCAGCTTTGTGAAATACAGATGATTATGTATATGCGTATATGGATATGGGTGCATACATATATATATGTGTGTGTGTATAGACTGTGTATATATATGTGTATAGATAGATAAACTCAGTCCCCACTGGAAAATTGTTCAACAGGCTTAATGATACAGGTGCACAGGAGGCATCTAGTGCAGCAAAGTCTGTACTTCTCTTTGCCTTTGGGGAAACTTAGAGGTTTCAATATTAATCTGTAAAGTTTAGCTCCTAGGTGTCAGAGAATCCGTTTCTGCCTTTGTCCCACAGTTATCTGGGCTGGTTGAGGTACCTGGAGCTGACGGTGCCCCAGTTTATAGGGCTGACAAGTACTGAAAACACATTGTCAGCAAACCCGCTCAGTGCTGTGTTTTGCTTTTCCATTTCCCTCACTGTGAGCATCTCACCATCTGCAAAGCTGTTAACAGGTGAGACATTCAGATGCAATGCTAATAGTAAAGTTTATAAAACTGCAAAGCAAAGCAAAGCTGAATTATGTGGGTAGCTGGACTGATGGAAGAGGTGGCCCCATGGATTCACTGAATTCAACAGCCACATTTTCATTGACTCCTGGAGCCAGAATTACACCACAATGCAAGGTTGGCCCTTTAATTATGTTGATTACCATAAACCAGATTTTTACTTGCACACAGATCCCTCCAGTCACACATAGACTTTTGTCTATAGTGAGACTGCACAGTGCAGTGATCACAGCAGGATCTAGCCCTAAATTTCTGTGCATATGCTTAATGTAGGATAACCAGCGTGGGGGCCACTGATCACATGTGGGCCATGGGATGCATCTGCCTGGCCCACTGCTTTGCATTAGTGCAGCTGCCCCAGCTGTAGGCACTGGTGGAAGGAAAAGAGCAGTGCTCGTGCCTAGGCAGGTGGAGCTGCCCTTGCTGCTCCCACGTGGCCCAGGAATGCACGTTCAAAACTTGCATCAAACTTCAGGCATGATAATTGTTCCCGTCACTCCGATTTAAAATATCAAGTGACAATTTCCACACAGAACAATAAAGGAATATGTCTATATTTATGAAATAGTAGTCAGCGTCCGAAACCTAGATTTGTCTATGAGAGAGAGGAAATGACAGCAGATACAAAAGAAAATCTGTTTTGATTATCACACCTGATAAGCCTCATTGGTTCATCATGTCCAGCATCTGCACTGCTAAAACCTAATGATCATGAGTGAAACCTTTCTCCCTGACCCATAATAAATTGTTCTCGAAAGGTGATGAATTACATTCTGTCTTTTACATCTTGGACAAGAGGATGGTATCCCCCTTTTTTTGCAGAAGTCCTACAAAGTAACTAGTCCATTTTACATTTTAAAAAGAGAAAGAAAAAACAGAAAACAAAAAACTACATGGCCTGTTTCATGCTCTTTTGAGAAAAATCATTCTAAAGAGATACAGTAAATTTCTGCCAGTTAAAGGGGGATTTTTTTAAGAACAGCCATTGCTCATCTCCGTTTCATGAGTTGCCCTTTATATATTTTGCAAAATATGACCTCCAGTTTCCACATTGTTGTGCCAGTGACTTTCCAATGGCCAGCCTGGCTACCTCTTCCTTACACCAGTAACTTGCTACTCACAGGAGTAGTTTTACAGAAGGCATACGAGTACCTGCCTATCACGGCAGTTTGGGACTCATGATCAGCCCCAGGACGGCGAGTAGTCCGTCTGAGAACAAATGAGGGAATTTAGCAAAATGTATAAGTCCTTCCCATGCTACCTACTGAAACAAGCAGATCTATAGTCAATTTATTGAGCATAAATTACTGCCAACCTTCGCTAGAATAATTTATACTCCTGAGCCACTTCAGACAGGAAGGCAATAGGGAACTGTCAGGATACATGAGGTTTTATATAGAGATGAACGAGTAGCTCATTATTCAAAGTCAAATGATATTCATATTTAGGGGTCAGAGAATTTGGGAAATGTTTAGACCCTCACCTGAGATTACAGTACGAATCCTCTTTCCCCATAAGGTCTTCTCAAAATAAGTGCTGGCTTTTCCAATCCTACTGCTTAACCAGAATAGTTAACCCAGGCAACAGTTGGGTGGGGAGAATTAATAAGAGTAAAGGAGCAGGAAAATGAACAGAGGGACTCAGTGGGCATAGGATTAAGGAAATGAGTGAAAAGATGGGGAAAGAGGAATGAAAAGACATGGAGATGAAATTTAAAAAGTGTTGGGAAGAAAAAGGGATAAACAGCCACTCAAAAAGAAAATTATAGCACAGTGTTAGTTTTCAGAAAGTCATTGTCCATTTAGTTGTGTTTGGTTACTGGAAAATCTTTGAACAATGTGGTACAAAAGGCAGAATATTTTCCTCTGCACTGTCTTGTGTATTAGCCTAGGAAGCTCAGGCTTTATGAAGTAGAATGACATCTTTGCCATCTCTTTTTCAATTTATCTTAAGATCATAAAGATTAGCATCTCAACCAGCTACAAATAGGCTTCCTTTTTAACCAAGTAAATCCAGCTTCACTTTAAATCAATTAAATCCCAGTTCTTCTCTGGAGCAGAGGACTTGCGGTAGAAAAGGAACCTGTTCCTGTGTTTCAAGCTCTGGCTTTCCAAGCTGCCACAGATTTTGTTGAGCATTGCTTACCCTGTGCCAACCCTCCTCTAAGGCAGACTGAATTTCAATAGAGAAGGGAGAGCCTGACTCATTTTTTGGCCCTTCCCCCCCACCCCCACCCCACCACAGTTGCATACAGGGCACAGTGCAAACACTTGGCCAGCACGACTTTCAGTTCACCCGAAGCCAGGGGGGAGCAAGAGGGAAGGAGCTTTGCAAGTGATGCAAAAAAACCCACCAAAATGCAACAGATAATTTTCTCTACGGTATCTCCATTAATTCTAAGGAAATACATTCAGCTAACTCGAGTGGCATAGCCACAGAGAAAGTTCAGGGTATGTTTCACTCCAAATTTCCCCAGTGCTGCTAATTCCCCAATCAGCCATTATGTTAGTTTACTAAGTCATCTGTACTCACCTACAGATCCTTCACTTCATTACTCCCCGGCCAAAATCTCTTCCGAAGGCTCCTCTGACAGATTTATATTCTGAGCATCAGACAGGAATGTGGTTCTCTGTTTTTCCTTTACCTATACTACATAAACATGTCCAGGTTACTGCTCGTAGGGCTCGCTTGAAACAGCTAACACAGAGGATGTCAGGCTGAGCAATACAGCTACCTACAGAAATACGTCTGAGCTCCTGAGCTCCCTGTGACTGTTGCAGCAGATCTGACTTCTCAAGGTTTCAGTTCAAGTCTCGCCTCCATTTGTGGACCCATTTCTTGACTGCAAGGGCTGTGGTCAAGGGAAGCCATGACAGGGAAACATTTCATAGCGATGTTATGGTCAATATGACTTTAAAAGTTTAGTACAATGCAGCATCAATTCAACTAGGTGGAGTCTCTACAGCTATTCGGGTAATTTCATTTTGTTCTACAAATCAATGGGAATTTTATGGGTACACATTTTACAAACTAGTTTCTTATATCACACAGGAACGACTGTACAAAACTCAACCCTCCAACTATGTTCTGGCAATAGTGGCTTTTCACAGCCTACCTTTTACCCCTTTTCCCCCAAGAAGACAGAGCATACAAAAGTATTGCTAAGGAGAAGAGCTTTTTCCTTTCATAGAACAGTCCTCCTGTCTCCTGAGAAATTCAGCCATGAGAATTTATATTAAATGAAACTAATTAGCTAAAGGTTGCATCAAAACTCTCACAAAGACCCACTGAGATCAGATTCCTTTCCTGCTAGTTATCTCCCCCGCAGATCCCCAAACAACAGAAGGCATTGTAGAGACAATTGTACAGATGCAGGTATGAGACCTGCTCCAGCGATGAGGGCTGTTTCAGTGGTACAAGTATTAGAAGAAAAAGGAAGGAAAAAAAGGCATTCTCCTCAGCCATTTTCTGAAAATACCTCCAACATCCCTTTGCAAAACTCTATTAATAACATATTGAGGCTCCACAGTCCTGCAAAGGGCTGGAAACGGTACAATGATCACCTTAAGCTTTGTCCAGCCACGTTGCTCTAACCCACAATACATCATTTCCCCAGAAGCATTATTTTGATCCAAAAGTGCCTTTAAGTAGATGTAAAATTCAGGGGGAGAAAAGCAGCCTCATCTGGTGGTTTTGCTCTTCCAGGTAGTCCCAGAGGAGGGACACAAGCACCAGTTTACCCACATATTGCCCTTGGTCTTCTGCACAGGGGGAAACGGGTTGCCCACAGACGCTTACTGCCAGGACGGGTGCCAAGCCTAGTGCCAAGCTGTGGTTTGGACAGTAGAGACCAGCAAGGGCTGTACAAAAAGTTGCCTGTCTGGCACACCGAAGCCTGCCCAGAGTCTGTTCAAAGCAAAGGGCAAAGACCAGGCTGTGTCTGACTCAAAGCACGCTAGGAGACAGCGGATATAACTATCTGGCTAATTGGTAGTGAATTGAGATTATTGAATTTCATACCGGTCGCTAAAAAGCCACGAGATGGAAACAACTCTTTCCATCCAGTTTCATTGCGTGGGTAAACAGGCGTGATGCTATTGAAAGTGTCAGCTTATGCCTGCTGAACTTGACTCATCTCAAACTAGCTAACCAGGCTGTGAGTCAGAGAACGAGGAACGATATTGTGTTACCCCAACCCATCTCTGTGATGGACATAAATCACACTGGTAGGCTCCTGAAGTATTTAGTCAGGAAAATGAACCTGTAATACACACATATAGACCTGAAAAATTCTTGTCTCAGCTATTCCAATATAATATTTTTCTTATTTCATTTACATTCTCTCGAGGAGTGAAGCACCTTAGAAATACGTTCTTTATGCACAGATTGATGCCAAGAGCAATAATTCAAAGATCATAGTATACTCTAGAGGAAAGATTTTGTTTTCTAAGCCCAAAGATGGAGCATTTTTGGTTGCAGTTCCTTAAAGAAAATTAGAGGGGGGAAAGGGACAAGGAAAGGGGAGGATTTCTGTGTATTAAGCATTACAACTGGGTTTGTTAGCTTGCTATTTTGAAGAAATATAGGTAAGCAAGGCAAGATAAATCACAGCAATTTGAGATGTCATTTTGCTCTCCTATAGCTTTTGAATTTCTTCCATATTACAATAGATCTTCTCTCCTTGTGCCAGCTAAATTGAATTCCTCTTTTTGGGCTGTTTCTTTGAAGGGCTTTGGATAAAATGTCTCATGCAGTTCAGTTTGGAAGCTTCCCAAATCAAAACCCCAAACCCTACATTTTGTTTCAGTTGTGGGGAATGGGAATTCAGATTGTTTTTTACCTGTTCATAATACATCTGCTTTCACTATTTGGCGTAGCGTGGAGCTGAGGTTAGTGGGGGAAGGAGGGCTGATTAGCCTCAGAGGATTTATTACCTTTGATACATTGAATGTCTGATTTTGCCTCCCTTGTTCTCATTCGTTTACAGCCTGTACATTGAGATACACTGCACATTTTTTTTTAACCATTTAGATTTAATTTTCATCTCTTATTTAGCATTGAAATATCCAGAATAAGTCATTGGTATCTGTTGGTTTTGGAAGTTTTGCCTGGACTAAACTTCTGGACTCAGCAATGGAAGTCACAGAATGGAAAGTTGATTTACAAACTGCCTTTAAATCCACTGACATAGGCTAAAGTGCACTGAATATTCACAAGCTCTATATTAGCAGCCTCTACTATTTTGTGCTCCCCATGGCTCTGGTTCAGCTGAGGAACACCCAAAGTGATCCCAGATTTTAAAGTCCAGCTGATCCTGAACAGAGCAAATTTCAAATTAAAGCAGAATGCTTTCATATGCCTCCTATATGCAGTTAGCACTTGACTACATATGCTAAAATTTGTGCTATTTTTTATATGATATGTTTATACAAATTTGCGTGAGAATTAAACCATTGGTAGAACATGATGTTTTCTTGGAAATATTTCTAAGCAAAGTGTATTTGAAGAGGACACCATATATTTTTGTAGGGGCGAAGAAATTTGGGCAAAGGAACTTAAAACGTGCTGTGAAAAACAGCCAAAGCTTGTCAGATTTGGAGTTCGGCTGTATGAAAGGCTAGTCAGAAACCCTCTGATGACACGAAGTTTCAGCAGAAATGGTGAAATTTAATGGAAATGGTGAAGTTCACGGTACCTGTTAGGTCCAAAGAAATATTGCCCAAACCAAGGCAGAATTCAACTCAGAGTCCACGCCCTGGTCCCCCCCACCAAAAAAAAAATCTTTTTGCAGGTCCAGGATGCAAGAAACACTGAGAATTTCACCTGGAGTCAGATTTTCTCCCAGTTCTGCTGCAGAACTTGGGTCTGGTCTTGGGTAAGATCCAAGTTCAGGGCACAGCAAGGCTGGATCCTGATGCTGCTTTGTCCAGGTGACATTAGTGTCAGTTTTGCTGAGCATCTGAAGGATGCAGGGAGACTGGGCTGTTTGAAAACATGGGGATTTGAGCTTCTGAAGTGAAATAATAGCAGGCTTTTTCCAAGTAGGGGATTTTTGCTTTGGTCTAATTCAGCTTGAATCTAAACTGTGGAAGAAAATAATGAACCCTTGGCTGAATCCACAGTTCTGTCTTTCAGGTCCAGTTGTGCTTAATATGCTCATTGCAAAGGTTTTCTTGTAAACAAACACACATGTGCACACCCAGACAAATACACATACCAAAATGTTATTCCCGAGTTGCATTTTAACATCAGCACATTATTTGCTCAGTTACCCTTCTGGGTGGCCAATAAAATTTCAAACAGCAGTTCAAGAAGGTAACAGATAACTACCCATAAGTAAGTACACTGAGCTTTCTGAAAGCTGAGCCCAGGATAGGCAGGCAGATTTATACACTTTGATTTGAGGCAAAAGTGAAATAATAACAATCAATAACGGGGTGGGTTTTTTTCTGAGCAATAGTTGCACAGAATTTACCTGAGGTATGCAACAGCCATTTTGATTTTAAGATGAGGGCTTGGATTCTCACCTGGTGAATATCAGCCCAGCTCCATCACTGAGAGCAGAGATTACTAAATCATGAATATTATGCCTCAAGCAGAAGGCACTTGGCCAGCTCCTTCCCTGTGTTAATGGTTTTTGTACATTGTGCAGATTAACATCAGCCAAAGATCTGGCTGAATGCCTCTTATTTTTGCTGAGATTGTAATTATAGCCCTGGTCTGTATATTCTTCAGATATTATTTTCACAACTGTAGTCTTCAAAACTTTGCTTTGCCCTGTTCTCTTTCTCCCTGCTTTTAGTCCCATTCCCTCCCTTTATAGAACAGATAAAAGATTTATAATTGTCAATACCTCTGTGGTTAAGCTGGCATATTGGTGGTATATGCAAAAGATGCGCAGACTATTAGGTTGTCTCATCAATACATTTTCCTTCCTGTGAAGACAATGATGGAAGAATACTTAAGAGGTGCTGTTACCTGAAAGTAGGAGTGCTCTACCAGGTTACACATTTTACTGTGCTTATAGACAAACATTATTAGGTTCAATAACCCCCAAAATGGAGAACAAAGATAGAGAGGGAGATGAAGACATGTCCCACCTAGAAAAAGAAATGCTGCCGTGCAGTAAATAAAGAGGAAAAGCACAGCATGATAAAGAAGAGGAGGAGACCAGGGCTTATAAAACTGCTGATAATGTTAGACTGGCAGAGGAGGACAGCCAAAGGGGGCTTCAAGAAGCAGGGAAAGTTTTAGTTAATAAAAGAATATCTACCTCTGGCCTCAGACTTTAAAGATTCAAAATCTGCATTTAAAGCTGAATTTTTAAATTTAGCCCAGACCTTGAAAACAAAAAAAAATAAAGTAAGTTCATTTTATGTGTATTAGTCCTTGTGAAGGGAAAAACAGCTATAAAAGATGTAAGTTAAAATCCCAGTGAGGATAGTTTTCATGTAGATTTGCAGGTCAAGATGAGTCCTAGGTTCTCACATTGCCTTTATTTGGACCTGCTGACAGTTGTGCCTAGGAAATGACTTATCTTTATTAGGCCTCTTTATACTAATGCTAGTAAGAAACACACCTTTTACCCTCTAAATAGAGAATTCATTTCTCATTAAAGCCAGAGGAATTAAAACTCTCTGAAAACCAGTTTTGTCATTTGCCAGTGGTTTTGCAGAATCAAAAAAAGTGTTTCACATTGAACAAATCCTTCCAAATTTAAGAAGTTTTTTAAAGCAATTTTACTTTTTAAGTGTATTAAAGGAAATTTCAAAACAAAAAGTCATTTAGATTTCAAGCATTCTGTTTTTAAAATGATGAAATAAAACATTACAGCATTTTCAACATTACAGTTTTGTTCCAGACAATTTGGCAAAGCTACAATGAGTTTAGAAAGCACTTCAGTATTGCTAAATCTGCATTTTTTTCAAAGAAAACAAAAAATGGTCAGAGTTAATGTGAACCCTTTGTTATGAATTAAATGAATCTGTGTTATGTTTTGAACAAGCTCTTTTTTACCATCTTAATCTGGGTAGAGATTTAGTTTCATTTCAAACCACCAGCACAATACAGTTTTGTAAGCAAAACTTGTTTGCATGTTCATTAACATTTTAGACTCTAGGGGTTTAAGCCAGTGTGAACTAAAACCTCCTTTCTCTCAACTCCAAAAAGAAAAAGTATAATGAATCACAAATTTGTGGCAGAACAATATGGCAATAATTTCATATACTTTCATGTATTTACCAGAGACAGAGTTTGCCTTTCCACTTCTTTAGGAGCACATGGTTGATTTAATCCAATGTTGAAATTGTCAGACCTTCAGTCAGGTTTTGTTTTAACAATGTGCCTCTGATAAATAAACTTCCACACTGAACATCCCAATCTAACATGGGCTGCTATTTGTGATGTGCTAAACAGTGGCAAAAATGTTTGATTCAGGGAGATGGAACTATGTAATAACAAAGAACAAAATTTTGGCTCCCATCAAAGAATAAAAAAAGATGTTAGTTTATGGTTTATCTTTAAATATACATAAAATCCCTATGTGGTACATTGTGGTTGCATACCATGTCCCTTTAGAAATACCTCAAAATGCTTTATAAATATTGAGCTGATTTCTTAATCATCCTTTAAGTAAGGTTCCCAGATTTTTTCTGTGAGGACCTAGGATCTTTTTTTGTGTATTTCTTTCTCTGGCTTCAGAGTTATCAATGTTATCATATTTTTTCTTATCCATTTGCTTTGGGGTTTTTTTCTTCACCTGAAACCCAAGCATTCGATTGTGCTAGCTGCTGTGCAGTCATCAAAAGGCAAGAAACAAAACTCCTGTCCCAGAAAGATTAAAAATCGAAGAAATATTCTCTCACCAACAGTCTTAGAATCATGGGGAAATATTTGAAAGCTGCTTTATGAAAATGTTGCCAGAAAAAGCAGAGTTTATTCTTTTATTCAAAAAATCATGTAACTAGCATATTTTCTAACTAGCCCTTTCCCCAGATCCCAGCACTGAGGCTGTTGTCCTCATCCCTTTATCCATGCATAGGAAGGCACATAGGGAAGAGCAAGGAATAATTCCTCTTCACTTAGGGAACGGCTTCATGACACAGATAGGCAGGTGCTGCAAAGCTCAACGAAAGCTTAATCAAGCCGGCTTGTTGAATTTCCTGCTGTTTGCTCATCCTGTCATTTTTCCACACGTGCAACTCCAACTGCAGTCAGTGGGGGGGTTCGTATTAACTAAAAACAAAAAAAAGAGCCTTAAGGAATTGTACAACACAGCTCACAGAAAAATGACATCTGCCCTATGTGTTATCCGCAATTTTCTCCTCCCTGACAAGAAAAACTCGAATGCCATGTTTTGCTTTCTGCTGAACCTCAGTGTATTTTCTAGCTGCTCAGGGGGAGTAGTAGCTTTCTTTTTCCCAGTTTCTGTGCCATATGTACAATATATTAAGTGCATCTTAGCAGCACACTTAAAACAACTTGAAATCTCCCATTCTAGAAAGACAAGGGAAAAAGTAGCTCAGAGTGTCTTTACTGCAAAAATGCCAAAATAATTCGTTTGGATGATGGTTTTGCAGAGTAGAAATGAAATTGCTGATTAGACTGTGGTTATAACACTCAGTGCCCCAGTCCTGCACCAAATTTCTGGGGACAAATGCTTGCACTTTAGCAGGAACAGGCACTGAGAGGTCCTCTGTAGCGCGAGGACAATATCAGACATCCTTGGAGGTTGGTGTAGTCCCTCTGGATATGAGAGGAGTAGCTGTGCACATGTACCCTTGATTTTGGAGATCCCCTTGCAGAGGTCTCCAGGCCTCCACCTTCCAGAAGCAGAGCGTTGGAGAATTTCCTCCCACCACCATGCTTTGAGGCTCTTTACTGCATATTCGCATTTCATTCCCAGAGCAGTCAAAATTAGTTTGGCCACTGGCTTTTTACGGTGAGTAGGGTTAAACACAAACCTGCCTTGGACTGCCAGGAAGGAAAAAAAATCCACCGTTGTGGTGCCTGTTTGTAACGGATATTCCCCTGTATTCCTCTCCAGCGCTGAGTGACAGCAGCTGGAATTTATGA
The DNA here is from genome assembly GCF_000737465.1 of Haliaeetus leucocephalus. NCBI lineage: Eukaryota > Metazoa > Chordata > Aves > Accipitriformes > Accipitridae > Haliaeetus > Haliaeetus leucocephalus. The sequence goes on along the minus strand of NW_010972887.1, from coordinate 493,439 downwards.
AGCATGCTTGTGCTTTGCAAGTTCCCTGTTTTTACATTCAGGAGAGAGAGAAAATGTCTCTGCTTTGTTCAGTTTGTCAGGCTGCTTCCTCCTTTGTGCCCAAATATGCACTGTGTCTTACAAAAAGTCCCTTCTTAAATTACATCCCAAAAGGTGAACTGGATATGTGCAAAAGTCATTTCTCCTTCAAACAGTATGCCACACCTGTATGGGATATGTGACCTTCTGATGGAGAAAAATGACCAAAGGTGCCTGTGCAATTCCCACCTGAGTTCCCGCACTCAGGAATTCAAGGTGGCTGCTTATTGCATGTGTATGGGCTGAGCCCTTTCGCATGCCGGAGTTGACAGAAGGTTGCGTTTTGATGGCTACTGCATTGGGCAATATGACTGAAACTAGACACAAAGTAAGTCAACAATATAACTATTGTATTTTCATTACGTATCTGTCTGAACCCATAGGAAATGTGTCTAATACTCTTTTTTCGCTCTTCAATGTCATTCCTCATTTCTAAGCACATGCGTGCGCGCGCGCACATGCGCACAAAACGCATATTTCTACAACTGCAAATGACTGAAAGCCATCAGGCTTTCATGATGGGAAGGCAGGAGAGAAGGGAATCCATAGCTCAGCAGTATTATTTCCCCTACTTCCTTGCAAAACCTCTCTCACTGGAGTTTCATAGGCTCTCTTCTCCAAATTATTTATGGGAGAGGGGCAACCCACCAGACGCTGTATGTGCCATTATCCCCAGCTATTATCCAACAAGTAGTTAATGTTGTTTGAAGCAAGCATGATTCCTTCTGAGCTCCTCTGTGGCTGCTACTGCATGCCTAGGGCCTGGTTGTACTCCCTTAAAGTCGATGCTAAAACTTCCCAGCCTCACAAGGTGGTTGTGAGGATAAGTTCATTAACGTTTGCAAGGCCCCCAGATATCATAGTGCTGGGAGTAATATAAGTATCTAGATAGCTAGTTCTCAAAGACAGCATCTCTGAGGGTCAGATTCTGCACTAGAAATTCCCTTATGCCCATCAATTAACATTTGCTCTTGAATATGTATGTAACATGATGTTTTCCTATTATTCATATTTAATTATGACTTATTCTCCAATAGCTATATAGGCTATGGAAAGAAGCATCACAGAAGATAGAGTTTTGCTGACTCCCTCAAGAAAAATAGGTTCTGAAAATCTGGAAGAATCTTGGGTTTTTATTTTCGTCTGAATAGCTCCATCTGAGTTGCCATTTCTCCAAAGCAAAGTGTGGCTTGTCCCCATTGTGACTGTAAATGTTTAAATATCCCTTATTCCCTTATGGTTTCCATTATTATTTATTTCTGTCGCAAGCAGAAAGATGTCTGGGTCATCCCTTCAGCCAGGATGAAACATGCAAAACAGGACAAAGAAAATGAACAGTAGTATTCAAGAGAAGTTTGCTTAGGGGTGTATGTTGGGCAATCTTTTGACTGAGCTGGAAAGTCTTGAGTCTTCTTGAATTCTTAAAAGCTTTTCTCACCTTTTTTCAACACAGTGGGTCAAATTCATTGCTGACGAAATTCCATTGGCCCTGTTGTCGGTACTAAAATCATAGAGTGTTACAACGCTTAAGCATTTCCTTATTTTGAAACATAGAAATGGAAGTCAATAGAAGCAATTGTATGCATAAAATTAAATACACGCTTAAATATATTTCATTGGATTGATGTTTTAATCTGGTTTTATGACTTTAGTAGCTAAACAGAATCATTCTGCTAAATTAAAATTAAATAGAATTGTTGAGAGTGCAAATTATTGCCAGATACAGTATCTGTAACTAGCATGAGGAACACACATACAATGCAGTTGACTGTAAAGACTCAACTTCTTAATTAATTTTCCTGAGGCTTAGCCTTTCATTTAAAATACAGCTGTTCCAGTTCCAGGGAAAAAAATTTAAAACCACCCTTGGAGACATAGCCCAAATGTAACCAGCTCAGCAACGTTGGTTTGAGTTTGCAGAGAGCCTGAAACCACATCCATGACACATTAATTTCTCTACCAAGTTCTGCGTATCCTGAAACCAGTAAGAAGCACGCTGACTGTTTCAGAGACATAGCTAACTAATTTGTCATTCATTACAGCGTGTAAGAAATGGAATCGTATTTTGAAGATCTCAGCATTTTCAAAGACTAGATGGGGCATCTGCTGGAGGGCAGTGCCTGAAGAGTAGAACTGAAGACAGAAGGTGAAGCTGGAGACATTAAGTTGAACACGTTGAGCAGTTCGTTATTTCTTTGTAGCTAGCTGTAACTCTCTGCTTTATGTCTTGTACTTGGGCTCTAAGTTCTTTCTGAGAAGGACTTTTTGTTCTGTGCTTGTACAACACATGGCAAAATATCCCTTAGTGCGCCTAGAAGGCCCAAATCTAATACAAACAATAAATAAAAGATGCTATTTTCCCAAGGGAATGGGCTTAGCTTTCAAAAGCTTAGAAACCACCCCATTTCAGCAAATACATAAATCTCTATTGTAAAAACATTATACCCATTTATATTTTTTAAATTAATTCATTCCATTTGATCACTTTCCTTTCAAATAGTTTGGCTGTTAATTGGATGCAGGCAGGACACACAGACAGAGCACTCAAACTTCCCTGTTGCCTCTGCATTTCCATGTGGATATTTTGAGGGACAGGCATTGTCTGCTAAATGGGAGTTGTGAAACACAACTACACTGGTCAGTTTTAAAACTTTTCAGTTGCCTTAGGTAACTAGATAATGTTCCCTTGGTTTTTTGCAATATTCCCTAGGTATTTGCTGCAGTGTATGCCAGGGAAGAAAGCCCTGGAGGGAATATTAAGGTCAGGACGAGATGGAACTGACAATATACAGAATATTTCTGCTGCACATAGCCATCAGTACAGTGTTTGCCCTCAACTTCCCTGGTGTGGCTTAGTTACCATTGCTTCAGTATTCCCTGGGTATCTCTTGTGTTATGAAAGTCCCTTCTCTGCTGTGGGGAGAGGAAGAGCGGAAGAGAAAATAGAATAACAATGGGAGGAGAGGAACAAAAACAAGACAGTTATTCATGAAACTGTGTTCATAAATCAGGAAAGCGGTTCCCTGAGCCATGCTGCACTGTATATTGTGTATGCTTTAGTGATCATACAGGCTATACGGCCGGAGGATCCCCAGCACTTACCCACGCCATAGTTTTGTGTAGTTGCAGGACTGACCTGGAAAGATTAATTTTGAAGTGGGTCTTTGTGTTTTGTGTGACCAGCTGTGCAGTGTAAGCTGTCCCATCTTTGCAAAAACCCTGCAGCCGCTGCCATGCTAGCTGATCAGGTTGTCGTTAGGTGGACTTCTTTGTGCAGCTCATCATTTAAATGTGCTCTTCATTTAATGCCTTATAGCTTTCATATGGCGTAAATGTTTTTGCATCAGTTGAAGAGAACTGTAAATGCTATTGTCAGTTTGGTACAAAGGTTTGCGTTTGTTTGACTGTAGTAACTCTGCTTCTTATTTCAATAACCCGGCACAGTAGGGACAACGCTCTGCCATTACACAATAAAAAGCTTTTCCAGGCAGGACTGACACACTCTGAAAAGCAGAACGGATAGTGCAGTCTCATCCTGATGAAATTAGCAGGGGAGAAATATGAAATTTCCACCTTCCATTACACACATTCATGGACATTTGGAATCTGATCTGAGTATGAATCTGAATTATTTTTTTTCTCTCCTCTCATCTTAAAGCATGGATACTTACTACATAAAGCACACTATTTTCTAAGACGAAACAAGTGTTGTATTAGGAAGCAAAGAATGCAATAAACATTTTACTCCCAGGTCAATAATCATATAACAAAAAAACTTGATGAAGTGCCCTCTACTCCTTTTTTTTATATGTCAGCAGGAATAAAAACTGCTTTACTTTTTACCTCAGCTTCACTACTTTAACCCAAGCTGATGGCAAGAAGCCTAGAGAATATTGCTAGCAGCCTGTTCTCTTATGACACCCACCCTTCATCTGGATGTAATATCTCAATATTGCTCCAGAAGATTGGATTTTATTTAGTCTTTTAGCATGATATGAAAAAGAGAACCAAATTCTTAGATGGCAGGGGCTTTGTCAATTAAAGGAGTCTAGCTTACTGGGAGCCAGCTGAACAGTTGACTTTATCATATGCTGTAGATTAATGAATGCTACTGCTAGTCAAGAGAAACAAGAGGTCATCCAAAGACGACTTTGTTTGCTCTTTTGGTACTTTTAAAAATGTTTCTTTAAATACTTTTCACGCAGGCTTGTTCAGTGCTATAAGGAACACATTTGCCAATTAATCTGTGATACACACCAGCATCGAGGAGCTCTCCTAGTTTTCAGGTTTGGGTCTAAAGAAGCTTTTGTGACATCCTAGCTGGCCAGGGCTGTAATCTTTTTGACACAAATCCTGTTAGGAGAGCAGAGAAAGAGAGATGTTTTCTGCTCCTTTCCACTACCCTCCCATTACTAGACATTAAACAGTTTTGTGGTTTGGCACCTGCCCTTATGCAGAAGAAACTTCAAATTAAGTCCTTAGAGCAAGGTTTTGAATGAAGGTCACTTACTGTGCTAAAGTAGTGTGAAAACAATCTGTTTGGTTTTTCTTATACTGAAAATTTCTAAAGGTCTCGGATTCATTCTATGTAACAGTGAAAACAAGAGCTGGAACTTAAAATGTTTCAGCAAATTAGAAATGCATTTGTTTTTTCTCAGCAGCCTTTGACTTGAGGAATCATCATACCATGTTTGCACCGTGCCCACCGCCCAGCAATCCCACACTGCCAACCATACAGCAGGTCACTGGGACTTGGGAGCAGTCGATGCCTCCCAGGATGAGCTCTTTGGAAAGCTCCAAGTACCTTAATACCCTACTCCCTTTTATGGGACTGGTGTTTTTTAAACTCCTGTGTCTTGCTCAGTGGAGGGCAAATTCCTGCTCTTCCCAGGGCAGGCAGTGCTTCTCCCCACTTTGTGGCTGAAATCCTTCCTTCAAGGCTTGTGGATTCACAGCAGAGCTACTGTGAAGGCATCATTGCAACCATGAGGTAGCAAAGGAAAAACTATAAAACCACAACTGGATGTGTAAAACAGCGGTTCTGCAGCTCTGACTGAGGCAATGCAAAGAGGATCCCAAAGTTGCTGGTCTCTGAAAGTCGCTGGGGTCCTTCCAGCTGTTTTCTTTATTTCCTTCCTGCTCAACAGAGCAGAATCCCACAGGCTTGACTCCCTCAGGTGTGCTCTCCTCTCCTGTCCCATCTTCATATTAAAAGAATAAAAGGACTTAACTCTTTGTAGCTAGAACTAGTTCAGAATCCCCTACCCTTCTCACAGCCAGCAATAGATGCTTAGCTAAAAAGACACTCTCACTATAAAGATGCAAGGGTTTCCTTTAATTCTCCAAATACAAGAACAAATCTTGGCTGCAGTGGAACATTTATTTTCCCATTTGGATGCACAAGAAGAGACAAGTTTCTTTGCACTTCCAAATGAGAATTTACCTTTTAGCTGGCCAGATACTTATGGAAACAGCCTGTGAAAGGAGAGGACAGTAGGCTCGCTTTGCTTCATTCCCCCTATTACTAAAGGAATAGCTAAAAAAATAAATCCATATTTTATCATTATTTTTACCTCCCCGTGTACATCACTAAAAGGGTTTATATGCAGCCCTCTTAATTGGCACAGCCCCTGCTGGAAATAGAAACATGCCAATGAATTGCTCATTCAGATTAGGCTCCTAGGAATATATTGTGCTGAGAGACATTCACTTTTATTTCCTGAATTGCTTTAACGATGAGCACTGAGCAACACTTCCTCCGCTCCCTCCCTCCCAAGTACCCTGAGCTGCAAGGCAAGGCAGCAGCCAGAAGCTAACAGTGGACCCCCACAGCAAGAAATATCTGCACATAAATACCAAAGCACACCTGTAAACAACTGTGAGTGGGTCTTCAGATATCATGTTTGCCAGCTAAACACATAATTCTAAATTAAGTGAGCAATTACCCATTATTGTTTAGCCCTTGAAATGCATCGTGCTGAATCTATTCTCTGGCAACAATCCCAGTGAAGAAGCAAGTCATCTCTTTAGGGTTCAGATTTATATTTTCTGGTAGTAGGGTCACTAATAACACTTTGAAACAGGATTCACAGGTAAACTCTGAAGGCTTCAGAAGGCTTTGAGCACTTCAGCTCCCGCTGTAGAGAGCGTATGTTTCCAGAAATCATGGTTTTCCTTTTCTTCTAGCTACCTACTCATTCAAGAATGTCTTCTACAAAGTAATATGGCCACTTTTTGCTATTGTGAAGAGTGGGAGATGAGAGTATAAAATTTAGCAGATCCAGGCTCTGGAACAGGGTAAAAAAAATGCAGTGTCTCTGAGAAACAGCCTCCTGAATAGTTACAGTGAAAATGAGCATTATAGCCAAGGAAACTGGGACAAGTTCATCTTACAAGCATGCTTGTTCAATAGCCTTTAATTGCAGGACAGGTAAGGCTTTGTTTTCTTGAAAAACTGTTGTCATGGAGATTTTAGTTGAAGTTTAAGATCCTTAATTGATAACGCCAGATAAAGATTTTCTGGCTTTCAGACAATGAAAATCATTTTTTTCAGCTGAAAACCAAAAGCTTGGTGTCAGACCTGGATAAGTTCAGCATAACTGGTAGAAAGGTTTGAGGTGATTCTTTCTTGTGCTTTGTGGACGCTTCCTAAAATATCGAGGAGAATAACATCCAGAAGAACTTGAATTAAGTCTAAACCCCAATTTGCTATCAAAAAAACCATTGACAGAAGATTTTCAAACAGTCTCAGCTGCAATGCAGACCACAGCTGTTTAAAACCGTATACGTGGGATAGATGAAAGGTTGACTTCAATCTAATGGTATTTTAACCTGTAGTTTCTGGAAACCAGATTATTTGGGTTGGTAGGTTGCTTCTTCCTCTCCTACAAGAAAGTGAATTTCTTAGCTTTTTAGCCCCTCAGTCTCACAGAAGAGAGGGCGGTGCAGGTGGCCTGAGGACAGCGAGGCTTGTTAGGCTTCAGAAACTCTTTGAGATAGGATTGGGAAACAGTCACGTTTCAAAACCTGGGAAGAGATGGAGAAGGGAAGTATTTTAAGCTTTGCTCAAAGTTAACTTAAACATTGGGTTAGGTTTTATTCAGTTTTATCTTCAGCAGCACCCAACTTGGACAATACAAATCTGATGCCACTCGTGATGGATTGCACGTAGGACCAATTGGAGCCCTACTAGCTTTAAAATTGATAGTACATAGACCAACGGCAGTGGTGCAGTTTTTCATTAAATGAAATGGAAAAGTGATTTAATAATTCTTTCTGTCTTAAATTGCTTAAAAGAATTTTAGACAGTTAAAAATTGCATGGATTTTAAACCATATGTGTGAGAGTGGAAAAAAATAAGGGTTTTGTTTTTCCTATTTTTAATATGAGCCAGATGAAACAAAAAGATTGTTTCCCTGCAAACTATAGGTCAAGTACCTATGTAGGCTTTGAGATGGCTCTGTAAGTTATCATGTTATCTTTCTTTCTTGACAGTATACCATTATGTGGTGTATCATTTCAGCATTTACTATCTTTCATGTCCTTTTATCTTCACACTAGGATTTCTTTCTAAATTCCAAGCCATGCATTTGGTTTCATTATATAACACTGGCTTTTACAAAACATTGGCTCTTCATATTCTTTGGTTTCATATTTGTCGGCATCAGGCTGAAATAGTAAACCCACTACGTCTATTTTATCTTGTTAAAGATAAAAACAATATTGCAAATGAACTATTTGGGGAGCACTACTTTCGAATTAAAGGAGAGGAAAAAGTATTAAGTGTCACCACTGAGTTGAACTATATTGAAATCTTGAACTGAAGTGATTTTTTTTAAAAATTGAATAAAAAGGTGACCCAAAATGTTACAACTGTCATGCAGGACTGTGTTATCTTAAATTATTTATTTAACATCTGGTAAATATTATCCAAGCTATAGTACAGATAAATTGAATAAAAGAATACCAATGCCAGGGGAAAAGAAGAATTGCTTAATACTGTAAGTATATAGAACTGTTCCACAAAGCAGTTCATTCTCTCTCTGCAATGGGAGATGAGAAGCATGGTATTGGGGTAAAATGCATCTGCTTCGTTTCACCCTAAGTATGAAGCTATCAAAGCAGTTTTAGAGATTTAATTTAATCTCAAACACAAATTCTATGAAAACAGTCTGACAGCAACATGAAATTTTACATAACTTCTTTTACCCCTCCCCCTTTATAATGCAGCTTCCCAGCTGATTCATTTTATTTTATCCTATGCGTATTGGGGATCAGATTGAATTTTCTTTGAGAAAAGAAAATAATTAAGCCATCTATAAAGCTTTGGCTGGGCATGAACATAGCAGCACAGGATAGAGTTACTTGGAGGGGGGAATGAGGTCAAAGAACAGTACTGCAGGGAAAAAAAAAGCATCAAGTTCTGTGACTTGGGGAACAAAATAAAAAAAGGATGGAGTCTGAGAAGGGGGAAGGGACCTAGATTCCTTGTCAGTTTGTGGGTTACAAATGGAACAAAAGGCTTATCTTAAATATATGCAGGTTTAGACATTTTTTTTCTGGAAGCTATTGAGAGCTAATTAAATTATGGTTGAGTACTGAGCATTTCTCCGGTGCTTCCATGGTCAGTTTCTGCTGAGCACTTCTTGGTTACTTGATACTGCTTATGAAATAAAGAAGATTGATTCCTAAATATTTGTTCCTATTCCCTCTTTGTGGATTACACTATACCACTTTTCATTCTTACAGTCTTTGCTTAAGCTGCAGGATATAAGGGCCCTATACAGACTGCCAACTATAGCATCCAAGATTAAGAGCCTGCTATCGCACCAAAGTTCAAGAGGGTAATGAGCAATTCAGACCACCTACTGTCTACAGCTGCCAGATCCTGGATCCTGCCCTCTCAACGGTGAGGAGTCATGACACCCTGACTGTACAGGCTTAACGTAAGCACCATGATTATTTCTCCCCATCCCACTGCTCTCTCACAGTATTGCGAAACAAAATTTGGCAGCCTGGGCATCAGGCACTTGAGCTTGCTTAGCGCAGCCTTCCTCTGCAGAGACCCACAATAGCTGACAGAGATCCCTCTCCAAAGGACACCAAAGTCAATGGGCAAACAGTGATTAACTATACTGGTGTGAGAATCAGGCTATTATCATCTAGAAAAGACTTCCAGCTTCATACTGGTTTTTAAGCCCGGTTCTTGCAGGACCAAATTGTACGGAATAGCACCCACTGTCTGCTAGTCGGTCCCCCCTCCACCCCCAGGTTCTGGCCCTGCTAACCAGCCTCCACCTCCTCTGACATGGGCAGAGAGGGCTCAAAGATGTTATCTACCCACAGTTGAAGGTGAAGGAGTGGATAGACAGGGGAGAGAGACACAAAAGAGTGCCCCTCCCAGAGGGACATCTTGTGGCATGGACAGAGTGCCATTATTAGACATCAGAGAAGGCACATGGGAGGACCCACAGGAAACCAGGCTCCATAAACTCTGCTGCTCGCACGACTGCTGTGCATAATTGCAGCCATACTCCAGTTCTTGACTCCAGCCAGAGCATGTGTACTCAGCTCTCCAGACCGGGGTTCAGGTGTGAGGGCAAGTCTTGCCACAGCTTCTTCCTGATGGTCTTCCTGCTTAACGCATTGGTGGAGCTGCCTGATCGCATGGTGGTTTGGACACATGGAGCTCATGACAGCTTCGTTTGACCCACGTTGTGGCCATATCCCCTCATAAGTGAGCAACCATCGCAGTTCTGGTTTGGACTGGATAATGTCTTGGCCTTTTTACGTACAACACAGCTTTCTGCTGCAGTTACATTTACCCATGCAAAAGGGCAGGATTCAGGTATCTTAAAGAAGAACCAAGCTCCATCCATGTGTAAACTGCAGATGCAAGGCTGCATTTTGTCTCCCTAAAGATCCTGCCAGCACCAGTTTCCATATCTCCCTACCGACCATTTTTTTACAGAGGCACGGGATATTGTGTCCCCTGCCAAAGGCAGTGGTTGGAACAGGTGCCCAGGCACCTCATAACCACTCCGGCTAGTGGCTTTTATTTCAACACCCCAGGCTGTGGACACCAAATTGGTTTTCCAGAGCCTGCTTTTCTGGGCCCCGTCACCATCAATGAGCAGGCAGCAGCTACCACCCCGTACAGGGCTGCCCCTCAACCTGGGGAGAAATATCTGGACACGTGAGAAGAACCTGGTGCCTAATCATTACATGAAAGCACATAAAGGAAAACCGAAGGCCAAAACACGAACCATGAGAAGTTCATCGGGTTAGTTCATGGGCAGTGTGGAAAGTTGAAACCCACTCACAGTTTATGCAAATGGATAATCATAAAGATTAAGTGAAATGCCACTGAAATCTGCAATTCACAGAGCCAAGAACCTTTCTCTATAGTTGTTCCAAGATAAAGCATTGCTTGTAAGAAATAATTTTCTACCATACCTGGATTTTTCTTGCAAACATGGTTAGTAGCAAATCTGAATCTGTCAGCACAGTAGTATAATTTAAATAGTACAATTCACAGCTGACAGGGGATTTCCACCGACTTCACTTGGAAAATATGTCATTTGCTAACTCTTATTAACATGTAGTAAGGAATCTGTTGCTTGCCCAGGGTCACACGAACCAGCAAGAGACATTACTGAGGAGAAAGAAAAGAGAGAGGGGTTGACGACAGCAAGCCAGATGCAGAAATAAAGCTTATAAATTTGTGTAAAACTCAGAGGAAAGGCCTGTTACTAAGTTGCTGACGCCCCAGTTTATCTCAACTGGCTATTGCAAAGTCTGTATTGGAGGTTCTTATTCCAAATGCTGACCGAGCAAGAAAACAGAAGATCTTGAGATGACTCTCGGGCTCATCTGACTCACACTAGAAGTGAAAACTTCAAAAGGCTCCCAGTAAAACTCAACCTGGGCAAGCACAGTCAATGCCTTCTTGTAGGGGAGAGGCAGCAGGATGGTTTGGCACCTAAAGCATTATACCAACGCTCTTATCTGGTGTATTGTACCCACCATACTCTTATGCCCTCTTGGAATGGTACATGCTGCCTCTGCAGTTCTCAGATTAGCTTTCCATGACCTGGCATCAATGCAACCAGGTAACGGGATTCCTTGCTTCTTTATGGTCTCAGACACAAAATGATGGCTTGAGAGAAAGTGGATGGCAAGCTCTCTGTAAAATCATCTTCCTCCCAGTGGATTACTACTGAAATGAATAAGCAGGATTCTTCCCTTGCAAACAATAAAGCAACAACACCCTTCTTTCCTGCATTCTCCATTATTTACAGAGATAGTGTCAAAATCCTGTCTTCTTAAATGCAAAGGAACTATCAGCAGAAGGCAATTTGCTTGATCAGGAACCTGTAAGCCTGCCTTTCTGATTAATTCAATGTCCAAGGAGCCCTGTCTCCCTGGTCCTTCCCCAGAAAATACTTGCAACTACTTCTCTTTCTGACTATTTCTCACTCTCTTTCCCCCACATGCTCAGATAATTGCAGTTAAAAAGAATGAATTCACCAGTCTTCTCAACAGTCTTTGAGAATTTTTTTCAGGGGATTAGGTATGTGTCTTTATCATGCAACCCAACACCATAAGTTTTGTTTGAACTATCAATATACAAGAGAACACATATCTGTTTCTTCAGCTGGGTTTGAAAGAAGAGTGTTTCTCATGATTTTTCAGTAAACCTGTAATCGTTTATAGATCAAAGTCCCATTTGATAACAGCTATAAATATCTTTCAGTATAACACTGTTAATGTATTAGCATTTGGGGTTTTTTTTCCAGGGGAATTAGAGCAAATTTTCCATAAATCTAATCAAAACTTTTCCCTTTAGTCCAGGAGTTTGTCATTATAAACTTTTTCAGCGGTGCTTTTGATAGGTGATGCCTAATGTGTCCAAACTCATGTAACAACATTAGTGATGAGCAACAATCCTTAATAATATTCATAGAGCTTTCCATAACCTAACAGATCTAGAAGAGCATTTTTTTCATTGATTATCACCACTAGCTGTACCCTATCTTTCACCTTCATTTGTAAATGGGATAGGTCTATTCTTTATGGTGATGAATACTGAGACTGGGAAGGTCCATTTACTATATACCATATACTGGGAAGGTCTATATACAGTTTACTGGGGAGGCATCCAAAAGGTGAAATAGGTTTCAGAGAACTTATTTCAAAAGGTTGTTTTTTTCATTATGGACAGTTTTTCTTTGTTTTGTGCAACTGCACTGTAAAAAAACGTACTGCAAGGTCTGGTTTGTAAGGTTAGAAATGCAGTCTAGAATTAACACCACTTCCCAACTTATCCTCTTTAGTTCCAAACTTAGTATCTTTCTAAAAAAATGCACAATTGGTAAAAAGAGGGTATGAAGTCGAATGAGGGAATAGGAGTCCTTATTTGGTATTTCTCTCAAAACCAGTTAGGAAATTATTAGTAAAATCCCCTCTGGCCTTAAAGTTTCTGGGCCAAGATAAGGAGTTGTGGTTTTGGGAATGCTGCAATACCTGCAAAGCAGGACTTTCTAAGTGGTCTAAGTGAATTAAGTTATACACAAAATATGTTTTCCTAGTTAGCCAGGTGAATTTTCAGTTGGTATAATTTTTTTCTTCCATTTTTATTTTTAATTAAAGAAACAAATATAGAAAAGTAGCAGCTGAGCTCTTCGTACTGAATATGCTTAACCTCAGTGTAGTGGCAACTGTGATATAAACCATCTGAAGATAATTTCTCCCCATATTTAGTCTTGAATAGTTGGTAATATTAGGGACTCTTTAATGTTGCTCATAACTCTTTAAAGCAAAACCCCACACTTGTAATTTGTTCCAATTTCACTCACAGGAATCACATTTTTCAAGATTATTATGAAATCAGAGGTCTCTGTAGATGTTTGTGAAGTTCATCAAACTGCTACTACATTGCAGGCTGGTTGTGTCAAGTAAATCACATAGGTCAATTTGCCAGAACAACTGTTGCAATTCATAAGACAAAAATCAAGTACACAAAATACCCCAGGACTAACAAAGGTTACTTATAGATGATTATGGAACGAAAATGCAAATTTTGCTGGAAGAAACATTCCTATTGGCATAGACTATATCTCACCGAAGCTGTTAGACAGTGTTGTCTAGTGCTTAATATTTTTTGCTAGAGAGCTTTTATTCCTTGAATCTGTTCACAAGTTTGTATCTTTATTTGCCTTCAGGTGAAGTATTTAATCTGCTTACCCATCTTATTAAAGGACATACTTGCTTTGGAGGAAGATGCCATGACATTTAAATCACAGATCAGTTTATTATTAGGTAAGCTTAGAAGAAAGTTGGAGAAGTGCATAGAAATGACAGACCTTATAAATAAGTCTGTCAAACATATTTGAGTCTGAAATCAGTTAGAATTCTCTCCTGTTTTCCGCAATAATTTACATCCTTAGGTGGATTATCATCATAAGTCATTACAAAAAGCTTATCTTGGAACAGAGGCTGGGAAGATTTTTCAAGTGCTTTATAAGAGAAAAGACATGAATAGATGATAAAATATCATGATGATGCTTGGATTCTGAATATTAACAAAGAAATATATTTTATTTCACTTCTTTAAAATTTATTCCTCATTTAGCACCTGTTAATTGACAAAAGTTTTGCTCTTTTTGTAGTTTCATGTTTCTTGTCTTCTCCTCTGTGAAGAGCTGTGTTGTGGTGGTTTCCCCCTCCATCTTATGGAAATGTTTCTTATACAAAAACCTGAAGACATTCTTAACTATATCTCCAGGTGCTGAAAAGGAGTCCAAATTGATTTTGCAAGCTTCCCAAGCAGTACTTTATTAGCTGTACCCCAAGTGAGAATATATTTGCCTTACAGAGGTAACAATTACACCATGGAAAATCTTAAAGCAGGAATAGGCTTTAAGGCACATAAATGAAGTACAGGAGGAGCATTCCTATAACTGCAAGTTTGTTTATCTTGCTCAAAAATCCAGTAATTGTTTCTGCATCTTTGTATTTGTACCAGCATATTCATGGCGACGTTAGCCAAATGCTTGTGCTTTTAGCCCTGGTGGCATAACAAGATTTTAGCAGTGGGCTGGCAGATTCAGAGGTGAAAATACCCACTAGTATAAATATGTAAAGTAGGAAATGAAGACAAGGATTTCAGCTTTGGCAAAGGCAAGTAAAACAATGACTTTTCTTAATTTTTTTTCCTGCTCAGCCAACCAAAATCCAAATTCCATGTTTTGTGAGAAGGAGAAGAGGACTTTAGAAAAAAATCGTGTCCTGATTTGGCAGATCCCCACAGGGAGAAGGCATGTACCAGGTTAGATCTCCACAAAGGGACTGCTGGCAGTGATGTGGGAGTAAGTGTGCTGTTCTCACCTGTGTGGTTCCCTAGCTTCACTGTGAGAACATCATAGAAAACACCACGCAAACGTCTTACTATAAGCAAAATGTATAACAAAACAGCTTCTCACCTGCCGACAACCCCTTCCCCAAAAAGAAGGGGCCAGGGGCATTATAGACCAGCCAAATTAACATGAATTCCTGTAATAATGCTAGAACAAAGAGTCAAACAAAAACCTGTTTCAGACATATTTTCCAGGTAAGCACTTGGAATATAGCAAAAAGATTAATAGGATCCTATGTACCATAGAGCATGTTGTACGACATATCACAAGTATGCCAACCCAAGCCAACTTCTTTCTGTGACAGGGCAACAGCCTTTGTGGATAGGGAAGAGGTTGTTATTGTCATATATTTTCATTCTAGTGAGAGTTTTTAACACGGCTCCTGTGATACTCTCGTAAGAAAGTAAAATAGAAGTGGTATTCACATAACTTCTAATGAGGCCCCAAAAAAGCATAGTCTGGAAAGGGCTGAGGTGGTTTAGCCAGAAGGGAGGACTGAACAAGTGAACAGGAGTACAGTCTTCAAGTTTCTGTTGCGAATAATCTGTTCTCCATATCCATCACAGACAGGACAAGAACTAATGGACTTCGATTTTAGTTTTATAGTTAGGTGTCAGCAAAAGCTTTGGAACACTAACGATAATGAGGCACATGAAGACTGGATTTTCCCTTGCGGGAGGGCTCTAAAACCAGGCTAGACAAACATCATCAAGAATTGCAAAAGGGTCACTGATCTTGCCTTGGGGTGGGGAAAGGTTCAGAAAACCTTTCAGTGTCCCTTCTCTCCTATGATAAAACAATGTTCTTCCTTCCCAGAGCAAAACCTGTTTGCACGCTGGGACCCACAGGGCAGGCTCTCCCTCCTCTTTCTGTTCAGATGACCTCTGACATTTGCCCACCAATTAATCAATTATGGTCTGAGAAGTGAGCGTATTGCCAGAAAAGGACTCCTAGGGAAGTGACATTAATAGAGTATCTGAAATACACATTCAGAGACACACACACAGATGCAAGGTGGAGCTACATCCAGGTACTCCCTTTTGAAGTCTCTGCAGAGTTTTGTCCACAGTCCCGAGTAGCAGCAATAAAGTTTCCTGTAGGATTTCTCACTGTTACCACGCTTAAAGGCTCAGCAAATAACCCTGCATCTGCAGCCTGCCCACTTCGTATACCTAGGTGGACCGTAGCTAATATGGACTGCACAGTCCATGTGTGAAACACATGGGTTCTGCCCCAAGACTATGGGAGCTGCATAAATTACACATGTGAAATATGTCAAGCACATGTAGACATGCCCTGAATCTTCATGCATTTTTTAGTACAAAATAAGTCCAAAAGTGTTTATTTCAACTATTTATTTATGAGGAGGGACTGCGGGGGAATCTGTGTAATATTCAATTTGCAGAAAATAGAAGATATTATTTATCACTGTGCTGTCCAAGTTGTAAAGTTGGATGCCAATATTTCCTTCCCTTCTGTGAATTTTACTCCTGCACATTTATTACTGTGCAGAATTGGAAACCATTGCTGCACAATATAAATTAAGACACCACAGTGGGAGCTTCTGGAGATAACGCAACCCTTTAGTCATCTGAATGTTGCTTTAGGCTGTATCTCTACTTATCAGCACTATTTACTAGCAGACATTTAAAGCAGATGCGAAGCAAAGTGTCTTTAATCTTTCTTGCAACGTATCAGTTCAGTTTCTTCAACATATCAGTAAAGAAGAAAACAAATTAGAAGAGCCAGGGTTGAATTAGTACACTAAATCCAACCCCCAGTTCTGCAGGACTCAAAATCTGAAGCCGCTATTTATACCTGATGAAGGAGGACACAGAATACAAACTCTGAAAAGATGAGTTTCACATTTGATACTGGAGTTGGAAGTCACTGAAATTGTCACTGGAACGGGCACAGGTTTTTAACTACCAGCTTTTTATGTGCATTGCCCTCATAATGTAAGATGGGATTGCTGGCTTCTTTTCAAGTTGCTGCTTCTTCTTGTTGGGTAATTACCCTATAGCAGGATAATTTTTTTTTTCTTCCCAGGGTAGAAGAAACAGGCTGAAAGAACATGTAGGGCAAAGAGACCACTGTGTGTAAAAGAATAGTAACATTTGGAAAATTGCAAGTTTTATTTCCTTTCTTTTTTCCCTACATTACTCAGATTTCCACCAACTCTGATAATATAACTCTAGCCAGAATGAACCAGGAATTTGAGATTTTGGTCTTTTTTAACTGAATTTTATTATAACCCTGAGATGAAATACAGGATATCTGGAATGTCCTAGCAGGGTAGAATGAAGTCAACTGAGACATGGAGCCAGTGTAATTCCCCAAAACAATGGGGCAGTCCTGCTCCATCAGTTCTTCAGACCCATTAAAAATGGCTGCTCTTACAGAAAGAGTTACAAGCACAGAGCTTTGTTTCTCTGAGACTTCTTTTTGTTCTTTGTTTCGTTCACTTAAAATAAAAGTTATCCATTCTGTGTTGACCTCGTAGTGCAGCACTTCCAGTGTCCCCTTGCAGAGTTTGGACTAATACAAAGAACAGCTGGTACCACTAATACTAATGGATTTCCTGGTTTTAGTTCAAATACAGTAAACTTTTAGTTTCGTTCACACTAAATCTGAAGATAGGTTTTTCATATTTGTTTTTCTCTGGTGAGAATCATAGGCTTTAAATGTACTTTCAGAAATGAAAAAAGGGAGAAAGAAAGTACTTTTTAATATATTGGCAAAAAACGTGTACCATTTTCTTTCCTCCCTGCATTTTAGTCCACTCCCATGAAAGATCCTAATCAGGACCCCAGAAACAACCAGATGATTTGTGACACCCTGGTGAAAACATGCACTGCAACGAAAGAATTTAAAACTTAATTATATACATTCAAGAAAATATCTGTCAAAACTGCTTCAGACTTTTAATTAACTGTATACGGAGTGTGAAGGGGTCAGACCAGTATTAGCACAGCGCTGTATGAAGTTTCATTTTGCTGTAAAACAGGAGAGTGCAGAGGACTGGGCAGAGACCTAGAGCCAAATCCTCCCAGGGCTGAGTGACAACCTGAGACCAGTGAGAACTGGGGGCCCTTGGTATGTCAGAGAGAGGACCAACCCTTTGCAGGACACAGAGCTGTCAGGAGAAGACTTTAGAAGTTGTTTAGCACATCAGAGGTTCAGGCAGGTAGGAGGCAGAGACATGTTTTAAAATCCAACTAAGACATTTAGGTTTTAACTTGCTTATAATTTCTTGTGTATACTAACCTATGTCTAATTTAAAGGCAGGAAGGGAAGGAAGACAAGGTCCCTCCTTCTACTTAGAGAAAGCAACAATATTTATTTCTTCCTTCCCTCCATTCAGAAAAAGATAGGCTGCAGATATTTTTTATTTAAAAAACAAGAAGGAGCACCAAGAGCACGTTTGTGTAGGAATACATGCCCACGCTGCTCGCTAGTGAGTGTCCTCCCAACAGCACAAACTGGCTGGCAGTGCCTCCGGTGGGCAGGGTACTCCAAGCATTCGAAATGCAGAAGCATGTGTAAATCAAGTGCAAACTGTTTGTTTTCAATTAGCTACACGTTTCACACTTAAACAACTGTTTGTTTGTTTTTTTTCATTTTAGCACTCTATCCCAGCATCTTTCCATACCATTTTTGATTCATTCAGAGATGGACATTCAACTGTGCCCAGCAATGAAGTTCTGAATCTCAGAGACTTTCGCATGGGGAAGTCTAGTGTCTCCTCATGGTTCTCCATGCTCAAAACTTTGAAACCTTTGTTTGACTGAATAAGCATGTAAGAGGTTTTTGCAGCTTTATTCTGTAGGTCCCTATCCTGCAGTGGCTATCCCCCAAATCCTGCTCAAGCTTCTTGTCTTTGCACTAGGGCTCAGGAGAATACCACACCAAGCACAAAATTTTCATGAATACACCATGACTGGTCTAGCAAATCTAGGGCACTAATACTATACGTTTATTTTTCATGCACCAGGTTCTTTTGAAACTCACCAGTCTCTACAGGTACCTTTACCACCATTTACATAGTTTTGTGATGGCACCATATAAGTCTATAGACTGTGGTCTCCCTCCCAAACACAGTAGGGTTCACCTCTGGCCAAAGGCACACCTGCTGACATGATGAAGATTAATTTCCAAGCTAGAAGAGAAAACTACCAGAATGGAAAGTCAATAAAAACAAATATGTTCTCGATGGAATTGAAACTGTTGAGGGAAATTTTAGCACCTGGAACGCAATTCTTTATGTAGTCAATAAACTGAATATGAAAAAGATGTAGTAGTCTCAAAGCATAAGGTTGGTCACAATAAGTGTGTTCAAGGTAAGTTCTACTAAGGGATCTTCAGGGAACACTTTTTAGCAGGGCATTGCTGAAACTGAACCAAATGATCCTCGTTCCATATGAACATTGTATTCCTGCCATAATGCCCTTATGGATAACAGTCCCGCAACAGCATTAAGGAACTGGTTTACTTAATGCGAATTGTTCTCATTGGAACCAATCTGATGACCATTTCACAAGCTCACTGGCTCGGAGTGGAATGTGATTTGGGATGAGATATAAAAGTTTTTGCATTCCTTCTCTGTCTGTGTAGTAGATCTCCACACTAGTAGCTAACAAAGCAGTTTTTAAGGTGGTTTTGCCTCTGCTTTAGTAGAGGCAAGAGCAGCGTAGTCAGTCTTCCACAGCTAGTCTGGTGGGGTTTTCTCACAGCAAGCTCCGTTTCCACAGGATTTGAACTTTTGCCCCAATGTGAGCTGTTTGTCTTTTACCTGATCTCCCAGAGAAGACCCCTCTTGAAATTTTGCTCTGATTATTTCTTCTGGTTTTCCTTCTTGCTCTGCTGTTTAGCACCAATGAGAGAAAGGCAAAATGATAAACATCTGCCTAACATGAACTTGAACTGTAGCCAACTTTGATTCTCGTCAACATTGATTTTAGTGCTCTGATTATAGCTCCAATCCGCTGCTTTCTTTTGATCTTCTTTCTGAGTATTTCTCTACCTTGATACACTGATGATGAGACAGTATTTGTCTTAAGCACCAGCAAACACTTCATTTGGGTTTCTGGCATCAGGCATCCTGCCGACATGCATTAAAGGTGTCGAAGGTCTCTGCTTCCCAATTGTCAGTTCATATTTTGGTGTTTATTTGCAGAGACTGGTAAATGTGTTTTTCAATTATAAGTCACCCACATTTTGGTATCAATACACTGTTTGGACTGGATGTTTATTACTTCCTGTTGTTCATTTACACAAAACAGCTATTTTAATGGAAGTAAGTATGGTGCATGATTAAAACCTAACAAATGCAGTTCTACAAAAATGATACATGGATATATGTGCTAGACCCCGCCATCTAATAGTGCCTGCATATGAAATATTTTTGTTCTGAAGATAGATTAATAGACCTTTAATCTATTTACTGCCAGTACACTCTCGTATTTTACTACATATTTAATAAGCAGCTACTAAACTTATATCTGTGCACATGTTGACTATTTAGGTAGCTGATCCTTGAAAATGCCATAACTCTTGTTTATACACAGTCATATCACTTTTCCTCTTCTTTGTAGGCATGGAGACACTGTAAATACCAAATTTGTATGCATTATCTTTGATCTGTATTGTTGCTGTTTAATATTAGGCAGGAATTAGGAAACGTTCCAACTTGTGTGAATACTGCAGTATGATTGTACAATGAGAAACTTATTTATAGTTCACTCATTGCTAAAAAATAGCATCTGCTAAGTTAAAACAGAGAAATGAGATGTTCCACTCTTTACCCCAATACACTTAGCAGAGAAATGAGCTACGGTCACTGTGTAGTGTCTTTGGAAAATGTTGACTTTTCCAACAGCAGCAGTTGCATCTGTGTCATGTTAGTGTACACACACACAAAATGTTGTGGTTTTTTTTAAGTTTAATGATCTTTAAGATCTCTTTGAAAAAAAATGTTAGGAAACTTTAGGCATTTAAAAAATTCTGGGTCCGAGTTTTGCAACACAGCAGCCTTTTAAATCCAGACTGCTCTGTCTTCACCAAATAACCTTCTGGAATTGAAGTAGCTGGAGATTTTGCAGAGAGAGAAGAGCAGTTCACAACATATATATTCGGGACCGAGCTGCAAACTGTGTTTTCTTTACCTCCGTGATTTTTTTGTCCTCAAAGCACCATCTGTAGGTCTGTTGATAAAGTTTCTCTTCACGGACCCACTTTTGCAGTTTGTTGCCAGTATTTAGGCATCCCTAAGTGTCCAACTATTTGGGAGACACAGTATCAGGAAGCAGAGGAGGAATCGGGCTGGAAAGGAGCTGCTGACCTGCTCTCGAAAACTGGCTCCATCCCAGAGGATGAAAACCGATGTGATGGTGCATTTATTTGAGTGTTTCAGGGAAAGATGAACACGGATTCTCCATACAGCTGGACAGAATCACTTGTAAGCTGCAGAGATTTACCCAGCAGCGCTTTAGGAGGTTAACCTTTAGGAGGTTAATGCACTGGAGTTTTTTATGGGCTTTCTGCACTGGAGCAGATTTCTCTCATGGAAGTATCCCCAGAAGAGAAAACACAGTAACGCTAGCTCCTAGGCTTCCATAACTGCCTGCCGTCAGCAACAAGTGAGGGAAACTGCAGGATGCAGTGATGATGGAGTAGTGAATTACAAACTTGTCAGACCTTGCATGGGAATTCTCTGCACTTCTGACTACCTGCGGTCTGGGCAAACTGGGTATAATGTGAGAGTCTCTTCTGCATGTTTTAGAATAGTCTTCCTAGTATTCCTACTGTTTCAGGGTCGTCTTCTTTATTTTTCCATGCATTTCAATGGTTCAACATTGAAATAATTGTGAAAGCAAACATATTTAGCAAAGATTTTAAACCCAGAGGTATCAGTGCTTAAAAGACTTAAGCTTATCTTAAGAACCTCATAAATCCAAACAGTAACTGAGAAAAGCATAATTTTTATCTACAACTTCAGGGGTTTTTTTTCATTTCACTTTCTTCCTGCCTATATATTTTGCAGTTATAATAGATATGGAATTTTAAATATATAAAAAACTTGGCATTTTTTAATTTAAATTTTACTTAGTTTTTTATCTCTAAGCATGTTACTTCTTTAAAATTTTTCCAGGTGTAGCACCATCTAGTATTGAGGCATCTCTGTATGTCACTCATACATGTTCTTAAGGCTTGTAAGTGCTCTGAATCTGGGCTTTTATCATTCTTGTTCACAAACTTCACAAGGCAAACCAACTGTTCAATGAAGCTGCATATATAATATTCCTTGAATGCACCTCTGAAAAGAAGTGCATAATTCTTTATGTCTGTAGTGAGAAACATGACTTCAAAAGTAGTCTAAAGCCAAAGGGAATTCTAAACATGCATGCTTTAAAAAGTAATTATTTTCTTTTTAATTCATTTTTAAAGTGATCACACAGGATTCAACACTGAAAATATAGTCCAACTTAGCTGAACAAAGAGTAATAAATGCCAGATTTATAAATGAGCATGCTTTTAAAGAAATAACTTTAAAAAAATTAAATTGACAGAAAGGTACAGAGATCAAGTCTGCAGAATATATTCGAACTAGCCAGAGTACTTATAAAATATAGGATCATCACCACTATTGCTTTCAAGTCATGCGAGTAAAGAAAGTGAACTGGTTCTCTTTTTTCTTACCAAGTGGCAACATAGGGAAAATAGTTGAGAATTTGTGTAGTGATTTTGATTATGTCATATTACAAATTTAAGAGTTGAGTTAAGAGGAGATCATCTTTGCGCGCCAATCTGTGTTGTCTTTCAGTGTAGAACATCATGAGCTGTTCAAAATTTCAAAGCAATTATTTTACTTAAGGGTATCAGGGCTTTCAAGGGTTATTTTTTAAATAACTGATGTGCAAGACTGCCCTTGGAGAGAGCACGCCATGTCCAGGAAGAGGTACACTTACAAGGATGATCTACCAATGTGGGACTGAACAGAATGGTGCAAGAAATCTTTCAGGCCTGTGTTTCTTAAAATCGATAAGAAGTTTGTAGGCCTCAGGTTTGCATGTGTATCTCTTTGGATTGTGCCATTTTAAGCAAATAACTGAAAACCACATCCAGAATACTAGTTGGATAATCCTAGTAGTTTATCTCTAAATTTTGATCTGGTTATGGAAGAAGAACTGAGACAGAACCCCTCCAAACTTGTAAGCCTTTTCAAGTTTGGGGTTTTAATTAAAACCTTAAAGCCTTTACAATTTGGAGGTTTAATTAAATCATTTATATTGATACAGTTATATGATTTTAATTGAGAGATATATTATTTTAATTAAATGATTTATAGCAAATTGCATTAATATTTATTGCAATGAATAATCATATCTTTTAGTGCAGTACCTAAACATCTGCACAAGAAGAGGATTGCATTGTGCCAAGCTTTGTACAAACACACAATAATAACCCATCACTCACAACCCAAACAGACAATGGAGTTGAAAGAGGAACAGACAATGACCAGTACAACAAGCACCATAAACATCTTTTTCAAACAAAATACTTTTAGAGGCCTGGAAGGAAGAAGGTAGTTATATGGAGCCAGGTCCCTGGCTGACTTCCAAAGAAAGAAATAGAATATATGGGGAAGACGAAATGAAAATCAAATGTAGACAGAGTGCTTAATCTTTTCTTTTCTAGAAAAGATCAAAACTCTTTTCTCCCTAGCAACAGCTAAAATTACACAAATACATTCCTAATATTAGTGGCAAAGTACTTATAAGGAAGAATTACTGCTTTGTCACAAGGGTAATGTATTTTGTTGTTGCTTTGTTTTATTCATTACAGTAGTGTCTAGAGAACCCAGCTAACAGTCTCCACAATATTTGGGCTGTTTATAAACAAACTGAACCAGTTTATTCTGTGTAGGCAGAGGGAAGAAATAAGTAAATCCAGAACAGAAACTCGAAAATTACAGTAGGCACTTTTACTGTGTTCAGCTGTTTTTCCACTAGAATTAATTACTCAGTGAAGAAAATCCTTTCTATGTAAGCCATGGAGAAGAGCACCTGCATGGAACAGAGAGCTGAAAGTTCATTTTGGGGTGGTTAGTGAAGGTGTAACAGGGAGATATTCTTGTGTATTGTGTCAATAAAGAAAAGGGTGATAAATGCCTAAGGAACTTACGAAGTTGAGTGACTGGCTGATGTAAGTCAGTGGATTACATTCATTGCAAATAAGTGTGAAGTGATGTATGTTTGGAAAAAAAATCTTGGCTGTGTAAAATCACTGGTGGACTCTCACTGATCATTACGAATCAGGGGCCAAGGAATGATAGACAGCTCTATGAAAACGTCAGCTCACCACTCAGGGGTCAAAAAAGCAAATCAAATTCTAGGAATTATTTGGAAAGGAAAAGACCATGAAACATGCGTCATCATTATGCCTCTGTGTATCCACTGTGGACCCACATCTTAAATATTTTATGTAGCTCTGGCCTCTTATTCCCACTCCCTTCATTTAAAGAAAGTTTATCCTAGAACTGGAGAAGGTTCAGAGGACATTAACAACCACCGGAATTATGGAATGACTACAGAAAGGATTGTTAATCTGAAAGAAAGATGACCGAGGAGGCCTATAAACTGATGGAGACCTGGGCAGGATAAATAGAAGACAGTTGCACACGGTCTTTTCCAAGGCACCTTAGGAAGCCAGCAAGTAGCAGCTTCAAAACAAACAGAAGGAAGTGGTTCTTCATAAAATGCCCAAGGAAGCTGTGGGAACTCCTTGCCTCGGTTAAAACCAGATGCTGAAAGTTTGGTTACACAGTTTGACCCAGCGTGGTCATTCTTCTGTTCTTATATGCCAGCACTATTTTACAATGGTTGTAGGTGCACACGCATTCTTCATCTTACCAAGGATAAGAAAAGGAGTAGGGAACCAAACTTTCATAAATCCTGAGATAAATATGGAATTTACAGTGAAAAGCCAAAAGCCAAACTTTGTGTTTAATTGAAAACCCAGTCTCTGCTGAGATTACAGCCTATTCCAGCTATAGGTCTTGAAACTTCCTTTGCATTTTCTGGTGTGTTACCACTACATCATATATCCCTTATATTCAACAGGCAGCAACTAGAATGTTGACTGCCCTACAGGAGACAGTGACCAGGCTTTAATGCATTTCATCGCTATCTCCCATGTCTGTGTACCCTTAAAGGTACACCCAGGACTTAGATCCTAATTCAGCGCACCCCTAACTTTCTTGAGTGATACCTCCACTTCCTCTGTACTAGTGCGCCAGCTGCTTCTTCTCTAGAGTTAGAATCAGAGCATACACTTCAACTCATAAAACAAAGGCTTACTCTCAACAGAGTAGCAACAAGATCAAAACAACGCTATTAAAGACCTGTTCAGTGTTAAGGGAAGAAAGCGACAACACAACAAAAGCTAGAATAAACACTCGCAGCCGCTTGCTATCCATTCACTGGCACATTAAAAATCTTTTAGTTGTGCAAAGCTATGTCACCCAGGAACCACAAAGTACTTAGCAGTAAAATGAGCAATAATCAGTCGTACATGAAAAGGCAGATCCAAAATGTGTAAAAAATACCTCCAAACTATCAAGAAAAATATGCCAAAAAAAAAAAAGAAAGCCTGTTGAAATCTTACTTATAGGAATATTATTACTGAAGTGAATAAACTGCCAAATACCCTTCACTGTTCCAATTCCAACATTTAGAAAAAAAACGGATCTCTTCTTTAGCTACCTCAGCATGTACTTAGGTCCTAATGAAGATCCTACCGGCCAAGCATATACTCTACTAAAAAACAGACAGGGCACTGCTGCTGTGTGTTTCTTAGTTCTCTACAGACTGAAGGAGACGTGGTTAGTCTCACTTTAAAATGCAGAAGGCTTTAGGGATGATAGTCTTATCACATTATGATCTGGGTAAGTCAACAAATCATGAAAGATACCTAAAATCCCCATAAATTAAAAACATGGAAATAAATGCCTATACTGGGTCCTTCATAGCCCAGTGTCTTGCCTCTAAGATTATTTCAAAGCTGAGGAGGGAATTCTGTCTCCCCCCATGCAGCCCTTGTCCCTCCCAAATGACAGTCCTGTCTGCTCAAACTCTGAGAGCTTTCACCTTGAGAACATTACATTTCAGAAATGGGAAAACTCCTCTGGGGCAATATGCCTTCCATGACATCGTGGTCAAAACCAGAGCACTGTAATTACATAAATAGGCAGACAGACTGCAAAAAGGCAAGAGACAATCTCAAAACTTAAAGGGGGAGGAGGAGAAGATTATAAAACATAGAATTTGACATACTTGCTGTCTTTCAGGTTTTCTGCCATATACAAGTCACATTTTAGAGTGACAAATGGATGCACGTTAAATTTAAGGATAGCTGAAGCAAGGTAAGAGTACTTTACTCAGCTTGGGATTTCCATGTGTTCTGCATATTGCCATGTAGCTATCTGGGGAGAAAAAAAAAAAAAAAAGTTACATAGATCCCAAATTTCAAAACAAGCTTTCCATATTGTACTCTTCTCAAGAAGGCACCTACCTGTCACTCACAATACTAACAGTTAGCTGTAGACACAATATTGGGGGCACAAGGTGGTTTCCCAAAAATCTGGGCAACTGTAAGCATCACGGAAGAACACATTTGCTTTATTTTATTTCCTTCTGTAGAAAAGAACATACAGAATGAGAACTTCTTCTCAGAAAGCACAGAGTATTTTTCATGTCATGGATTAAGTCAAATTTTCTGTAGGCAAGTTCAGAGACTGATTCTAATTCTAATTCACTCTAATATGACTCTTACAGTTTTTAGATAACTTGTCATACAAGTCAATTACTTCAGGCTGTCTATATACTTAAAACTTCCTCAGGGACATTGGAAAATGTTTCTTTTTCTCCTTTCCTGTCCTACAACAATTTTTTTTTTTTTTTTTTCAAATTTCCATGTGGAAACAAGTCTAAAGTGGATGTAATTTTGACCTGGAGATCTGGCTGGAGAATTCTAAATCAAAAACTTTGGGGGAAGAACACCAATTTTTTAAAAACTGACTGCTAGCTTGTGGTGGTGAGTGTTGAAACTTTGCCACGGACAGCTTCATAGGATCCAAACAGGAATTTCTAATTCTATTTCTAGGAGACCTGAGAACCAAATCTCTCTGCAGTACTTCATGAAATACCAGAGGCTCAGGTTCAAGATTCTTCCTCGGTTAGTTAAAGAAGCACATATCAGGGATGAACGAGAATCACCTTAAAATCACTAAATAGCACTTCAATAGTTAACTAGTACTTAAAGACATAGTTTTAGAGGTGAGAATGACAGAGCAGGATCTCCGACCTGGCCTTTCCTCCTAGAAGTGGCCTATGCACAGTAGTGTCCCCTCTTCTCAGATGGGCTAGGACTTGATCACACGATCTAGTAGTCATGGGGAAAACTCTCCTGCTTTTTGTCCCCTGGTACTTGGAAACCTGAAATGTAATCTCACATGGCTTTATAGAGTGGGAAAATCACATCTTGCTCACATCTAGTGTTTTATCTTTGGAGTCCTGGAGACCATGGGAAACAAGTTCTGGGAATGGGAGCATTTCTAGATTATTTTTTGAAGATTTTAAAACACTAAGCAAAGCGATTCAGTTGAGTTAAGTCAGGAATGGATATAGCTTCTTTATAAAAAATGAGGCTTCTGTGGAAAGGGTAGCTACAAAAGAGAAAAGAAATAATTCTTGTTTTAACTACTGGCTAGTACACATACTATTCTCAGTTATACTGTTTTGAAAAGGTTTCTAGCAAATCTCTGGAAATAAACTTTTCACTATTCCTGAAGGAAATTTTGAAGTAGCTAGGTGGTAATGTTAGTGCAGAACACATTCTGTGAACTGCTTTTGCTGAAATCTGAACATTTTAAACCTTTTCCCATGCTGGGTAGTGAGAGAGATCTCTTTATATTTATTCGGACTTCATAGATGTCACATGATAGGAATACATTCCAAAAGCTAAGATACAAGATTACTCTTTAACCATAGAACAAACCAACAGGAATTTTAATCAAGACAATATCCAATAATGACTGAATGTTTTTGGAGGGGATCCAGAATACACATTTGGGAATTTTAATCTTGACTGCCTTTGAATTTTGTAAAAAATATTTTAAAGTTTGGGGAATATGCCACTCCAGCTGATTCCAGAAAAGAACCATCTAAGGTATTAAAGTGTTTCATCTGTTCAGACATTGAATATTGCAAATCTGTTTCAGTAATTCATACCAGATAACTTCACAATGAATGAGCCTAAGTGAAGAAACTTGTTTCCCTTAAAGTAGGACAGCAAGTCAGAAATGGAAGAAAATATAACTAAGCCAAACATTTTTTTTTTTAATTTTCCTCATATTTCAGAAAATATTAAGGCAGCTGCTTTTCTTAAAGTCTCATCAGTTTAATTAAAATTACTGAAACTACTGTTTGCAGCACTGTGATGAACTGAAATGTCTTACATTCTGTATGTGTTTCCGCATGTGTATAGATGCATCTGTGTGTCTGCATGTTTATTATGATTGAAGTGTTCAGAAAATTTCAACCACTGTTTTGGAAGGATCATGTTATATTTAAAATATATGTGTTAGTATATCATGACTTTAATGCTCCAACCTGCACATGGTTTGTTGTTTTTTTTACTGGAAGCAGATTACAACAGGCTTTGCTGACTTCTCTAAAATGCTATTGTATGACTGGAAATTTTGACAGTACTAAACTACATATATTATAAAATTCTTGGCTTATCTGTCCCCAACTTCCACTCGGAGTAATTTTGTATGCAGCCAATTTAAAACAATTTAAGAATATAAAACAATTGAAATTGCGCATTTTAAGCTTGCATGATGTCTCATTTGAAATATCAGTATCAATGAGAGATGAGATTTTAGGCAGAAGGAGATTTAGGCTTCTTGGGATGAACAAGAATGGGCATTTTAGAGAGGTGTTAATCTTCCCTTTCTAGGAAGAACCAGCTTCCAGCTATATTGGGACCTGATTGTCATGGTGACTAGTATTTTAGTAGAAAAGTGGTAAGAGTCTACAAAGTGGGAAAAGTACTCATACTTCTGTTTCTTTTTTGTATTAGCATAAATTCCCATTCCTTTGTTTTCTTCTTGTAGCCAATCACACAACTTAATCTTCTCTGTGCAGTGAAAGTTTAAAAGCCTAATTCTGTAAGCTATAAAACAAACTAAGCACAGAAAGGAATTTACAGTATGTTAAAAGAATAGGAGAAGAGGCTAATAGAGTTGTATACATTTCAAGGATAGATATAATCAAGTGTGTACAATATAAAGCAGAAGGTTCATAATGATTGAAAAAGGAGAAGGAAAAAAAAGCTATTTTGTAGTAGCTGCATGAACTCTGGCTGAACCTTGCTATTTGGCAGCCTCCAGTAAGGACAGCCTAAGATGAGGCATTAGGGTTTGAATCTGAGAAGCTGACATCAAGCAGACAGCAAGACATGATATCTTATTTTCCTGAGCTATGCTGACACAAATTGAACTCCACTTATTATTTTCTTATGCCAGTAAAGTTGCATTTGGCATTTAAGCATTTTGCTTGCAGATGTTGGAGTGCTGGTTGTCTTAATTTAAATAATTTGCAGATTGTTTGGTAGTATTAAAAGATAGAAGCTCATTCTTCATATGAGTCCAATTTTATAAGCTTTATTTTTTTTTTTCTGACCTTGTGCAAGGTAAGAATCTGATATTAAATCCAAGTAGCCCAAGGGTACAAAGCCAGTTTTCTGTGTTATTCAAAACTAGGAGTGAAGAAAACTTGCCTTTGAGCTGTTTAACTGATTCAAATAAGAAAATATGAAAATTCTTCACAATTATTTGAGCTAAGGGAAATGAAAGTGTTATTTCGTTGTCAGGCAATGTAAATGATAACTAATACACATCACATATGAATTGCAAGTAGTTAATGCTTCTA
Organism: Haliaeetus leucocephalus; assembly: GCF_000737465.1. Classification (NCBI taxonomy): domain Eukaryota; kingdom Metazoa; phylum Chordata; class Aves; order Accipitriformes; family Accipitridae; genus Haliaeetus; species Haliaeetus leucocephalus. Next base: position 463,951 of record NW_010972887.1, on the reverse strand, counting down.
GCATATTCCTCATTCTTTAAGGGAGATACACATCAACAATAACATCTAGATACTCCTTTTCAGAGAACTAAAGACATAGGTGGACAGTCATCATTACTTCTGTACATATGATGCTTGAACTTTTTCAGTCACTGCCATACAGATGTTAGAGGTTTCCTTTCCTTAAAAAAAGAGTCGTCTTTCTCTTGTACATTGTGTTGCTTTTATTTCCTTGTTTGTATTCCTAGGCAAAACGTTCTAAGAGAATACTGGTGATTTTTCTGAGAAGAGAATAAGATGTCAGTTTACATTACAACCCCCCAGGGTAAATGGAGAGAATTCATAAAGGGTTAGAAAAAAATGTAGTGCTTTATAATGAAATGTACTTCATGTAATTTATGACTACACAGTTAGAGTGTAGTCTTCCTTTTCCATTTTCCCGTGCTGCCTACAAACCCTTAATAATTGTCTAGGGGAAAAAATATTTTATCACTTATTAAGAAACAACGTAACTTGTTTTCATTTTGCCAAAAGAGTTATCTTTGAGAAGTACATGGCTGTGTTTTCAGATTATGCTAATGATGTAAGCAAGTGTGGCTGGGACTGAAGGCTGGGAGGTCAGATGAAACCGTAGGTCTAGCGAAGGGGGTGAGAGGTCTACCAGCAGTATCAACAGGACACGCCATAAGTAATGTCAGGGTCTTTTGCATATCTCTCATTTTCCTACCTATAAAATTGGAAATAATGTCTGTCCACGTCCATAAAAAGCTTTGAAATCACCAACTGAAAAATGTTAGGGATAACTAATAGCAGGAATATTCAGAATTATTTGTGACAAGAGATAATTGGGCCTGCTCTGCTTTCAAACGAAGTTAAATATCACATATAGACTGTCTATGCAAAATTATTTACCTAGATTGCAGTGGGTTACTTATGAAAAATGTGAAAACATATGTCAAATCATAATGTGTCTCTTACCTAAAGTGATATTTTAGTGTGATTTGATAGATTGCCCAGAAAGTCATTGAAAAAATTTGTGTGTATGTTTGACTACCAGGGATTAAAGGGAGCAATTAAGGAATATACAGACATTGCAGAGAAATTAAATGATTTCTTTGCCTTTGCCTTCACGACAGAGGATGCTGGATGACATATCTTCTCTTTTCTGGAAATAAAGATGAGGTACTGTCAGAGGCTGCACTATCAACAGAGGACATACTGGAACAGAAGGAAAAAATTAGAGAACCACCAGTTATTAAAATAGGAGAGTATATTTCCAGGGGTTCCAAAGGAGCTTAAGAATGAAATGGTTGAACTGCTAAAAACCCTAAAATTCAGACTCATTAAAATCAACTACTGTGCCTGATCACCAGTGACTAGCTTTAATAAGAGAGCTACAGATGATCCTGGGAATTGAACACCAATTTCTTTTCTTAATACCAAGGGTATTGTGAAACAAAAATAAATAAATGAGAATCATAATAGAATAAAGACAGTGTCTACCTAGCAAAGAAAAACATGCCTTCCTAATCTATTAGAACTTTTCAGGCACATTGCTCACAAAGAAAGAAAAAATAATTTAAAACACCTTTGACAACGTTCTGAAAAGACACTATTGAGAAGTGGCCAGAGAAAAAGAAGCAAAATTATTTCAAAGATCAGACACTAGCGGCTCATCTACATAAGGTCTGTAAGCACTACACAGTGGGTGACTTCTAAACTTCTTTTGTGGGTGCTCCTAATGAACAATTTAAAATTTGATTAAGTGATGTTTCACCAGTGCAGACCTGGATGGAGAAGGGAGGAGCTAATCAATCCATGTAATAAATTAATCAATGATTTCCAGAAGCCTGGAGAACTTATAAAAAGAAAAGGTCGTTTTATGTACTATCAGTTTATGTAATTATGTAATAACTAAGACTTTGGATTTAAAGCACCAATATTAATTTAAATGTAGACTGAGGAAGCAGAGATTTGTACCATTCAGATGTCTCCAGATTGGAACCAACATAAACTCGCCTGGGACATATCATGGCTTTTATGGATTTTGCCTTCCAGCAGGAGTTTCTCCATGCTACTCATGGTCTAAAGGAGCTACAGCTAAACCCAAAATACAAACACAGAAAACAGCTATGTTTTCTGCATCAGAGATGAGCTTAACTGAAAACAAGCACACTACACAGAGCCAGTTTTTCTGGACAATATATAAGAAAAGTAAACTTGGTATAAAATACATTTCTTCTGGAAAACCAAGATGCATGGTCAGTGCTAGAATGTTGCTGTTCCATTTCTTCCTCTTGCATTACTTAAAGTCACACCAAAATAAATTAAGTTGCAAATCTATTATTAAACTCAAGGCAAATTAGCTACGGGCTTTCCTAAATTTTATTCTTTTACTTTTTTTTTTTTTCCAGCCTACATATGCCGTAGTTTGCAGTCATCTTTGGTCAAGCTTTCATATATAGCATGGAGCTAATGAATTACTTCTGTATTCAGTCACTTAGACTTCATGAATCAGTCATCTCCTCCTGAAAACTGCTCTGGTCTGGATCTTTAACTAGTGTAAATTAGCACTGTGCCAAGAAAAAACTGAGGTGATACAATACTGTACAAAAGTCAAGGACCCAGCACTGTGTTTCTGTGCCACTATTACTATAGTGCCTTTTAAAACCGTTACAGATCTTAAGGGTTACATAAAGTAGATCATCTGCAAAAAGAAATTTAACATTTTCTTCTTATTTATGAAAGCTTTCTCCTTTGTTGACAAATCTCTCTATTGACCTAAGACAGTGCCCTGTGAGTAGTGCAGTTTTATTTATTTATTTATTTTAAGTGATGTGTGTTTGTACCTTAGGAAATAATAGGAAAATTATAGAAACTGAAATACTTTTTTTTCCTCTAACATAATCAGTGTTTCTATAACTTCATTATCAACCTCTTTTCTCCTTTTCCAGACTCTACTGGAAAGACTCTACTTCAAGCCACAAGCTTTTATTCCTTGGAAGCCTTTTTCAGTAGTTTGCAATTCTCCAAGCAATGAAGTTAGGCTGCATCTTTGTTATACCTCTCAGGTATAACACACCAAGCAGAAAACCATGGCAATGCTAGTAGAGCTAGCCAAGAAAAACAGAAATACAGAGGGAAGGAACCAAAAAGAGAGCCCCTGGGTATCCTGTCCTTGCCTTTAGGCGAAAATACTGCAAGCTGCTCTGATACCTCCCTAACAGCATGTATGAAATCTCTGCTGTAGGGCTGAGTTGGAGTCTAGTCTCTGTTCATTTAAATTTCTAAATATCATAAAAAATCAAAGATATTTAATTGCTGGAGTACCTAAGAAAGTGGTTGCACATTATAGCTTCTCTGGTAGCAGAGCCCCGCGAAAGCCCCTGCTTTCCCCCACGTCCAGGAGGCTGCTGCAGGCAGGATGCCCACAGCCATTTTCTCCCTCCCCATCCCCAGGACATGCTGCCCTCCCCACTGCCCATTTTGCCTGTGTTACAGCTCATATGCGATCCAAGACAGAAGATAATCTCTGGCATCTTGTTGTACTTTTCCTTGAGGGTCATCGTCTCCAAATATTATTAGAGAATCCATTTTCCCTCCGTGTTAGCGGTGATCTGCTGCAGCTTCAGCATTAACCTGAACGCCAGGCATCTTTGTGGTAGGGGGGAAATGTGAGGGTGGGATAAAAAAGGGAGAGACCTTTGCTGGAGTGGTGTTTGTTTGTTTGGAGAATTAGGGAAACTGAATACTGGGATCACATTCCTCCCATGTTTCTACATGCAGTTAATAAGCTGCAGGAAATATTAATATTCAGTAAAAGAGCATTGCTTCAGGGAGGGAACTGGAAATGTTAATAGTTATTGGTCCAACTTCTCTCTCACTTGACTCCACAGACATTAGAAAACTTAATCCAGGGAGGAATTTGGTCCACTGGGTTTAATTTAAGTATGTAATATGATGCAGTGTTGGGGAAAAAAACCCACATCTATTTGGTGAATGTATTTTGGGGGCTGTCTCTTATAAGTTCAGAGAGTTTGAAGTTCATTTTTGTTCAGCATTAGAATGTCATGCTCTGTTTTGGTCTCAACAATTACAGAAAAGGCAGGACGGAGCTAGAGAACAAAAAGAAGGGACACAAGCAGATGATGTGAGAGCTGAGGATCTATCCTGTAAGGAGAGCCTCAGAGAACTTGGGGAATTGAATCCCTATCATTTACGGGGGAGGTGTCAAAGAGGGGACACATCCACACTCTATAAATACAAGTGTTGTGCTGATATTAAAGTGAAACAACTTAGTGTGCTTAAAGGCATCAAGGCAAGGAATTAGAGGATGGCTAAAACTTTATTTTTAGGGAAAAACTTCATGGAGGGGACAAACTTTATGGAGGCCGAGTCCCATAAGCCTCAGTTGCAATGAGAGTCTCCTGGTACTGGAACCAGACCTAAGTAAAGGTGAATCTGATGGGCACTGTTATGCAGCGTGTAGTACTTTCAAGTGAAATTTAGCAGGTGTTTCTTTTTTCCCTACTGGACTATATCCCATCAACCTTATTCAGTCCAATAATCTCCCTCATGTCAGCGGGACAACCTTTGTGAAAAGGCAGAACTATTTATTCTACTGGTGGCACAGACCTTTCCTGACATGTAATGGCAAAGAAACAGAGGATTTATGGCTGTAATATCATCTGACTTCTGTATCCAAAATTTAAAACATGAAGGATAAAATATGCTTTCTCTGTTGGAGAAAAAAGGCAGAGGAATTACATTCTTGGCATATATGTTAGAAATGGCAGCACTGATGAGATTATATCTGTTATCTTCAAAATTGCTTTAAACCAGAAGCTTGGGTAACAAAGGACAGAAGTTACTTTCATATTAGCATATATGTCATGTTTAATCAATCAAAAGAGAACTGTAATTACTTTACTCTCTTCTTAGCTAACTTTAAAGAAAGGAAGTCATGAACCTATAAAGTAAATGTCATCCTGTTTAGATAGTTATAGTTTTATAGGTAATTTGTTGCAGATTTTATGCAGATAATTTATAATTATTTCCTTTCATGCTCATCTTTTAGCCTGGAGTCTAGTTTTAACACAAACATAAGGACTGCAGATGCAGGGAAAGTATCAGTGAAACTATCTAATTTTTTCCCCAAATTTGGTGCACACATTTACAAGTTTATCAGCCACTGTGCGGCTACTGAACTTGGCAGTAGTTCAAACTGCCTATGCAATACCAAAGTGAAAAATCAAGTGGTGGTAATAATTAGGAGGCTTGGTTAGACGACCTGTGACTTTCCAGAGGTATTTGCATGAGAAGGAATTCATTTCTTCTCCGAGACTGAGTCTTTGGTATCACTTTGTTTTGGATACTATGCAATAGGTGGTTTCCAGTACATCGTGCTGCTGCTGTGAAGGAAAAAAATTGCATAGTCAGTTGAGCAGGGAACTTTAAATTGTCAAATGTGTTGAACTGCACATACAGCAGCAAAATGACTGTGTTTGAAAATAGTCTCAAATTGCCACAGCTGCTTGACTTTAGCATGTTTCTCACCACAAAATAGTCTGTATTTTCTGCTTCATGGATAAAACCTCTAAGTTGGAAAAACTCTGAAGTAGTCCCGGGAAGCAAGACAGAAAGAGTGTATTTATGCAAGACAAGATTTGTTACAATTGTTTGCTGGCATTATAAGATGATTTAGTTTTCTTTTGCTCTTTGGAAACCTCTTAGAGAGTTAAGAGGGGGAAAACTAGTATTCGTAAATATTTTTAAATGTTAAGCCAAAATGTGGATTTGATTTGTTATGAGTATTGGCAGTCTGACTGTTGACCGTCTTTTCTCTTCCAACCTGCAATAAATTCTACAAAAATATATTATTTCATCACTCACTGAACTGGACTGATTAAAATATGCACCAGGGAAACACTCCCTAGCCATGAGAGATATCGATTAGACTCTAAAGCGTTGTGTGTCCTTTTATGTTGCTAAGGCACCCTTGTGTATAAGCATAGCAGTCCCGTGGAGGTCTGACTAATGACACTGATGCTTCAGAGTTGGTTTTCTCTTTTCAGTGAGGGGCCAAATATCAACACAAACATATCAGACTAGTAAGTCAGCTTTCTTTCGAAAGTAACACACGAGCAGCGATATATCTAGTGCTCTGTCCACCTGCCTCTGGCTTCCTGGGCTGAAGTACTAAATAGCCATTTACATCTGGGTTGATTAGGGAAACCTTGGACACGAGTCTGGAGTGAGGTTTAAACTTCTGTGTCTGGATCCATAGGGAAAAATGCTTAACCAGCTTTAACCTCTCCGCAGTGGCTCCCTTCAGACTGTTATGAAACATGAATTCATCTGACCTCTTCAAGGTCTGTTTATATCTTCCTGTCCGGGAGATCCAGTCATTCCTTCCTTCAGCCTGCTGCAGACAAATGAATATCTCATGGTACTGTCATATAAAAAGCTACTTAAAACATTTCAAAGCCAAAAGGGCTGCTAGTTTATACTCTTTGAAAAATCAACACAGTGTCTAAACAGCTCCGTAATACACAAGACTTCTGCTGCTTGGATTTATTTCTTTCCAGCTCTGGGGTTTTTTTTTTTCTTTTTGACCAATATGTTATTTCAGTTAGCAGTATTTTTCATTTCTATAGTAGTAAGGATTAACTTGTCCAGCCAGAAGATGCTTCTGCTGCATGTCCAATTCATTACGTTATGGGATTGATTTGTCAAAAATGTTAAGCACCCTGAAGTCCAAGAGCGGCACACAATACCTGGGAGTCCAACATACGTGTGCCGTAAGTCTGGTGGCCAAATGGAAGAAACCAGCGTTGGCAACACAGAAAAAGATCGTGGCCCTATCCACCAGTCGCCAACAAGGCATTATTGCCAGATACAAGGCTGGACTGTGAATGAAATTATTGACTTCTGCTGCTATTGCACTTTGACCTTGACAGTAGGAGCCAGGAGAGGTGAATCCTATGCCTGACCCTGCTACTGGCTGGTTTTTGCTGTTCCACTTCAGTCCTCTGCATCACCTTGACATCAAGCCCAAGCTACGAGTGCTCAGCAATTCTGCAAGCTAGGCATAAGCTGTTTCATTTTGTGTTACATTTGCTGGATAGAGGTAATTAAAGCTGATGCCTATCTGTGTATTGACATGCTGGATGGGAGAGGAGAAATGTTGGATCTGTGTTGCCTTAACATGATGATAGCAAAACAGGAGTAAAGGCAAGTGGTAGGATAAAGATAAAAGGTAGGAGTAAAATGTGCTTCTGTTGCAGGAGTGTAAGAGTGCTGAATGTGTAGGGAGGTCCTTCTTCTCCTACCTTTGGCTGGTCCAGTCTAGGCTGAGTAACTGAAGAACGCTAACAAAAATAATTTAGGAATTGATGGGAGGGTGTAATGAATAATTCCATGCATTGGTGAGAAGGTAGGTTTGGTGAATTAGAAATAGTCCAAATCCCAAATTTGGGAAGGCTGGAAGAAAGAGTGAAGCTGAGAGACAATTACCATAGTGTGAGGAGATGGGAGCAGTTATGGAGAAGCCATGAGAAGGTGTGAGATAAAAACAAGTTAGAAAAAAGAAAGGGTAAAGAGTTAAGAAGGAGCAAAGAAAGTGAAAGAAGGAAAAGAGAAGTTATCAAAAGAAAACACAGAGCTGTGGAAGTAAGGAGGAGGGGAGAAGGAGAGTGAAAGCTCTAGATGATGAGGAAGGAGGAGGTACTAGTAGAACAATAAATCCCTGATGAAGCCATCCCCTGGGGCCTCCTAACTGCTCCCAGACCTCTCAGCCACCCCAGCTGCCGGTGGTCTGTGTCTACAGAACTGTCTTAATTTTTTTATCCCCATTCTGCCAACAGTGTATCACTGGTGCTAAAGAGGACTCAGCATATAAAAAAATCTGTAAAATTCAAGACAAATCAAAGTTTGAGGGGGAAAATGAGTTTAAAAGAGCTAGTGAAATTAGTAGCAAAAAATACTAAATAATCAAGGACTCTGAAATCATACAAATACTTAAGAGCCAAGAATGCAAAGAAAGTCCATACCGATTACTTATATATTCAGTATAACCCCACATATACATTTAATTCAGGTACAGTGACATCATTTTCACCTTGAATCTTATTTATACGCAGTAACAGTGTCTTGTTAAAATCTAAGTTGTACTACCTTAAAACAAGCCTATTGACTCTACCTTCTGGATTATTAAACATGAATAGTGGAGGTCCTAGCAATAAAAGAAGCATTATCTGAGTACAGGAAGTACTTCAAATATCTTTTTTAAATGTCTTTTTTTTTTTTTTTTTTTTTTTTTTTTTTCAGATTGTGCTATTTTGACTAGGATAGCTTATTGAATTATTCTACCATTTTACCTCTTTCCCCCCTATAAATCTATACATTTTTATATTTTCTGTAATTTCTTTGGGGGCTGTTTCCTTTGTAACATATGAGAATATTTTAATTTGGTTTTCTCTCCATTCCAATCATTTGGGGTTAAATTTTCTCTAATAGCCTAATCCCAGTCCAAATAAGTTTAATGAGAAAACTCCAATGTGATAAAATGGAACCACATTTTCCCTCTTAAGCCTGCACAGCAGACTTTTCTGGCATAATTGTGTCGTTCAAGGGTAGAATGAGGTGCGATCTGTGACTGGCATAAGCAAAAGCTTTCAATGTCGTTGCAGGTAAACTGGCAAAAATACCATATCGCCGTTTCCACCCTACTTTGGCAAGCCTGAGAAAAGTTATAGCACTGACAGTGGAGTTTTGTTGCTACAAGTTGCTTTTCCAGTGTAATGGGAGGATATTTCTATTCCAGCAAGGCCTTCCAAGTATGGGCCTGGACTGAATTACCCTCGTGTAAATTGAGACTAATTCTGCTGCAGTCTTGCAGCAAAGGTCACGTTCGCTCTTGGTGTACGCCGGTGAGCTGAAAGGTTGGCCGGAGGAAAGGCTGCTGCAACTCCGTGCGCTCTCCGAGCGAAAACAGGTCTCCTGCTTTCTGGCCAGGCTGCTGTAGCTCTCGCTTGAGAAGATGCGGTGTTCATAGGCAGCCATATTCCCAAAATGCAGAGCCAAGGCGCTCCAAGTGACAACCTCTTACAGGCATGCCCGTCTCACGTGCTTTCTGTTATGCCTCTTTTCTTTGATCTCCTCTGCCTGCAACAGAGAAGGAGATCAAAGAAAAGCTGAGCTCTGCCTCTTATCTCTGCACTCCTGTGTCTTTTCTTTCCTTTTTTCTCTTTATTTCTGACAATTGTAGGGGAAGCAAGACACAGAGGGAACTCCTCTGTACCAACCCCAGCCTCCTCCGACCCCAGCCCAGAGCGCTGCAAGGAGGCTCCTGCACTATTGCCTGAAGCAGTCGACCGCTGAAAAATGTTAGAGGTGATAAAAGCTAAGTTTCGTGGTTTAGCTTCACAGGACCAATATCTCAATTCTTATCAAGGACACAAGGGTGCAAGAAAACATTTAATAATGCCGTAGGCAGTTTCTTCTGAAGAGGCAACTGTAGCCTTAAAAAGTCCCAGTGATTTAGTTAATGAGTATGAAACCAGTACTTTTCTAGAATAATAAAAGAACTTCGGAGCTAATGGTATCGCACTTACAAAAAAGCAGAAAATACAGTCATGCTGAATAGCAGCTGTTCTGTGACAGCTGGAGGAGACCTAACCAAAGCCAAATCAGTTCAGATTTATCAATGTCAACAGTGTTTTGCCCTCAACTCTTATGCTTTACACATCTTTTCATATGTCTTTTCTCATTAGCCACATGGAAGAAACATTATTATAATGTTCCTACCTAGATGGTCTTGATCTTTCCAATTCTCCATTATCCATAACTTCCAAGTGAAAGAAAACAAACTTTGTAACCAGCACATTACCAAAAAAACCCCAACCACATTACTTTACACTAGTGAAGGATCCAAAATAAAACTTCACCACCTTTCCAACGACATGAATAAGCTTTTAAAAGAAGTCTGCTTTTTGGAGAGCTGGGATACACATATTAACAGAGCTTTTCTCTCCAGTGTACTGCTTTCATATTTTCAGTAGCAAATGAACTGAGACTTAAAATGAATGAGCTGTTTAAGAGTAATATGTCTCCCCTTGCACCTGCATACGTTGACGGCTATCAGTGGAGCTCCATAGCCAGAGTTTCAGTAGCACCAATTCTTGTACCGTGATTATTTTCTTTAGTAATGCATTTAAAAAGCACTAGCAGTCCACCAATGCTGCCACTCAGTATAGCAATTCATGCTAAGCCTGAGACATCCTTGTTTATCTACTTCACTGTTCGTCAGAGCAAACAAGCATCATGTGTAATTCTACCAACCTTATTTATCTTGATTTATGTGATTATGCACATGGTGCTAATTCTTGCCTTCAGCTGTGTTTGTTCAAATTACACACCCTTCCCTTAAAAATGCTATTGTACTTTTGGAGATTGATCTTTTTAATTCCATGTTTACATCCATTTTCATGCCGTTCAGTTGACTTCCTTTTTATATTTCTAGAGCAGGAGCACTTGCTATAGTAGGCGTGAGGCATATACACACGCCTTGAATCTATCTTGCTATCACTGTCTGTCTTTTAATACTCCTCCTGAATTTTTTAATCTGAAATATGAATAACAATTTAATGCCTTCTGGAGGGGGAGAAAGGCTTCCATAAAAAATATCATATTATATGAGTTGCATGGCAAAAGGATTTGTGATTTGAATTATTACTGAACCTCGCTGAGTATCCTTTCACAATCATTTGCATTTATAGTGCTCTAGGAATAGGGTCTTTATGTAACAGCTACGGCCTCAGAATCCTGTGGGTTTGGCTGTGGGCTTCCACAGCTGAGCTGTTTGTGGAAGTCAAAATGCTGGACTAGTTCAGCCTGAGCACATTAAGGATGGTTCTTCGAAAGCATGCTGACAGCCCCCATCAGTCCATTTTTTTTCTTTTAAAGATAACCACGTATTTCTTCATGTCTGCCAGCCGTTTGCTAACCGGTATGTATGTTAGCCCTAGCTGGTTGAATCCTTCAGCCGGTTTTGTTTCTCTGTCTAAGCTTATATACATCTAGGATGGCTGTGTGTGTTACGCTTGAGTTTCAGTCTCTCAGGCAATAAAGTATTTGTGGTCTAATTGCAAGAACAGCTGGGATGACAAGTCCTCTGCTTCTCTTCTGACTTCTCCATGGCCTTGTGTGTTCACCCTGCACTTAATTCAGCTCCTGAGGGGTTCAGTGACAAAACTCTTGGAGATCATGCAGGTAGACATCCACAATTACCTCATTGTTTCCAGTGCAGGTAGGTCCTCAGATGATTACCCTGTGGAGCAATTCCAAATCTACATCGCCTCATCCTCCCTCTCTCCATCCAATAACCATGTTGACATCTTAGCTATGAGTCTGCACTTATAGCTTAAGTTCAGTGAATTATTTTCCTTTTCTTAGAAGACTTTTTCAGTGTCACTGCATTCTTTGACTTATTCTGTAAAAGTGATCTAGGCCTTTTGATCCTGTGCTTACAGCCTGCATTGGATTTTACTGAAATGTGTGTCTTTTAAGTAACCCAGATCAGCCCCATATAGCACAAACATTCTTATGTTCTCTGTCATGAATCAGACATCTGGCCAGTTGCACCTTTCTTAATGAATACAGGACATGTCCTGCCCTGTCCTAATGAACAGGAAAGATCTCCCAGTTACTTACCTGGAAGGTGCTGGTGGCCACCTTGATAATATTTCGCAGTAGACCACTAAAGGAAGGGAAAATCAAGGCAAGGAACCATGGGCTTGTTAATAGTCATCTGAACCAGTAGTTAGATTTTTCTGGATAAAAAAATAAAAACTGAAAACTTTTGACTCAGTGTTTGTTTTTCCAGCAGTCATTTCTTCTCGCATTTCTTTTCACTTTTTTGATGAAATACTTAGGTGAAACCCCAATTTTCTATGCAAATGAGATAAATTGGAAAGTTTTTAGTAATCCAGACAATGAATAGTATTGCTTAAGGAAAGGCTTCTTAAGCCTCAGTGGAAACATTCCCAGAACATGCTAATTGCACATTTACAGTTACTTTTAAAGGACCTGCCCGTTAACTGATCCTTGGCCTCTTTAATATGGGCACCTTAATACAGGCTGTACAGGTGGACTGGTTTTTAAATTAGAATTTAAGAGAGAACTACATCAATTTAGTCTCAGTGAAATAGATATTACTTTTAACATTTCTTGTGTTGTCTCATGGTGTATTGGATTTGCATGGCAAGGTTTTGGTAGCTGGGAGGCTACAGGGATGGCTTCTGTAAGAAGCTGCTAGAAGCTTCCCCCATGTCTGACAGAGGCAATGCCAGACGGTTCTAAGACGGATCCACCGCTGGCCAAGGCCGAGCCCATCAGTGATGGTGGTAGTGCCTCTGGGAGAACAGATTTAAGAAGATGAGGGGGAAACTGTGCAACAGTAATTGCAGCCAGAGAGAGGAGTGAGAACACATAAGAGAACCAGCCCCGCAGACCCCCAGGTCAGTGCAGAAGGAGGGGAGGAGATGCTCCAGGCACCGCAGCAGAGATTCCCCTGCAGCCCGTGGGGAAGACCATGGTGAGGCAGGCTGTCCCCCTGCAGCCCAGGGAGGTCCCCGGTGGAGCAGATCTCCACCTGCAGCCCAAGGAGGACCCCACGCCGGAGGAGGTGGGTGCCCCCAAAGAAGACCATGACTCCATGGGAAAGCCTGCACTGGAGCAGGCTCCTGGCAGGACCTGCAGATCTGTGGAGAGAGGAGCCCAGGCTGGAGCAGGTTTTCTGGCAGGACTTGTGACCCTGCGGGGGACCCACGCTGGAGCAGTCTGTGCCTGAAGGACTGCAGCCCGGGGAAGGGACCCACGCTGGAGCAGTTTGTGAAGAACTGCAGCCTGTGGCAAGGAGTCATGTTGGAGAAGTCTGTACAGGACTGTCTCACGACCCCACGCTGGAGCAGGGGAAGAGGGTGAGGAGTCCTCTCCCTGAGGAGGAAGGAGCAGCAGAGACAATGTGTGATGAACTGACCCCAACCCCTATTCCCTGTCCCTCTGCGCCACTGATGGGGAGGAGGTAGGAAATTTGGGAGTGAAGCTGTGCCCAGGAATAAAGGGCGGGTGAGGGGAAGGTGTTTTAAGATTTGGTTTTATTTCTCATTATCCTACTCTGATTTGATTGGTAATAAATTAAATTCATTTTCCCCAAGTTGAATCTGTTTTGCCCGTGATAGTAATTGGTGAATGATCTTTCCCTGTCCTTATCTCCACCCACAAGCCTTTTGTTATATTTTCTCTCCCCTGTCCAGCTGCGGGGGGCAGTGATGGAGTGGCTTCAGTGGGCACCTGCTGTTCAGCCAGGGTCAACCCACCACACATGGATCCATCGTGCTAGGTGTTGCACAATTACAGTAAGAATCATTTTTATTGCAGAAAGCCTGGGAGACGCTAAGACTTCACTCTTGGAGCCAAGGTAGGAGACAGAAGATTTGATGCGAGTATCTCCTGCACAGCTGGCAGCCTGATCCCCAGGAAAGGCACCAGCCATTTAGGGAGTCACTTTAGCTATTTCCCCACCCCACTTCTTGGCCATAGCAAGCCTCAAAGCTGCAAGAGGGAGAATCTGTCTTCCATCTCTGCTCTTTCACACATTTTCTCCTTCTTCCCTTCCACCCTGTCTCCAAAAAGCCTGTATTCTAGGAGAGATATCTCTTGTACCGATGTACTAGAAGGAAGAGCTATGGGTTTGTTGGGGTTTTTGGAGGGGACAGAAGATTGCTTCTGCCACTATTCTTTTTGCACCAACCTAATTGCAGGGCAAATCTCCCTTACGGAAACAATGAAAGGCTCTGCGTTGTGAGCATCATGTTTGCAGCTTTACTCTTACGAGTAGCCCAGCTGAAGTCGATGCAAGCAGAACTTACACACGTAAGTGTTCACAGCATTGAGCAGGATAAAGACAGAAAGCAGACAAAGCAAAGGGGAGTGAGTTAGACGTACAAGCGCAGTGGTCAGGGTGATGATAGGCACACATGTTGTTAGTTCCTTTCCCCCTCCCTCCTGCCAACCACTAAAACAAGCAACATATGATAGGAGGAGGAGAGGGGTGAAAATCTGAAACTGTACTTGGAAAAAACACCCATCTGTAATGGATTCGTATTTCATAGGTCTTGTTTAGACTTCATTTACACTCTCGGAATGAATTTCTCCCTATTATGGAGCCCTGTGGCCCACTCCTCCTCCATTTCAGTGCAGTGGAGGGAAGTGGCGATAGTGTGAACTGCAGTGCACTGTAGTCTCATTTAGGGAGGGAGAAATATTTCTTTTGGCAAGCAGAGGTGTGCTTGTGCTCCAAGGTCTTCAGTGTGCTTAGTGAGGATGGATAAGTAATGATGCCTAAATTTGAATTTCATGAGATGGCTCAACTTTCTGGTAGGTGTTTCTCAGATTTGGAGCAAAAGCGAATATGTTTTCAATTTCCAGTGAAAACGAATTCTGAAAAAGATCAGTTTTAGTCAATTTTTATTTCACAATTTTGATTTAACAATTTTATTTTACTTCCGACATCATCTATAAAGCTTTCCAGAACCATATTACTGACATGCTACATCTGGTACAATATCATTGAAATCTTCCATTTTTAATATCTTAGTTATTCCTAAAGGATATTCTTATTCACTACCGATAAAAAACAGCTTCATCTCCTTTCCTAGATCAAACTCTCTCTTGTTTTATAATAAGACAGTATAAGAACCTGTACTTGAGGTCACAAATAAGTGAAGTTTCTCTTTACACTTACAGAGTATAAATTTAGTATACAATTTTGTGGAGTAAGAGAACATTTAAATTTTAATGGCTTTATTCTGAAACAAGGCTTCAAGCACAGATGTAAATAATTCAGCACTCAAAGGCCTCTGATATGCCATAATAGTTTCTTCTGTGCCTAGAACTTGTATAGGTAGACATGAAAGCAGATATTAAGCAGCTCTACCCATGACGGTGTCACCGCGAGGCTGAATGGTTGTAGTAGAGTCAAGGAAACTCCCTGTCTCTTTGTCTGTAAAATAGGGATAAGCTATTCAGAATGCTGTGATCCTCGAATAACAGATGATGTGAACATCTCTGTTGAAATACTGCATCATTAATTTTCCATTGCTCGTTTGTCAGCGTTTGAAGACACTTAGATCTTTTCAGACTTTAAAGCTACTAGCAGTACTGCAATTACTGTTTTAAATTTATTTTTAAATCTGCTTTCCTACCTTCTTTCAAGTCGTTTGCAACTTAAGCCTCAAATGCATTCTTACAGAAATAACTGATTATGTTTCCGGTGCTTTGCTTCTCCAAATAATCCAGTATTCAATAATTAGTTCAAACACAAGAAGAGTACTCTGTCCCCTTTGTATTTTGGAAGCAGGTTCCTAGATGCTGTTGCACTGTGCCATGTTGGCCATGAGCCTCCACTGCTCTGTAACCCACGCCGGCAATAACACCTTTGATCCCCTTGAGAAAAAAAAGGCAGAATTCGGAACTGGAAGCCTTTGAGAATCATTTTGTACAAAAGTAAGGGGGTATATGGTGAACATAGTTCTTGACTTACTGGGTTTCTGCAGTCTTTGCTTCAGATTTTAGGCATTCATAAGTGCTCCTTTCTATCTGAAATGACATTAAAAGCAATCGTTAGAGAGTTGGTGGACTTTTTCTAGACTTTGTCCTCCTATCAACAACAAGTAAAATTCAACTGATAGGAGATTGCTCATAAAAATGAAAATAGATGTAGACATATTTTTAAATGGGTACATTAAGGCAACTGTAGTTTAATCTACTTCTCCAACAGATATCACTCTAATAAGCCGTAAGGTTTCCTTTGAGCAAAGCTCTTCACACACTCTAGCAGTGAGCAAATATTAATGAAACACATCATCCTAGGAATGTCCATATTATCGCTTTTGTTTTAAAAGCTGTCCACAGTAATGAGCTCAACATAACCTTTTGCCCCGCAGATTTCTACAGAGTGATCCACCTGGCAAAGAGTTAAGTGCAGACCATAACTACACAACACAGCCTGTAAGTGTCAGCATCTTTTCCTTGCAAACTGTGCGTGCGTGTGTGCATGTGTGTGTCTGAGCGCATGTTTTAAAGACCTTGCCTAATCACACCTCACTTATTTTTAAGTAGAACATGTGGTTTAACTTTGCACCCACTTTTCTACTAGAAGACTAAATGTTAACACCCAGGGGCACCTGTCTTAGATTAGTGAATAGTTTACTACAAATGTTGGAACCAAACTGATGGGATTATACTTGGTTCAGAAACACAAAATTGAGTCACATAGGCTTTTGCCTTTTATTTATTTATTTATTTCAAAGTACAGAAGATGACACTAAAAACAAAGGGAAAATGTGTCTATAATGCTGTAGTTAAAAAACATCTGACAAGTTTTGCTGACATGTTTTCTGTGTGGAAGGATGTGAAAATCTCATGTCCACTTGACAAGAGCATTTTTGTCATTCCACAGTGGCAAAACAAGTGCAAAATGTGAAGTGGTCTGCACATATGGCCTTAGAGGGCACTGAGGTTTGGTGAGGGTCAACTTTTTTTGGGTCTGGGTAAATTTCATGGTCCCAGCTGTCCAGATGATTTGCAGAGGACACCAATATACTGAAGCAACCTGCTGTGAATCTTCATCCAAACAGGTTAATGCATGGCAGGCACCCTGTATGGTTCTCAACAACTTCACAAAAATAAAACAAACTTTCACCAACACTAACTACCTTGAGCTTTCCTCTTCTGTTCTTCTCTTTGACTGTATATACATTATATGATTCTCCTATGTTCATCTAAAAGTCTCTCCTTCTCTTTGTATATTAATTCTCAACAGTATTAACAAGGAAAGAATTCCATTTTTATGGACAGTGTGTTCTTTAGATGCTGAATTAGCAATCCAAGTACCAAGGTACTGCCATGATTGCATTTAATTTTTTTTACAAACATAATATTAAAGAGGCAACAATAGATTTCTTTCTTACTCCTTTCAACCACTGCCCAAATACACACGTGTATGTCTGTATATTTACGCATGCATTCATACTAACGCACACATGGACACACACATATGCACACTATTACTTTACACTTAGACTGTTAATTCCCTTTTATCTCTACGTGTGTCTCATAAATTATATTTCACTTGTCTGTCATCCATCTCTGCTTATCAATACCCCTCTTTGTCTGATTAGTGTTGTGTGCTGCTCTGGAGTAAACGTATGGAGGGGGAGAGAAAAAAAAAAGTGGAATTAATACAGGTCAATTGGTTGCTTTTCTTGATTCCTTCATATTGCCTGTTGCTTTGCCTACTGAACCTTTCTCAGGGTATTTTTGTGGTGTCAAATACTGCAGCAAGGTTTTGTCATTTCTTTGGAATGCGCACTGCATTGTTGCTGTAATATTGTTGCTGTCATGTTTTCAAACTTCCATTTTAGATGTCTTTGCTAATACAAATTGGAGTAATTTAAAAGGCAACTTACAAATAACATTTCTGCATTTTATTATTATCACTTAATTGCTGATTTGCAGACATGAATGGAGCAGCACCATCAAACTCCTGTCCTTTTTAACCTTCTAGTCACAAGGGACTCACAGTATTTCACTTCATGCTAAAAAATGGCATCGTTAGCTTTCATATTTGATTATCCAAGTACAGGCTACTTTTCTGATATAGAAAAGCTCAATGTTTGATTGCAGGCACACAGAAAATTAAGATACAAGGTATCAGCACAAAATTGGGCATTTTGAACCACAGTGTTGCACCTTATAGAGTTTGTAATAATACAGTAATCCTGGGAGATAGCCACATATTCTGCCCTGTGTCTTGGCACAGAACATTGTGGGGCTCTTGGTGACGAGCTGGCAGACACTGTCCCACCGGTAACTGGGAAGGGATGGAGGCTCCTGCCAGCTAAATTTATTTCCCAGAAATTCCTGCCACCCACCTCTCAACCGCCACTCCTCCAGCTGTCCCACTCCTCCATCACATTGCTGCAAACCCTCCACGGCGCCAGCAAAGAAGTGGCCTTTTATCCTAATTCCTCGTGCTATTTCGCTGCACATCTCTGTGCATGGCTGCAGCGCCCCTTGGGGAGCAGGTAGTGTGAAACCATTCCTTGCACACACTCCAGGCTTTCTTGCACCCATGAAAAATGCGGCATTAAGATGCTTAAGCAACACACCAGTCACGGTTTGCGTCTCCAGACACGACCCTTCTCAAAAGCATATGAGTGAAATGGTGCTTTATTGATTGCAGCTCTTTGATAGAAAAAAATAGTCACAAATAGACTATGAATGTCAATAAATACAGTATGGGAATTGTGAATTATTAGGGACATCAGGTTTCCAGCAGATGTTTTTGTCCCGTAACAGAAGCTGATTTAACAAGTCTGCTTACAGCTGGCCTTGGAGCCCCACAGAGCTGAGTCAGCAAGCCGAGGTTTGTGGGGCTGAATCTTCTCTTACCCTTCACCACCAGCCATACGAGTAAGCTTTAACGATTTGAGAGAGCACCTGAATTCGTGCTCAGCAGTGTAACAGAGAGTGTGCGGTGGTATCATGCTGGAGATGCTGAGGAGAGTGGTTAAGTTGGTAAATTTAAGATGCTGATTTCCTCCTGCTGGGGAAAGGCTCCCATTTCTTTGTGAAAACAACCCCTATGTTGAATATAGCTGGAGCTGCATTTGCAATAAGATGCCTGCCCTGCAGCTGTGAACCTGCAGGTGCATAAATCTCTAGCATTTATGATAAAATCTGTGTCATGGACGTTTTCTTACCACAGCGGATCAGGGAGAGAAGAAGGAGGAAAGGCTGAGGAAAGGCTGCTGACAGATTTGAGCTGCTTGAGAACACTGGCCACTATTTAAAGAAGGTATCCGAGTCCTGCTCTCCCTGGAGCTGGTAATAATTGTGCCTTTTGCTTCCATGGGAATAGACGCAAGGCCTTTGGCTGGCAAATGTTTGCATATAGCCCAAATCAAGTCATTAGTTGCCATGTGTCCAACCTGTATTTTAAGGCCCTCGAGCTGAAAAGTCCATTTGCATATTTATCCCAGCCAGGAACATGGTAATTAAGTCTGTGGCGTTGTACACAACCCCGAGGAAAGTCTGCAATTCAATAGTTCAGAAAGACTCCTGCTGATTTCAATGGGGTTTGGAGCAGTCACAAACTCGGAGGGTGTTTACTGGATCCCAGACAATCCCAGTATTTGCAAGAATGATTAAATTAACACTTCAAATTATCAACGCCTCTGTGATGTGAAAATACCAGCTCCACCTTTTAGACCAGAGAAAAAGCATTACAAAAGGGCTGAAGTTTGCTCTTTGATATGGTCCACTCGTATCGCTATACATCGTACAAGTACACCCAGCCCTTGTGCCTGCCTCGGCTCCCAGCAATGCAGATCATCCCTGCCTGCAGAGGGGTGGGAGAGCAAGGAGATGGGCTTGGACCTGAATAATGTACAAGGCTGTCATCACAGCAGGTAGGGGAAAATGATTACGCTGGAGTTGAACACAAAGGCTTTAGGTTGCCGTTAAAAGGACGATCTTGTTAAAAACAAACAAACAGCTACAGAGGCAGGATACTTGAGAGGTAGGCAAGTCTTCCCCACGGGGCAAAAATGTCTACGGTAGGAAAAAGACATTTAGCAGAAGTGAAAATCCTTAACTATGTTTCATGGAGATAGGCCAAAAACAGTTCCTGCATCTGGAGTTCTACTTTGCTAAAAGAGATATAACAATCCTTTGTGTAATTCAGAAAAAAACAGTATAAGCTGAAATTTCAACTGCGCCCATGACTGCAAGTGGGATTTCTTTTTTCAAAGGTCTGAATCACATCTAGTTATTTATTTAATTTAGTTAGTTAGTTATGTTTGTATTTTCAGGGACAAATATTTACCTGCTGTAAATCTCCAAAATCCTTTTGATATCAGTGGAGGTGTGCGTTGTCCAAGACTGTGCACTTCCACAGCATACTTGTGAAACTCCCGTCCTTCAGCAGCAGCCTAATGCACCACCGTACCTTCGGCTTGTCTGGTCTGCTTTAACCCCAGCATCTTCGATGCAACTGATAATTGTTTTATTGACATAAAACCATGGCAAAACCAAGAAATATTGCCAAATATGACAGCCATCTTAAAAGTAAATTGAAAATATCAAGCCTTTTGAAAGGTGGCTCTACCTTCAGCCAAGGTTTAGGTCGTTCTACCTTCAGCCAAGGTTCACGCACAGCCATGCCTACACCCTCGCCCATCTCCTCTCGTTCACTGGCCCTCAGATGGCCTTCACCGGCTCCGGTGGGCCACACAGAGGAGAGGAGGTTTCATGGCACATTGCATTGTTGGATGAAAAGGGGAGGGAAAAAGAGACCTTGTAGAAAGGGAAGAAAGACTGACCCAGAGGCAGCTAAGGACGCCTGGAAGAGACAAAGACGTTGGGTCTGATTCAAAACCCATTGAAGTCAACAGAAACATTTCAATGGGCCTTGGATCAGCCCTCTGCAGTGAAATGAAATGGAGAAATAATGAACAGTTTTGGAGACAAACAAATTGGGAAGTGGTGGAGGTAGATGGCACAGCTGTGTAGAAAAACGTGGTCTGGCAGGGAGAAGAGGGCCTGGGCAGTTGAAAACTCAGATAGGGGTTGGCAGCTAGCAGTGCTGGAGCTTGGCAAATGACCTGAAAATACTGAGAGAGATTTGCTTGCTTGTTTTTTGTAGCATGCAGTAGCAAACAAGACCCAGAGACACAAAAGAGAAAAGAGCAGCTGCCTGGCTGACCAGAAAGCAGAGTTACTGATTCCAGCCAAGGGGACCCATCCCAGGGGATTTCCCTTCCCCCTGTCCACTTCTTGCTGGTTTTAGCCAGGAGTTCATTTTTGGCCTCTGAATAACTTTCCCTAAAAATAATACATTCCAGGCAGGTCCTCTTGTAGCAAACTGTGAATGTGACCTAATAAATTCTCAACTGCTCGGCAAAACATCTAGGGCTTTTTTTTTTTTTTTTTTGCAAAAAATAACATTATGTAATGGTTTGCCATGTAACTGTTAAATCCAGATTGAATTCCAGAGCTAAACCAAACCAGCCTCAGATCCTGCTTCCTCATCCCGGTAGAAAATCCTTTGCCTAAGGTTTCTGGGAAATGGGAACATATAGAAAAAAAATCACAACAAACAGAAGTATGAATTTAATTACCAATACTATGCTCCAACCTCAAAGGGGAATGAGAAAGATAATTGCTTAGGGTCTCTGGGTGGAATCCTGTCCCCATGGCCAAGACAACAACCAGTCTAGCCAGCATCTCAATGACAGGAGAGCAATGTGCAGCGTGTTTTCTAGTGTCAGTGATTCTGCGTAGAGTCATAACAGGTAAGTGAAATGGTAATTAAAAATGGAAGGAAGTGCTGGCCGGAGGTGAGAACAGGTGGCACGGGGGGGACCTGCATTTTGTTGGGTATAAAATGGCAAGATAAAAATATACAGCAGCAATAAAAGCAACGTCCTCGTGGGGAATTTTTGCAGAAAGCTCCAGATAGAGAAATAAGAATCTGAAAGGGAAAGGTGGAGGGTTTTTTCCCCAAGCTGCATAAAGAAGCCTGGACAATTGAGGAAATGCAAACAGGTTGTTACGATAAAGCAAAACGTCCCGTGGGGAAACAGATTTGAAGTGGCAAATGTGCTTGCAAGGGATAAGTGTGAGCTTTTGAGAAGGAACCGCCGCAACAAAGAGTGGCAGGTATGGTGCTTTCTGATAGAGGAGGGCTGCCAGGGATTCCCAGTGCCAGGAGCCTGCCTGCACCACCACTGCTGACGGCCCTGCCGGGACGATATCAAGCCGCTGTCGGTGACAGCCGCGGGGACATCCCGCTTGCTGTCAGTGCGATGGGTTGTTAAGCTCAGAGACGGGAGAGGGGAGAAAAAATCTTGCTCTGGCTCACGGACCTCTCCATCAGTGGAGGTTAGAGGCGGCGTCTCTCAGAAACGGAGGGGAAACAGGCTTGAGGGTGACCTTAGCTGCAAACAGAAAAATAATTTGGACAGAAAAATCTTTTAGAGACAGCAGAGCCTCTTTGGTCCTATGCTTGGTTGGTTTTGGTAAATGGACACGCAGCATCTCTGAAATATTTCATCGGTGTTACAGATGGCTATCTTGACAGAAACGCATCCTCCTTTTAGCTTGGAAAGCCAAGGTTGATTTGGACTTCAAATTTACCTAGTGGATTTACCCTTTCCTTATTAAAAAAACAGACAGGAAGCATCTTAACTTATTTAGAAAGCAGAGAGACTTGAAGTGCTAATACATCAGATGATATTTCTCTTTGACTGGGAGAGGAGAGACTCCCTTCTCCTGAGGTTACAATTCCTTGCTGCCAACTTGCAAGTGATCTTTCCTTCATGCAAATAAAATGATACAGAGATATATCTGAAGACTCTGCTCTTGAGTGCTTTAAGCTACTCTGCCTTTCTTGGATGTGTTTGTTTTGGAGTTTTTGCCTGGTTTCCTAATCAATTTTGAACTTACTGTCTTATTTCATTCAGATAAAATTATCAAAGGCTATGGAACATTCCTCTTCCCCATAAAATGTCTTCTAGCGGGAGAATGGTATTTCGTCGTGCGATGATAGCTCAGATCTTTTGAACCTGTTCACTGATTATTTCTGTAACAGTTTATGAATTAGCATTCCTATGTTTGCTTCTTGCTGCTAAATTACTCTGCAAGTCAAGGACTATAAGAAGGTGCATTTTTATAGACACATAAACTGAAAATAGACTATTTTAGTATAATTCTATTAAAAATGCAAGCAATCAAAAGGCAAAAATCTGTAGGAATCATTCCTCTCACAAATCATTTTTGGACTAGTTTTAAACTGTGAGACACCAGAGGAAAAAAATGTCTCCCTGTATGTTTGCAAAACACCTACTTCAGTGCAAACCGTATTTTGACAGAAGTCTTTGATCTCTATCAGAGTGCAAATGACTAAAAATTAAACATGAGGAAGAGCATAGGGGAAAAGTATTCAGCACAAGCTAGACAAGGGGGGTCTTTTTCTTCTTCATATGAAATGTCATTTTAAATTCTTCCTCATAGACTGGTATTAGGAGACACCACGTTGGTACTGATCCTGCTTTGTCCCCCTCCTCCTCAGTCACCTGCAAGAGGAGATAGGCAGTAGAAATTAGATTAAATGATGTCAAGTGGGGCTAAATCCTCCGACTCTCGGGCATCCACCCACCCGTGCACGGCAGCGGTGGTGGGCGTCTGCATGGGGCTGCGCTTGACCCTACAGCCCTTGCGTTGCAGGCAGAAATCAGCATCCACGGAGGGCTCCAGCAATTCATGAATGTATAAATAAAGGAGATTACGGACATAACAGGGAAAAATAAGAAAGGACCTTTGATATCTAGGAAATAAACTGGGCTTAATCCACAACAGATTTAACACTTGGTGGCAATAAACTGTCTCTTGCTATAGCTATACAAGCGTCTTAGCTTATCATGTGTAAATCCCCCTTTTGATAGCAAGCTAATGAAAATACTGGTTGAATAATTTAATAACCCATTCCTCCCTGCTCATGAGAAGGCTCTAATGAGAATAAAACCAGTGTTATATAGGTGAAGGGCGGCAGGTGAACGCTTTATTCCCTGCCAACGCCAGCCTCTTCCCGCATTTCCACAGTACAGTAATGCCCTAATGTCCTGATTTACATTTATATCTTTCAGACATTTGTACATATTCTCAACTTTGAACAGTGCGCATGATTCAAACTTAGCCCATTTGTGTGTTTTGGCAGACTTGTAGTGTTAAATAGTAATTTTAAACAGTTCAATTAACACGTTTCTCCATTTTCTGTTCTAAGAAATATGAACAAAGGAGCAGTCCCATGAAGAACAGAAGTCCGTGTTTATGCTGAGAGCTTTCAGCTTCTAAACCTGCTCTACGGTCCCATAAAAATGTCACTATTTAACACATACAAATTTAGTGACATTCATATATTTAATATTAAGCACACACTTAATTTCTTTACTGGATATAGCTTCTCACCTCCTTGCCAGCTAGAGGTCTTGGAGATCACGCTTTTTGGCTCCTCCGTGCTCAAGGCCGTGTAGGGAAAGCAGAAAATCAACACAGTCCCATTGGCACAGGCTGCGTACCCTTGCAGCAGAACAGGACAGGCTGGCTTGGCAGAGCACTGCACAGATGCACGGCAGCTAACCCAGCTTATCGGCTTGCTTTGGGTATCTCTGAATGTCCATGCGCGGGGGCGTGGAGACAGCCCCTTAGCTTCAAGGGATATAATTTGCCATATTCCTTCGATGGCAAAGTACTGGTCACAATATTTTTTAAAATGCTGTAGAAAATTAAAATATCATTTTAAAAGGCATGTAACAATAGCTTGTTGGGATACTACCTATCTCTTCATTATTATAGGTCTATCTTTATAGATTCAGCACTTTCAGTGCTTTTATTTCTAATGGAGTATAAAAAATAATAATAGCTTTTAGGTGTTAAATGCTGGTTTTAGTCCCTGGCTCACAATGAGAGCTTTGCAGGAGGATTTGTTCAGTTCTTCTTCAAATTGCTGCAACATTTCATATTGCAG
Source organism: Haliaeetus leucocephalus (assembly GCF_000737465.1). Lineage (NCBI taxonomy): Eukaryota > Metazoa > Chordata > Aves > Accipitriformes > Accipitridae > Haliaeetus > Haliaeetus leucocephalus. The sequence goes on along the minus strand of NW_010972887.1, from coordinate 439,320 downwards.
AGCAGATTTGAACCAAATCGAAGTAACGGGGGCTAATGGGAGAATTCAGACCTCTTGGTCTCAGTAGGAAATAGCCGTAGCAAGGGGCTGGTTTGTGCCCTACATTCTGGTGTTACTGCTCTCCACAATGCTGCAATGGTTAAACTTTCTGGTGCACGAGAGCGCAGGTAACCGCACACAAAGCACAGGGTGTAAAACAAATTCTCTTGCTGATAGCCATCTGGAGATCACAGACTTCAGCTCACTCCGACTTATTTTTAGGCACCAAGCTTCATAGTCTATAAGGGCAAAGAGAGGGGAGTAAAAATAGGCCAATTAGTATAATTTCTAAAAAAAATTCCTTAAAGATCTTGAGCAATTGCAAAGGTGACTTTAAAATTTAAGAGGAATGAAAAACAAATGGGCTGGGTAGGAAATTTGGGGCCTCTAAGAAGATCACTTAGCCAATAAATTGCCTTTTTTATTTGAGTATCTTTGAAGTAGCCTCCCTGGAGGGACTATCTTAAAGCTAGCTTTAGTTAGTAGCATTGGGTTGTTAATGGCTTCCGAATGTACCTTCCCTATTTTCTAATCTTACCGTAGCCTCTTACCTTCCCTGCTTGTTTTGTTATATTTTCACTCTTTGTTTGAAGAACAAAATTAAAACCGTGAAAAGTTTTTTTGTGTAATCACAAGGTGATATGTGACATTATTTCAGACTTGCCATGGTCTGTTCCCGGTTTGTCACACAGACGCACATTAGTTCGTCTGCAGCAATGTGAATTTTAGGGAAAGATTTCAGTCCTGCTTGGAAATCTATGTGTCATCAACTCATTGGACATCTGGTTTCAATTTACAATGTATCTGCCTGAGGGTACATATCACCCCCAGAGTAAATAATAATAATAATGTTAATAACAATAACAATATCTATAATATAGTAATAATAGATGTAAATGAAGTACACGTTCTTGAGTTTCCAATGCGGGAGAAAACAAATTAGAAAATGAATTGCCTGGAGGTTTACATTTACATTGCACGGATGGTTTACATTTTAAGCAACATGAAAACAGACTGCCTTCAAGGAAGACGACGAATATTTTGGGAAGATGTATTTAAACTGGAGATTTGGGGAAATGTTAAAACCAGATGAACTTTGTACACAATAAAAGTGCTAGATCAAGTAATTTGGTTCAGGACCAACTGTGGGTCTAATCATACGAGTAAAATCTATATTTAAAATCAGGGATGGGTAAATGTCTGCAATCCAATGGGGAAGCAAAATGTCTTCTGAAGCTGAGTGCGGATATTTACTAACCAAGGTTAAAAGAAGGTGGCTGGGTGGAATTGCATGTTTGGGGAAATTTTTAGACTGTCTGGCATTCCCACTTCAGTTTGTTTTGTAGAAAGAAAAATCTTTCATGGAAAAATACCAGTCTGAATACCAGGAAGTGAGAGAGACAGAAATTAGTGAAGACACCAGTGATCATAAACTCGCTCACATTTTATACTTTTATTCCAAAAAAAAGAGAAGCAGGGGCAGCTCTACTACAGCCTCCGCGAGAGTCTGTCGACTGCAGCTTTCACCCAGCTGTCAGAAGTGCAGGTTCAAGCTGCTCCTCCAAAGCAGACACAATTGCAACTTGAACCTCTGGGTCTCATCTCCTGGGCCCTGACTACGTGGCTGTTAAATATTCAGGCATGTGTTTTCCTTCCTCTTGTTTTTCACAGAGAACTTCAAGAGGTCTCAAGGTCCCCTTCATGCAGACCATGACGTAGAAACCACAGGAGTAAAATTCCCAATTCACAGCAAGGCAGAGAGCAGCAGCAGAAACTGCAATAGCAGCTCTTCCGTCGTTGCAGGTCATTGGGAGTCACTGGGGAGGGTGGACAAGCACAAAGGCTGGTAAAGAACAAATGCCTTTGGGTGTCCTGGCTTAGAGTGGTTGAGCATTGCTTTAGAAGATGGTCAGGAAAAGTAGTAACTGGGTGGCATGAGGTGCTGCTTCTCAGAACAAGTCTTCTGCTGTGGGATACAAGTTTGTTCGTGAAGTGAGACCCTAAGTAGCACTGTGATCGTAGTATGAATAAGCATGACATGGTTTTTAGGCAGTTTATACCTGGATGCGTACGCATGTAAAAGGAAAGGGGAAAAAAATTAAAATATTTATTGCCATTGAAATATAGCGAAGGGAAAATTTAGGAAAGGAAATCAACTCAGAATATGTTTAAAGAAATGCTGACAGAACCATGGATAGTGTTCACATTTCACTGCCAAGTAAAATTACAGAGCAGGAAAGCTACCGGGTGTCCTGGTTTTGGCTGGGATAGAGTTAATTTTCTTTCTAGTAGCCAGTATAGTGTTATGTCTTGGATTCAGTATGAGAAGAATGTAGATAACACACTGATGTTTTCAGTTGTTGCTAAGTAGTGTTCAGACTAAGTCAAGGATTTTTCAGCTTCTCATACCCAGCCAGCGAGAAGGCTGGAGGGGCACAAGATGTTGGGAGGGGACACAGCCAGGGCAGCTGACCCAAACTGGCCAAAGGGGTATTCCAGACCATGTGGCATCATGCCCAGTATATACACTGGGGGGAGTAGGGCTGAGAGGGATCGCTGCTCGGGAAGTAACTGGGCATCAGTTGGCGAGTGGTGAGAAATTGCATTGTGCATCGCTGTTTTGTGTATTCCAATCCTTTTATTAGTATTGTCATTTTATTATTGTTATTGTTATCAGTATCAATTTCTTCCTTTCTGTTCTATTAAACTGTTCTTATCTCAACCCACGAGTTTTACCTTTTTCACTGGGGGGGGGCGGGAAGTGAGTGAGTGGCTACATGGTCAAAAATCTATTCAAGCTAAAGGAAATATAATTTGAAAATTAAACTTACCTAAGTGAGGCCAAGAAGGAAAGGATTCTGGAAGGTGGGAATATATGGTGCCATCTCTGAGAACTGCAAGAAAATTGGGAAAAAAGTAAACAGATCTTGAAATAAATTGAGTGCTTCAGAATAGAAGATCACTTTCAAAAATGAAAACATGAATAATTATAGAAAAAAGATGAGAACCAGAGTAGCATTTGAGGTCCTTTTCCATGACACTGAAAGATTAGTATCTACATTGCCATGATCCTGTACACGTCATGAAGTTTAGACATCATCAGAGACAAAATACCTGAAAACAGAACACATGAAGAACAATACAAACAGGAAATGTCCTTGATCCAGTCAAATATTTAGTTGGCTTTGGGCAAATTAAGACCAAACATTAATTCTCCAAGAAATGATGCAAATGTCTTCTGGAAATGAAACATGAAGCAGAATAGCTGTAAGTGAATGTCATACTTTGCCAGATACCTACTTATAATGGCTAGTTTAGACATACAAAAAAACCTACTGAGATAATGTTGGGCATCCTGAACTAGTTTACCTTCAAGAAAAACATAGGAGGAAAAAAAATGCAAATAAGTATATTTTAATCCCCCTATGAGAATATAGAGGTATCACTTGTAAAAATTAATTGATTTACTGTACTATAGCTAAGGTATTTGCAAAGACTTAAACAAGAGGAGATGTGGAAAGACCCAATTAAAGACACTTAGAAGTCTGGATTACCACTTTGTGTGTAACTGGGAACTGTGGAGGTGACAGGACCGTGGAGGAGGTTGAAAGGTCCCAGTCTCACCAAGGCACGGTTCTGGAATGGGACCACAGTTGTGGAGAAGGGCTGGTGTTATTCATGTGATGAACACAGAAATTAGGCAGCCAGGCCTGGCAGGGAGGTGCCTGGGTAGAGTGCCTCTGGGCAGGTCTCACAAAATGAGGAAATCGGACAGTATTCTCTCAGATGAAATTCCACTTATTTACAAATTCATTTACGCTAGAAGTTACAAACTAAACTATGTATCCGCTCTTCTGGAATCTGAATTTCTTGTGTCTTTCTGAGGGAAATGATTTAGGCATCACTGTGGACAGCTCAGTAAAGACATCTGCTCGAATTCAATATGTAGCAGCAGTCAAAATTGTAAATTAGATGTTAGGCTGCATTAAGAAGTGAATGGCTATAATACAGAAAATATGGTACCATTTATAAATCTGTGAAACAGACCTAGAGACTGAGAGCTTTCGGTTTGTTCTCTTGATCTTAAAGAAAGAAAAAGAAAGAAAGAAAAACCAGAAGTCTCAGGTGGCAACAAGGGATCATAAGAGTTACAATGAGGAAACATTTAAAACTGGAGTCCTTGGAAAAGAGGCTTTAATTTATAAAGAGGAAAAAACAAGCATGCAGGTAAAGGCAGAATCATACACCGTAATGGAAGCTCAAATGAAAATCAGATATTCTCATTTTGCTTTTTTCTACAGAAGCATTTCTATGGTATTTGAAAGCAAGGCATTTCTAGTTAACAAATGCAAACTTTAATAATTCTACTTTATATTAGAGATCAGCTAGAGCTGCTGACATGAGGACCGGTATTTCAAATGTTTTTGGTCATTCAGTGTTTGTAACAGGAAGAAATGTTTCAGGAAAACTTCGATTCTTCTCACTTTTAACACTTTTCACGTTTCTAGGGAAATTCGCAAAAGGCTGATTTGTATAAGTTCAAAAACTCTCTTTAATTAAAAAGCCATCTTTGTGAATGCAAATGAATACATCAAAAACTCTCAGAAGTCCACACAACTAATAATTAATCTAGATTTCAAGGACTCTCTAACACTATTACATCATGAATACCTCCCTCATTCAAGAATGGGCATCCTTCTAGCAATTAAAAGAAAAAGTTAGAAGATAATTAGACACAATTCTCATCACAATATTTTACACAGGTATATGATTTTGAAATTAGGTCAAGGGAGGGAGGGAAAATGGTGTTTCATTACAGAGGCTCTAAGAAGCAGAATTACCTCATCATAACTTCCAAGTAATCTGTTTTTCGAAGTTGTCATTGTAATGAACCACCATTGTTAATAAATTAGGAAGCCAGGGAAAACCTTACAGTGTATGGATAAACTGGGTGCAGTCTGACGTCTGTCTTTATCAAAAAGGTGCCAATAAAATTGCTGAAAAGTTCATACGTTACAAAATACGCAGACAATACATTGCTTATATACTGTGGTGATGGGCCATATAGAAAAAAGCTGATTGCTCCTTAAATGTCTCATTTAAACAACAGCAATTACAGAATAAACCTTGGATACCAAAGCAATTATGTCAAAATATATCAAAGTCCTTGCACTCCCTGAAATAATAGGGGAAGGGATAGATGTAATTTATTTTAATGGACCGGCAGAGGTAATAAAGAATTGTTTAATGTCATTCTTCACAGATTTAGATCTTTATGATAAGGTTTTTATGAAATGGAATATATAACCCAAATAAAGTGAAACCAGATTTAAAGAAATTGCCCATCAATAGCACTTTCACAAGTTTGGGGTTTTTCCCTTCAGTCTGGGTTTATCTGTTCTTAAAACCAATTGCTGAAGCTCACACAGCCTTACAGTGATGGTAATAATAGCTACTACAGCCAGATCATTCTCTGAGTGATCAAAAGTTATTTTCTATAACTGATAGTATGGTCTGGTGGAAGATAATATTCAACAGCCCAGACAGGTCTCAGGAGTACTGGCATCACAATTCTGCTCCTGATTTTGTTACTGATTTGCTGTTTGACCTTAGACATGGCACGTGAGCTAGTATTAAATCAGTGTAACTAGTACCAAGAAGACAGAGTTTCACACAGCTTTAATTAATGTCTATGAAGAGCTTGAAAAAGCCCTGATGAAGCCTGCTAGGCTTTCTAGAAGTCCAAAGCATTATTGATTAAATACTCTGAAGTTTTGACAATATCCAAGCAAAGGTGAATATACATAGATAACAACATTTCATTTATATTTGGGGTATGTTTTCATCAGAAAGAGCATTTAACTTTTAATTTTGATATTCAGAATTTTTAAATAACATATTTCTAAGATAAATATTTTTTTAAGTACACAATACTCATTATACTGTGTGTATAAACATATATTTACTGCATTCTGCCATTTTATCTATGAACATCACATCAAAATTTGGAGGAAAAAAATTAATTTCCTGTTCTAAAGGAACAGTTTTAAAACTCTTCTCGATATTCCACTGCATGGTCATCCTGCTGAGCATTTAAGAGATTTCAGCAGTAACTTGATAGGGAGCTTTTTGTATGAGCAGCTCAAAGATCTGTAGGGCAACCTAGCACGTGACAAGATGAATATTAAGTCTGTTAGTGCCGAGTGTGTCATTTCCTAGGGCTGAAAGCAAAACTGTTTCTGATACTTTATTGAAAAATCTTTTAAAATCTCTGCTGTGATCTGGTCTAGATTGCAGTGAGGTCAATGGGAGGATTCCTAAGTGACTTACTGGGGCTGAGTCTTTGGTAGCGAAAAGCTAAAACCTCTAAAGCCCAAGGAGACCTGAAGAATCATTCTCCCTGGCTTCACTTTCAGAGCTGCATTTGCTGGCAAGCAGTTGCATTTATCAATCTGGAATTTTACTACAAGCTCTAGGCACATGGGGGGGTTGGTTTTAAGAAGCCTCGCAAAGCCAAAGACATACCGCAGCATCAAGGGGGTCTGAAGAAGTGTGACCAAGCCACCCTGACACTAATAACCAACAAATTTCGTGCAGCCTGGGTCCTCATACGACAACCTCTGTGTCTGCTCATGCTCCTGGAGGGACCACCTTTCCTGTGCCCCCAGCAGACCAAAAGGCTGTGTGTGCAGGCACGGCACAGACATGGGCAGAGGTCCCCACTAGCAGCCACGCAGGGTATGTGAGGTCCCTGCAAGGGCTTCCATTGGAGTAGTTACCACGTACAGAAGACCACACTGTCACATCTGCCACCAGGTCTCTCTAAGCCAGCTAAAGGGATGCCAGAGGTATTCCTCCCCGCTGCAGATTACCTTGAGTGTGCAGACACCGATGATGGCAATATCTCCTTGACTCTCAAACCGCACCCTCCACAGCCTTCCCAGGGAGAATGCTTGTTGAGCAGACTTCACCTTACGTATTTTCAAACATTTGGCAAAGACTGGCTAATTAACTTTCTCAAACACTGGTAAGCAAAGCAAGCGTCATTCCTTTCTTTTAAGAATTAGTGCTATTCCCCAAAAAAAGAGGTTTCAGAGTTGGAATTCTAGCACTACTTTCCTGACTTATCCTTCTGCTCTTTGTCTCTGATGTGCCCTCTAACAGCTCCCTATCAAGTCAGAGACAAAAATCTCAACCAACCTCTGCTCCTGAGCTTCTGCTCCTGACAAGGCAGCACACGTAGGCAAGCCGCCTTACAGACGTGCAACGATGAAGCTGGATGGACCAAACATACGTGATTTCTTATGAGTGCTCCTTTGCCTATTTTTGCTTCAGGGATTCTCTGTTGAAGACCATTAATGTTAAGGAGAATAACTTTAGAAAAAGCACAGGGTGTCACACAGGGCAGGTTGGTGAAACCTCTTGCTCAGGAACTAGCAGGCATCCAAGCTGTTAGGCTGTATGAGCAAAGAGATTGAAACAAATTCAAGTTTCTGGGAGTAATAATTGTCCTATACTTAAAACAGTTAATATAAGTAGCAGCAAAGCTCCTTTATGGAACCAAACAGCTGAAACAACAGCAATCTCCATCCCAAACACAGTCAAGTTTTACAACCCAAAGGAAAGGCAACCTCTGGAGGGGATTTCACTGACATTGTTCACGAGCACTTTTGTGTCTGTATGAGATGAAGGAAATACCAGAGCAGCTGGAGAAAAGGAAAACAGCAGACTCAGAAGCATGTTAGTGTCCAGAGAACAAGCCAACAGAGAGAGTGTTTAGGACCAGTGCTGGCTCAATGAGGTGATGAAGAAGTTGTTGTTGGCGAGACAAAATGTTATTGAAGCCCGAGGTGTAACAGCTGTCCTTCATTTCAGATAGCCATAAAGAAGCAGTTACAGTCACTTATGAAACTATAGCAGTCTCCAAATCAAACCCAAGAAACATGTCATCACCCAAAAAGCAAAGGCAAGTGCCTGGACATTCAGGAATGTGAATCATGTAGATAGAAAGGTGTGTTAGGGTGAGGAGAGGGAAGCAGAGGACATACAGAGACAGAGCAGAAGTCAAGCACAAAGTCCAGAAAAAGGGAGCGAGATTATTTGCCAGAGTTCAAGGTGGGGGCTCGAGGCATAGGCTAAGGAAATATCTCATACTGTTTGATTTCTTTGTGGTCAGGAAAATTAGACTTTATCAGCCTTCAAAAGTATGCAAATTTGTACGGAAGATGCTCCCAGTGCATCCAGTTTTTCCTTCTCTCTAGAAAAATCTTATTTTTTTAGCCAGCTGCTTGAATCCAAAGGAGGAACCATGTGCATTATTCAGAGAAAGCTGGCTGTGTGCTCATCTTTTCTCTCGCTCTTGATCCTAATAAGGCACGACTCTATGACACTGAACACAGAGAATGCAGAAATATGAATCAGCATGATGTCCTGTTCTGGGATATTATAGAAGAACTGCAGACACCCACAGTAAACTTTGAGACCCACAAGTAGTTACTTCACATTTTCAAAGTCTTCCCTCTACTTGAGAAACACAAACCTGAGGAATCTGTAGAAAGATTCCAGTGAAATCAGTTGCTCATTAACAGCAGGAAGCAGTATGCTCCGAAAGAAACCAAAAAAAGTCCATATCTAGGTCCTCCCCAAGAGCTTATCTTCCGCAGGTAGAGAAGCAGAGGAAAAACCTGTAGGAGACATTGTGGGAATGAAAATCTCAGCTCCCTGTTACTCCCATGTGCTCCACTTCAGCATCTCAACCAGCAGCATAAAAGACTTCATGATCAAAAACTTTAGATATCTACCTTTATTTTCTCCTAGGAGTCTGGGTAAGTTTGCCGGGAAACTTTGAATGGAGTTCTGTGGGATTTGGATCAGGCACTCACGGAAAGGGCTGAGGAGAGGATCTTGGCAGTTTCAGTGTATAAGCACTAGGATGGTAGTCAGAACAGCCAGGAAATGAAATGGAGTAATGATGCACCTAATAACTTACTGAAAATTCTGCAATAGGGAATAGAGCCAAAATCTCAGTAGAGATGTGAGCCTTTATTTCAAAACAGAGCAAGAAGCCTCTTGGCAAACTTCCCAAATGCAAGGTGTGCAGCTGAAAGCATTATTTCCAAACAATTCCATTCCAGAAGTACAGATTGAATGGAGATTATCACAGCTACCCCCAAGGCATGACTAACCAGGACTGGTGGGGTAGATCAAGCTGGTGAATTGCTCTAAAGACTGACATTTCAATAGCGTATTGGGTGATAAGGGCCAGATCCTCAGCTGGTGTTGGCAAGGGCAGCTCCGGGGACATCAATGGAGTTGTATCATTTTATGCCAGGGGAGAATCTGGCCCATGGTATGCATGCAGAGATGATTCATGGTTTAATACCAGGTAACACAAGGCACTGTCAGAAAGACTTTAAACTAATATACTGCGATAATCTAATCTTGTTGTCTCAAACACAAACCACTTCATCAACCTCAGATTAAGTCAGTATGGGCTACGTCTTCCCAGCCCTTTAAGAGGAAAAATGCAGTAATTTACCATATGGTTATAATGTGAGGGTCACATGGAAAGAACAAAAGTCTCTCAATATATATAATCTTTTCTATTCTAGAAGTTTTGGGAAATGACGCTACTGTCAAGAACTATTTGTAAGAAAGGTATAAAGAGGGGGTATGAAGAAATAGTCATTATTCCTCAGTAACAGTAAAAGTTTTGCCAGAATATTGCTATTGTTCAGCCTGTGATACATTGCCATTTCTAATATTGCTTCATTCACTTTTTCATTTTACGTCTTTCATACAAGCTTGGAAGTCAATGCCACAAGTCAGTCTGTAGCTATTTGGGTCAAACCAGAATCCCGGAATATTTGGCCTCTTCCTTTTGTGCAATCTTACATTGCACAAGAATCTCTGTCCTCCCAACTTCAGTAACTAAAATTTTGGGGCAATTTTCACATCTTAATAGCTTTCTCAGATTTTAGTCAGGTAGTGGAAGGTTATTTTTCTTTATCACTGGGAGAGTCTTTTTTCGGAAGCCAATGCTAACTCAGCTGGTTGCTGCTGGAGAGATTTCTGTTTCAAAGACGTCTAGAACAGACTATTGCAATATATTATTTCAAACTTTTTCTGATAAGCCCCTAAATAAGCTAGCTAATAGCCATAAAAATTAATAAAAGATAGCTGGAAAAAGGAGTAAAATATGCTATTCTTCAGGTGGTTAACACAAAGTAATGGGGTTGTAGAGAAACGTGTAGGTTTTGCTTAGGCAGTTATTAAAACTTTCTTAATATTTATCTAAGTTTAACACAATCTAAAAATCACTCCTCTGTTTCCTTGCACTTATCTATAACCAAATTTGTAAAAATTCAAAGCAATCATGTATGACAATGGCTGTTGATAAGACTTTTAGGCAGATGCCATATTCCACCAAAGCTAATGAGTGCCCTTCGCTTGATCTCATTTGGCTTTGGGATGCTCCACTTACCTTTTAATCAAAATCTTGTAGTCATAATTGAGCTGTCTTGGTATTGGAAGCATTAAAGGTGTGTCAAGACACTCTCCTACTAATCCAGGAAGGGACAGACTTTTCTGAATCCCAGAGACACTTAATGGTTTATGGGACATGACTTTACTCTAGGTGTCATCTTTTAAATAGCAAGTAAAATTAAGGTCTGGCCATTTGTGATTATAAAAGATCATTAATTTCATTAAGAATTGAGGTGCTCAATTCCCTTGCATCTAATTGAATTGTGCTTAAGTTACATTTCTTTGTTTTTCTATTATTTCCCGCAAAAGAGTGACTCAGTCTGATATTTAACCTGGAGATTAAACGATGGGGCATAGTAGCTGTAAAATGGACAGAGTCTTAAACCCATGTACACATCTTGCACAGCACTGGGTTTTTAAGTGTTTCTTTGAATTCGTTATTTGTTTCTCTGTGATTATACTGGCTTAATCACGTATCGCATGATATAGGATTTATTATCTGTATGTACATACATCCCTATGTAGGTAACATATATTTCACCATACATCAAGAATAAGACAAGACATCCAGAGTGGGTCCAGTCTTTGTTACTCACATTGATAGGTGCATCCATTTTGTTCTTTGAAACATCCAGATAATGAACATCTAAACTGAAACAGATAGATCCTAAGTTAAGGGACAAGCTATCAAAGTATTTCTCAGCAACTATACATGAATCTCTAAGAAAGAGACAAAATCCTTAATAAATAAATAGTAATTATAAATAACAAATTTTTACATAATATTTCAGCTTTTTCAGTCACAAGAAAAAACATTTATTAGGCACAAGAGAAACCCATTGTGAAGGAGTCTTTAAAATAATAGACTACTACTTCTAGGAAGTAGCGCTTACTCAAATTTGTTCCATTTTTGAACTTGTAACCTTTGTAGCGATGAATGCAGTGATATATAACAGACTGATCTGGCAACTCTAACTCATGCGAGTCAAAGGGACTACTTGCATGAGTCAAGACTGCTTGTTCAGGTCCTTAGTGCCTCAATTTAGTAACCCGAGGAGAATGTCCTTTATATTCCATCTAGGGAAATGTAGAGTATGTGCAGGTGTGCTCTTCCAGGACAAAAAAAGCAGTAAATAATTCTGACAAGATAAAGCCAGAGATAAAATTGCGAGTTCTCTTCTGATTTGTGCAGCCATTAGATATCTTAATTTTATCATGGAAAGAGTTGAATATGTAAGTATATGCTGGTTTTAATTGCAGGTTAACTGATTGTACTGTCTTTGACATTTAAAAAAAATGGAAGACAAATGTATACAATTATCTGCAGAATTAGTAAAAAGATTTAGACTTGAGGCTGAATTCTGGCTTGTTATGTGTTGAGATAATTTTTTTCTATGGTTACCAAGAACTTATCTGCATTTAGAGTGACTAAATCACTCATAATCAATTTGTCATCCAAATTCTGAACTCCTTCCTCAATACAGACACTAAGGAATCAAGATGAGTTTTGATTTAATGATAACTGAATAAAGGCAGTGTACAAAGGATTTGTCATAGGATTTGTTCCCCTTTGAAGAAATACCTGTAACAACAGCCTTTACTACCTTTAATATACAGGTACATCGGATTTCATGTAAATCAAGGTGAAATGTGCCAATTTACTTATGTAGAGGAGTAAAATTACATTTATCATCAGGTAGTTGAGTAGGATATACCCAGCCTTCCACTGTGATAGTCCTAAGCACATTTGTAACAGTACCTTTTTCTACTCAAGGAGAAACTCATTTCCTTCTGTTATTTCCAGGCAACAAGCACTCTACTACACCACATTTCAAGACGACAGTTTGGGATCTGGCAACTGGCATGGTGCTCATAGTAAATCTGGCACTGAACAGCACTGAGGTCATTACTGGGGATAAATCCCTCCATTGAAGCTGGAAGTTGGAGAAGATTTGGACAGATACCACAAGCCGAGTAAGTAGCAAGGAGCACTCAACCATAGGAAGGTGACAGGGGTGATTATGGGTGTGCAAACTCATAATCATAAACAAATATCCGTTTTACTTCACATGCCTGCAACCAAGACTGGAGATGGTTATTATAAAAAATAGATCTTAGGAAGTGGACTGCAAAATGCCTGTTTATAGTATTTATAACAGATTTGATTTCACCTTGCTTGTTTTCCTAGGCTATATCATGAACCGCTTAACTGCCTGTGATGATGAGTTCCTCTCAGTAGCTGTCTGCCTGATTTCAGCAGGTCTAATACTTGGTGCAATTCACTCTGCTAGCACGTACTGGTCAGGCAACTGTTTCTCTAGTGTATGACTTGGTTGCCATGAGGTTGCAATACCTCTTTTAACCATTTTGTTTTTCTCAAAACAATTAGTAATATATTTCCAAGTATCTCACTAATTGCACTCCTGTAAGGCTGCAGGATTACATTCCTGTTAGACTTCACATGAAACTTCATATTCTTCAAATATTCCATTTTTATGCCTGTTTGGATTGTGTCAGTACTCTGGCAGTATTGATAAGCAAATATGATTGTAATTTAGGCCTCCTCTTGTCATTGATGCATGAGAGATTTACAAGCATTAATAGGAGTTAGGATGTAAATCCCTTGCTCGACAATAGCAGAGAATAACCCCCTTCATATAGATTCTGATGACCTATGAACTAAGGGTCAAGTGGGCCATGCTACAAATTATCTGACAGCAACAGATGCCAAAGTCTTGGGAGGTGAAAAAAATAACAAAAAACTCAGGACTATGAAATGCTCAGTGCATTTTCACAAAGAAAAAGCAACAGCAGCTCTAACTTCATGCGTCAGCCAGTGACATAGCCACAAATTATAAAGGAGCAAAACAAAGATTCTTTCTTGCCTGGCAGCAACCTTCCTTCTTCCTCCAAAAATACACAAAAGCAGCTCCAAAATAAATAGTCATCACAATTAACTACCTACCCAGACTGAGGGCTGCGCAATAAATCTTCAAAGTTTTCAAGTGCATTTTCAGTGTAAAGGAACTTTTGAAGAGTCAAGCAGCAGAAACCACAAAGTATGGCAATTCTGCAAATAAATGATGTTTTCATAACTCTAAGATAATCGGATTAGTTCTCCACTCATTTGCCTCAAGTTTTATACCTGTCTAACTCCATTGATTTCAATAGGGGTTTAATCTGCACCACATCAGGTCTATATCAGTCCTACATCAGTTGTAAATTGATCTACACCAGTTGTAAGTTAGAGGAAGATCACACCCGGTGTAATAGTTCACAGGCCTTATGGTCTGTTTTCACATCTGCCTTCGTATTTTATTTTGAAATCTTGTGTTATTACTTTTGGCTGTTGTAGGTTTCTTCTGTCACCCCACAGGTTTGCAAGGTCCCGTGCATGCAGGGAGGAGATACGGGTCTGAACCACGGGACTGCAGACCGTTTCGGCTTTTATTTTCTAACCTCATTAAAAGCACTTTAATTTTTTGAACTGGACACTGTTTTTGCCCAGACAGTGGTGAAAGTCCCAAATCCTGCAGAGATTATCACACTTGTAAAATGTTGCTGATGAGCTGTCTGTGGCACAACACTTGACATTACAGGAAGCCCAAGCAAAATTCCTACTGGAATTTGGGCTGTGTTGGGGTAAGGGTGGAAAGGAAAGGAAGAAAAGCGTAGGCATCATTTCCAAACCAGAGATTTTACATATGAGCACCCTCATTGGGGTGAGGAATGTCCCCAGAATCCACATTTTACTCAGTGTAACAGGAGCCATTTCAAATTTTAATTCGGTGAAATGACTTTGTATAAGTTTGTTGGACCAGTCCCGTGATTACCAGATTCATCAATTCACAGTAACGATGCCTCAAAATGGAGCATAAGGAACTGCAGTGTTTGTATCTATTCCATAATTTGTTGAAAAATTGAACATTAATGAAGCTAAGGGCAGCATGGTAAGATATTGAAAAGACACAAGGAGTCGTTGGTTCTCATTTATTTGAAGATGATTCATTTGGCAGAAACTTTCTGTGAAATTGCAGATGGCAAAGGAGGGTCTAGCTCCTGAGGCACCAACTGAGCAGTGAAATTCAGTCACATTTTGTTATTTCTAAACCCTTTTCTTTGTGCTTGCAAACCCCTGTGCAGGGAGTTTGAACAATGTGACCCTACTTAGATGTCCCTTCCTCTCAAACTACAAGTCTGCAATTCTGTTATTAACTCAGGTTTGGGTATGAGACTGTTTTGTCAACCCCCAAACAAACACCTTTGTTTCGTGCTATGTTAAACGCAGTGTTAATTAAAAGATCATAATCATTGCTCCCCTTGTCCCATGGAACCCTTAGACAAGAAGAGGCGATCTGTGCCTGCCCTTTGTGTAATTTATGCAGGTAACTGAGGGGATACCTATCTTGCCTGGGTATTGCTTAGAATCACAGTTCATCGGCCCGGATTACAAGCACGGCAGAGACACCAGACTGGGATGGGGCAGATGTACGAACCGATGGGCAGGATGCACCGTGGGGGTGGGGGGGGGCAAACAACGAGGATACAAGAGCAAAGACTGCCTGATGGAAAAGCCTCTGTGAGGTTTTAAAGAGAAAATGAGTGCATCTCGTTAAATGCGTTTGCAGACATCTATACAGCAACTGAAGATGTCATCTTCCGTTTCATTTTAGCCTTTTTGTTCTCGAGGCTGCCATCAGCCTTGTTTTCCCTGCAGACACTCTTGCAAACAAGATGCCAGATCTCAAGAGGCTTTCTGGTTTAGAACAAAATTTACAAATAAATGAAGGACTGTAAAATGTTTCAGTGGAAGGGAAATGAATAAATTACAGTGGCTCTGACCTGCTACTGTTTTTTGTTCGTGTTTGTTCAGCGATTAGTGGCAGGGGAAGATGAAAATTATTCTGTGCAGACATTATATTTTATGTGAGATAACACACATTTAAAATTATGCCATCATCTTTCTTGTACTAATGTGGGGTTAACTGAAAGGCCCATTTTTTCTTCTGATTTTAAAAGGGATTTATAAAGATCTGCACTGGGTTCACAGTGTTGCTGGAAACTTGAATGGCAGATTCCACTTTTCAGAGTTCATAAATCCTGTGGTTGCCCTGGAAAATATGCTGGTAGTCCATCTCGCATCTGAATCAACAGCAGGTTTTTATGTGGCAGTAGGAAGTCTTCAAGCTGGAAGAGTCTTTCCAAAGGTGTTTCCCATGTTGTGCATATTTACAGATACTGCGGAGAATGGAGCAGGAGTAGCTAGTGAATCACCATCAGTTTTGTATGCAGTAACACGGATGTTCAAAAACTGCTGGCTATGTCCGCTTAACACCCACTGCACTGCTGCCGTAAGCTCTTATCCTACATTTTTCTTCTGAGAACAAATATATCTCATTTTCCACAAAATCCGGGAAGGGTCGAATACATTATGTCTGCAGAACCAAGTGGCTGTTTCTGCCAAACTGTATGGAAGCTTTATTCACCATGGGCTTGCTAAAATCCTTATTGTCTGCCCATTGGCTCTTGCAAAGACTGAGATTTGTCTCCAAAGCAAACCCATTGGTATTTGAAGTGATCAGCAAAAACACCCTTGTTTTGAACAATTGAAAGAATTACATGTATGCCTCAACTGACAGAAACACTCGTTTTCCATGGAATAATATCAACTGACTTGTACAATTTGAACCAAACCTTATATCCAGTACAGTGTAAATAGCAGCATCACCATACTTCAGGACCCTATGCAGTTTCAGTGACCTATGAAATTTATATTGGCAGTGCAGACTAAAAGTGGATGGGTAAGAAGAATATACCACTGGAGTACTGGTTAGAAATGAGCCAGCCTGGAGTTATCATCTAAATACCTATACATACGCATGAAAAAAAATACATATGAATGTATATTTATGTATTGACTACATAAACACATATACGAATGCATGTATATAAATACATAAGAATGTATTTATATGAAAGCAGATGCACATGTAGAAACAAAATATATTAAAAGGGAGATCAAAGTAACCTGTGTGCTCTTTGGAATTAAGGAGAATCTAGGAAAAAGAAATCTGGTACGTCCAAGGAAGAAGTAAAAAGAACAGGAGAAATGGTTCCATGTGTACACTAACAGAAAAAAAAAAAAATCACATAAATTGATTAAAAAAAAGAAAATAGAGGGTTTGGAGTAGAAGCCATGCCAAATTCAGTTAATTTGGTTCTTTTATGGAAATCCAGTGCAACTCCCTTAAGTTTGGCTAAGAATAAAATTGAGTGCTTTAATGGCAGTTCAAGCCAGGAATGGAAACAACCTCTTTAAAAAAAAAAAGAAAAAAAGATGGTAGAGGCAAAATTACTAAAATGTCAAGTCACATACTGGAATGAATCTACAGGAGGTTTGGTTCTCATTAGCCCTGAGAACCGAAGAGGCAGAGTGGACTTGCTGACTTACAATTAGTCCTTTTCTGGCCAAAGGTCCTCCACTGTGAAGAGCACAGTATGTGCCAAGGTCAACAGCCAACAATATCCTTCCTTGCAAGGACAGATAAGATGCAGAGCACATTTAACTGAGCAAGGTTCTCCATTGCCGCCTCACAGAGAGCTGTTTCCTTTCTCTGCAGAGGAGTCCAGTGGTGCTGGAAAGCGGGACTGAGGAGGTAACCCAAGGCTGCAGGCTGACTTGGCTGCATGCAGCACTGACAGACAATCAGGGCTTGCCTTGAAGGTATGCTGGTCTACCTTCTTGTGTTTCTTAACGCATTTGTGCATGACTGAAGGGTTATAGCAGGTAATGTATTAATCAGATGCGTTCCCATGCCTTGCGCTTACTGCCGGTATAGGCTGGGACTATTTGCTGTCCCTTGCATACAGGTGAATATCAACTGCAACTTGGCAAGCAAATGCTAACGTCTTAAGGCTTAGCAAATGGAAAATCTGACCTGGTTCTTTCATCTGATGTTAGCAAGAGCTTGATTTAGCTCTCATTTAACACACTCAAACCTTGCCTCTTTCAAAGTATCGTGCACATCAGTTGAAGAACAGCAAATCTTGAATGGATATCCTTTTCTGTTAATTACAAATAAATTTAAAAAACATTTTAGAGGTTGAAAATGTATTTTAAATACTCTCTCGGACATCCCATTGGCCATCATTATATGCACATAGATTCCAATAACAGCAACTAGTGGCCCTACCTACAAGTGTGAGACCCACTTGCAACAGTTCAAGTGATGATTAATTTTGCTCATATTTGTAACATTGCCCTTTGCAACTTTGACATTTCATAAGCTAAAGTGGAAGGTGTATATTGTTTAGTAATTCCTGTTTAATAGATTAAAATGTGAAGTAAACTCTTAAGTCCTTTCATGTAGCATAGATTCTGTTCAGACTGTTTTAGATCCTGTACACTTAAATCTGCTATACATACAGAAAAATACATATGTTTATAAAGCAGCAAAACTTTCTGTCAGTGAAAAGCCTGCCAGAAACAAGTCAGTTCAGGCAAAGATACATGTGCATACTTTGCCTAGGAGAAATATTCTTGTCACATAAAAATCCCACCATTAATCAAAAATCACATTATAGCTTCTGGAATGAAGTTTCCTTTACTACTCTTTAATAATAAGCCTAAGATAAGATAAAATTGGTAATTGTACCTTCTCTTCTGATAGAAGATAATACTAAAGTGGTATAGAAATTTGAGTTACAAGAATATATTCACCCTGCTAATAGGCTTCCATTATGTAGTCTTTACTGATTTATTCATTACACATTTCTCCACATATAGAAAAATTTAATTGAAAGTTACTTATTACATTGTTACAAAATGTTAACTAGAAAGTTTTCTTTAATCAAATGATCATTAATGCTAGGAGAGCTAGTTTATTTCAATAGTGCATTTATCAGGAGCAAGAATAACACAGGCATTACCAACAATAGTTTTACAGCACTGTTTATTATGTGAACACTTTCAGGGACTAAACAGATGCCGTTGCAGCTTGCTGGGATAGCATAATACTTTATTTATATTTATGACTTTTCTTAATCAAAGTTTTAATGACATATGAAATGCAGGCAACGTATCTAATACAGTGACTTATCAAAGGAATGACATTACCAAGGATGGTAAGAGTTTGTAAAGTCAGATTCTGCCATGTGCGTGTCCCACAGAAGTAGGTGAAAGACAAGCATTCACACAGTCTTGGGCAGAAAAGCAACTTGGCATCACGTTCTCCAGCAAAGAAAGCAGGAGAGGGGAAAGTATACTTGAAGCTGGAGCTGTATCTCAGTCACTTTTGCAGATTTTGCATTCCCTGAAGGTGAGGTTTTATACCTTTCTGGTATTACTGTAACCCCTAGCAATAACATCCCTCATACCCTTGGGAGAACTGAGAGCTCTTCTTCTAACTGGACCAGTATCCCATTTTCTGAAACCCTACACAAACAGAAAACAAAAAGAAATCTTTTGCCCTGAAGGGATATAGGACAAGACACAAGAGATACTCACAGATGGACACACTAAAGCAAAGGAAAATCTCCAGGCAGGCAACGGCGTAAGTGCACACAGGAGAAATTCCAATCCTGTCATATGAAGCACTATTTTGAATGAATTTCAGCTTTTAACTGGATCTCGCTTTTATGAAAAAGCATGTAGGATAGTCCCATTGCACACCAGATTTAATTCTGTCCAGCCAGTCCACCACCCGATGGCTCCCACTGCTGCCACCAAACATCTAAAGAAGATAAGTACAGACTTGTGCTTTTGCGTAGTTGCTACGGACTGACAGAAACAGCCCATCTATAGGGTAGATCCAGGCACCCTCCTTGAGTTTTTAAGACATGTTTGCAAATACTTCCTGTGTTTAACAATAACCATAACTACGCTGTAAACTTCTCTCCTATTTCTGTGATGGCACACTGCTCAAGAACTGCAGAAAACTGAGTCATTAGGTACATTCATAAACTCTGTGGCTGGCAGAACCTAAATCTGACTCAGACTCAACTTGTCAGTGTTTGTTTCCACAGTAAACTCAGTGAAAATCACAGAACCACAGAGCAGCTGGGAGCAGCTACTGGAGAAATACCTTGGGCAATTAAGGCACATGAATATATGAGAAAAATGCTCCCTGTAAGCTCAGAGACATTGACCTACACATTAATTTAAAATAAAGGTAGACCTCATGCCCTTGCTACTTCATATCAACCCTGAGATGAAGACACTGCTGCCCTTTAGTCTCAGTTAACCATTCTGGGACCACATAAACAGTGATTTGAGATAGATATCTATATATATATATATATATATGATATAATGATATGGACATGTGTGTTGAAATCTCCAAGCAATTTGCCATGGCCTATGAAACAGTCGCTCTGGGTCACTTCCAGTCTGAGTTGTAGGTAGGCAGATGTTCACTGATGGTGCAAAAGTCCCATGCAAACCTTACAAAATGTTCTTTCACGGTTACGTGAGCACAGTGATACCCAGGTGCCCTTCAGCCCTGCAGCGCGGTGCCGTCCCCAGCATCAGCCAGAGCCGTACGGAGCTGTCACCCGCTGACAATTGCAGTCTTGGCCTCCCGTTTCTTGGTGTGTTTTGTAACATCTCCAGTGCACTCCAGGATGGGCAGACTAGTCTGACGGCAGCACGGAAACACAGTGTAGAAGACCCCAAGCAACGCAGGATTTGGTAGCCTCAGTAATCTGCCCCCGCACCCTCTTCCTAACCCCACGGAAGCATGAGCGACCTTAGGAAGGATTTATAAAAACTACGCTAACACGAACTGGTTACTTACTTCTTTTACCTTAAGTTGATGGTTCCCTCTTGAGCTCCTTGCAGTAAACAAACCTGAATGGTGGTTATTTCTGAAGCTGCTCATACTCTGTGTGACTTGGCCTCTAGCCTGGAGCTCTGCTTTGCAACCAGCCCAAGGAATTACATAAGAAAACCACACATGCTCCGTGAAGTTACCCAATATCTGCGGAGGTTTATAATCGTTTAGAGAAGCCAAATTCAGAATTGATGAGTAAGCATCGTTCAGGAGGCAGAGCCTTGCTTTGCGTTACACCCATCTGAAGGCAGCGAGTTGAGCTGCTCGCGAGTCACGTTTATAATGGTGCCCCTTCAGAGCAGAAGTTAGCCCAGGGAGGCTAAGCTGGAATAATTTAAAACTCTTTCCAACCCCTTAAAGCCAAATTCTTCCTTGCCTTAGACCTCTGCTGATGTCAACAGACATGTTGAGACTGTAAATCAGGCCAGAAGTTGGCCCTTGTTTGGTCCAATTACCCCATAATAAACTCCCTGAGGACTACTGTACTGATGTGTAATTTGCATCCTTTCTCCTCTGAAATGGTATATTTATGTTTATAGATTGAGTTAGCAGTTCTAAGGGAGGGGAAAGGCTGCCTGAATCATTTACAAATGGGAAAATCCATATATTTGAAACTTGGTATGAGATATTTGCTTTTGGGCTGTAACCTTGTATACTAAGCTGCTGTCTAGAGTAAATATTTACAGCCAAGTTGCAACAAGTTCTAAGAATATGTGATTTTCTGAGTGGAAACACAGACACATAAGGGTGCGACTTTCTCCCAGTAAAACACCGAGTTAATTGTAGGTTTTGCAAACATTATCACGTATAATCTTGAAATCAATTTTTAAATGTTCAGTAATGATTTTTAACCATCTATCAAGCAGCTGGCTTTGTGTCTGATTCCCAAGTTCTCAGACAGACAACTGTTTCCCTTTTAGTGACTTTGTCAGGCTTAACTTGGGATTAATTTGACTGCAGGTGTCAGATAAGCACAGTATTTTAGCAGCACTACCGAGAACCATGTGGACAAAATGCAGAAGCATGAAGGCACATTGGTCAAAACTTTGAAAGATTGATGGAAGTGAGTTATGCTGCTTAAATATCTTTGTATGTGCAGAAAAGCTAAACTGGCAAGTGGGGTGCAAGGTATGCTGCAGCTATTACTTTGCTGTGTTCCCTATTAACATAGGTAACTGGTCGGACTATTTTTAATAGCAATTTCTCTGTCGACATAAAATCTAGCAAGCAACCTTCATAAATCATGCAGTGACAGCTAGTGTGGTTGGCCAGTGCTAAACACAACTGGACTCTTCTTTTTAAGCCTTTGCTTTTTAGGTCGCCTGCGTCAGCAGTGCTCTTCAACAAACATCTGCAGTTCATCTTATCGTTTGAAGATATATATGAGTTTCTCCATTGGTGTGTTTTTTTTAGCTTCAGCTTCTTGATTTGTCTGAACACCATCTGCTACATATAAAATTCAGAGAATTTGTGAAATGTGCATGCAGCGAGAAAATTTTAATTGTATTAACCTTTCTTTTTGGATCAAGATAACATTTTGTATTCATCATCTCCTGACACGTTAAGTAAAGCAAATAGACGTGCGTAATGTACTATCCAGTTATTTTCTTTAAGATCTCCTATCTCTGTAATATATTAATAGTTCAGGTACCAAACCAGAGTCTATTCCTGGTTTAAGAGTTATTTTAATACGGTTTGAGTTACGCACCCAAAAGAGTTTAGCAGTAGTAATCTCTTTTACAGAAGAATTCTCTCATCTTATCACTCTGCACCTACGTCTGTATTATTTGCATCAAACCAAACCAAAACTTTAATTGTTCCTAGAATTAATCCCAAGAAGACAAATAACTTTGCAAAGGAGCTGGCTGCCAGAAGCCCAGGCGGAGCGGAACGTCTGTCATGGCATGAGATTGCCACAGGGTGGTAGAAGTAGTGCGGCTCCACATCCCCACCAGCACAGAGAGAGGAGCAGAAAAACTTTTGAAAGGACGAAGGGGGAATCACTTCCCAGTTAGTCTAAACAGAGGTATCAAAAATAAGGTTTAGCTCATGGTAAATCCAGATGGTTAAACATTTGACCCATATCTAATCCCTCTGCCAAGCGTGCACCACCACCATCGCGGCTGTCATAACACAGCACATGCACTTAAAATCACTTCAGTTCCAAGCAGCAGCACAGGTTTTGGAGAAAATTGAATTTTAAAGCATGTTGCAGAAATAGAAAACATAGTCTTGACAACATGTTATGACTCCAGCTTTGTGAGGAGCGGTATTATATATACTAAAAGAATTCCTTGGGACTGCGGCTTGCTGCTGTTCTGTGCATTTTGTTATGATAATATCATACAAAACATCGAGCACCGCTTTGATCTTAAAGGAGTATTTGGCTAGGACCTATTTATTGTACTTAACCATTTAATAAAAGGGTGGGGGCTTTGTTCACAAGAGGAGAAATGAAATAGAGAAACAGAAATCCTGCCTCTCATATAAGTCCTATGCATAGTACTGACGAGTCCTATAGCATATTGATTATTGCTGGTGAAATATAAAGGGGAAGGATCAAGTGACACATACGCAAACTAAATCCTTGGTTTCTGGCAACTACGTTAATGCCACTGATGTTCATATTTACCTTCAAGGGAGGCTTACTTGAAACACAGAGGACTGCTCATTTGTATTAGAGAGAATATCAGAGACACCTTGATTAAAAAAAAAAAAAAAAGAAAGATAAAATATTAAAATAGGCAACATAGCATGCGTTTTATATAAATATAATATCTAACTTCCAAATACCTTCACGTTTTATGTTGGGATGAATGTAGTTATGTCTAACTAACAAACGAGGATGAGAGAGGAGTATCAGGCTCAAGACCTTCAGGGTATGGAACAAACTACATACTCAAAAATGGGCAAGGTTTATGTAGTATAGTATCATGTTTTAAACAGTTCATAAAAGAAGCCAAGTGACAACAGAACAGTGTGGATGATATAAAATAATGTAAACCTTCCTTCAAATATCAAGCAATTTTTTTTCTGCCTCAACTCACTTTCCACAACAGAGTGAGTGAAAAATCCATAGAGAATAAAACCAGTGATCCCTTTGAGCAAGGATACAAATTTACCTAGATATGTCAACCACGCAGATTTATGGGACAAGGAGTTTTTCACCCTGAAGAAAGAAGCTTTCTTGTCAGTCATCTATAAAAAAGCTGAAAATAAAGCTCTCAGACTTATTTTTATGTTTTAGGAATTGCAAGAAATTTCTGTTAGGGGTTGTTGGGGCTTTTTGTGGCTTTTTTTCTTTAAGCTTTCCCATAGCCACGGAATAGCTCTCTTCATGGATGTATAAGAAACACTTGTGTTGTGCTGGTATTAATGGTATGATTTGTTAGTGTACTTTTATGTATGGAGTGTCTGCATCTGGTAAGGTCTACAACTGTACCTCCTTGACAGTGCCAGATGTTGTGAAGATAAAATACCTCCTGTGTGAGGAACTGCTGGAATCAGGCTCCATGATAGGTGTTCTTAATACAGTTTAAAAAGGCATCTGTCTTAAAATAATTTCAACATCTTACTTTTCTATTTATTGTTTTGTCAGATCTCTCTTGTTACTGGGGAAATATTTTAGTGCCCCTACAAACTTGATTTTAAACTTGTGGCTTCAGTTTCCCCCAAGTTGGGTTTTGGGGGGGGGGGGGTTTGTATTCTGAAGCCACTGTCCTAATGAAAGGGAGAAAAGGGAGAAAAAGAAGAAAAAGTTTGTTGTGGGACTCAGCTGAGGTTAATCAGATTGGCCCAACCAAGCAAAAAAAATTGGTCAGCAGGTATTTTTAAACCAGGTTAGCCACGAAATAGCATGCAAAATAATGAGTCCGAATTTAGCCAAGATTTGTTCAAAACATTGCAGTGGGGAGACAAGAGGGCTGATAGAAGGCAGGAGAAGAGCCCTGCTTCGCTATCATACCCCATAACTCACTGCATTGTCGACCTCTTAAAATAGTAATGATACTTGACCCTTATTAGTATTTCTGGGCAATATATGAGCTTAAGTTTCCTTGGGTGAAAGCTAATGCCTTAGACCACCCTTTAGACCACCATTCTATCTAGTTATAGTACATATTAATGTTATTCTTGGGTCATTTAACTTACTCTCAGTGAAGAGTGGAGAATGGTGCTAAGCTGTAAATCAGCTCTGTCCTGCAATGGATTCGTGCCATAACAGATCATCTCGAAAATTCCAGCCTTGCCTGACCATGGTAAAGAGATTATGGTATGTAAAAATTCTGCTAAACATAGCTTGTTTCATTTTTGTACTTCTCTGCTTGTCTGTCTAGCGAGGAAAGGTTAAGACCCGTTATGGTGGACAGTGCATTGAAAAGGAATATTGCTATAATAAACCCCCCAGGCTAAAACTTTTACCATATGTGGTTAAAGTCTCCATCCTTTCTAAAGGTGAGCTGCAGCAGCGAGGAAATTATTAAACAAGGCCACTGATACTGTGCATAAAAATTATTTTTTTTAATCCTCAGGGAAAAAAAAATGAGTTCATAAATGCATCGTGCTTAAAAGGTATCCTCTGAGTGCCAGCGTTCACACCCCAAATGACAGTCTGAAATGTTCAGTGGCATTAGTCCATTTAACTAAATCCTGATTACTTGAGATGAATTCATTTAAAAAGCAAATGTAGTACTCCCCTAGCAAATGTTTCACTAACTGTTTCTCAAAATCATAAATATTTTTTCCACACTGTTCTGGCAAACAAATAATGTTTACCTTTAGCTTCCTAGAAAAGATTTACAGATAAGTCCCTAGTCTGTTTTGCAGATGTGCCTTGGTGAATTTAACAGTAATATATACTGTCATCACGGTTGTCTTCAAATCTTTGAAATCACTTATGCCTTTTACAATACATATTTAATTGAATGTCTAGCTAGTAGATATGTATATGTATCTCATATTTGTGGGTGGGCATGTGTGTGCCTAATACATATATTTAGCACTTAAACATGGTACGATGAGTGATTGAGAAATGCCTAAGAGAGAGATATTTTATACATGCACATACAGTTTGTAAATGTGCAATCTCCTGAAACAGCCAGGGACAGAGAGGAAAGTGGAGAGACATCTGCAAATTAACAAATCATCTATCTTTGAGGTCATTCACAAATTAGTTTTGCAGAATAAGATAGAACAAAAACGTAATTCTGACGAGCATTTGTTCTGGCTATTTATCACATAAAATTGTGTAACAATATTAGACACAGGAATTTTTGCTCAGCTTATTCCTTATAGTATTACCATGATTTCACAACTTGCTGCAGATGTTTCATGCTGAATAATGCCCTTTGGTTGACATTTGTGCTCTTACTGTCGAACTTTTAAGTAGCTGTGATGCATATATTCCATAGGAAGGCTATGGGGGGGATGAGGGGAAGGTAAATAAAACCTGGTTTAGAAAAAGAAACTTTAAAAAGCTGTTCCCCTCATGCCTAAGTGGAGGAATCTCCACATTTCATTTGCTATTTTTTAATAGCTACTTGTAATTTAAATTATTGCTCAGGAACACAGGCTTTTGAGGAAACCTGAATATTCTTGGGATTTAGTTAGTCTTTGAAAGTGTAAGCGTTTTCCTGCTGCAGTGAGGATGGCACGTCCCTCGGTTGAGATATATACTAAAATCTATTTCACATTGTACGTTTATTGCTAATTTTATTGCTTGAATGGAGCAAGCGGTTGTATTTATACCTCAAAAGGCTATTGTTGTTAAATTAATTGAACTGTTTTGAAGTTCCTTTTTCTCTGTTAATTATTTAAAAACAAAATCGAAAGTCTTAAAAGAGCAATTTACTTCTGAATTAAGGCTAAAGACAATTTTATGTTAAGTAAAACACAAATTAATCTGCCACCACAAAATGAACCTCGTTCAAAAAAATCATACAATCAGTATATTGATTCCCTCAACGCATATTTTTCATTTATTGGTATTATAAGATTATGCTTGAGCCTGCAGCAAAAAAAAAGGGAGAGAAAAATTGAAACTGTGCACAAGTATGATGGAACCTTAGCTTAGTTTTATCCTGGCAAGATATATTTTTAAAGTATCCCTTTATTTGGAATTAGTCACATTAATTCTACATTTTTAAGTCATTTCTTTTCAAGCTTGAAGCAGTATTACATTCTTATTTAAAAGCCTTTAGACAATTGCCAAACAATTTTCAAGAATTTATACTAAATTCTTTATAGAATATATGAAATTATATCTACGGAAAGCACAGTATATAAGCATTTTAATCAAATTAATAAATTTTTCATTTGTAAGGCACACTAGATGTTTGTGAATATGTTCCAGAGTGAAACTTCAGTAGGCTTTGAACAAGTTTGTTAAGGATCAAATTCCCTACTGGCCTAACTCCACTGAAATCAGTGGAATTATTTCAGTGGAGAATTTGATTCTTCAGTACTGTGTGCATTTTTCAAATGTGCAATAACATTACGCGTGCCCCTCAGTTCCTTATGTATACAGAATAGAGTGCACAATTATATTTAACTCTGCTGCAAAAAAAAGGAAACAAAAAGAAAAGAAAAATCTTGTTTCTACTATTTTCTGAGGTTTTGGGGGCAGTTCATGTAAGACAAAATCCCCAGGAGGCTCAGTGCATATTCACTCTTAGGCCAGCATATCCAACACACCCTTTAGTCTTAGATTAAGGAATTAAAGCACTGCAAATGAATTTCACATCCAAAATCATTCAATTTGTCCCCTTTGTCTTCTAGAATCCTAAGCATATGGGACCATACTAAGTATAGCAAAAATAGCTGCTGCTATAATCATAATTAGTACCTATTAGCCCTTCCTAGGTGCAAAACCCCAGTGATGAGAGCACAGCACGAGAACCTAGATAGAAGAGGATTTGAAATCTCTGTAGTACAGGATTGTTATTGCTGCCCTTGCAGGTTCACCAAATGCACAGTGAGTGAGAGGGAATTGCTGGGCTTGGGAACCAGGTCCTACGTGCCTTTCCCATACACACAAAGATGTACAGACTGAGATCTTTTTTACCTCCTTGCTGAGGCATTTCTTCTTGTCCGAATATGCGTTCTGTAAAAACCTGCTTATATGTTCCTAAATATTTCTAAAAGGTAGCACTATTAATTTTTAATACGTTAGGTATTAAAATCTGTTTATCGGGATGCTGGAGAGATTTTTTTTTTCTTGGTCATACAGTGGATAGCAGCTGTTTTACATAGGCTGGAACAGCTATTTGGTGACCAACTTAATGTCTGAACTTTTTGCTGAATTATTTTGGTGGGCTCATCTTTGTTAATGCATACAGCTTAGATGCAGATTTCAGCCTCCTTTCCATAATATGTAGAAGTTACAGGCAATTGCAGATCTAAAGGACATTGTCAATTAAAAAAATCTGACATGCAAATCGGAGATGAAGCTTTTCTGCCCAATGGTATTTTGAAAAATGTCTGCTTTTAGACCTAGAGTGAAAAAATATGAGTATTTACATTAGCGAGCCGCAAGTCACGTTTTCAAAAGCAAAGATTCTAAACCGTGCATGAAAAATCAGCGTGGACTTACATTTCCGCATGGAAAAATATGCCTCTTTGTACAGGCAGCTTTGTATCGAGTGTAATTCACTTCGGCAGCACGTGGGCTGCCTGAGCAACAGCAATACAAGCCTGTTTAGATGGGACCGTTTGCACGATCAGGCGTAGAGCAGGGGAAGCGAATTAGACCCCAGCCTAACGGGGTCGTGGAGCCCAGCAATAGAGCACAAGCCTCGTACATAGCGCGGCGGCCATCCCATCCCCAGAAACAAAGGTCCCACAAGCCCCCGGACACGGGGGCACACGGACCCCGTCCCCCCCGGCACGAGTGGCACCACGTTAACGCGGGGCAGCGCTGACACCGAGCAGGGACCTTCCAGCTCCCCCCCCTCCACCCGCCTGGGTTGCAGCCACCGTGCCTCAAAAAAAAAAAAAAAAAAAGCCCAGGCTCAAACGTTTGACCATTGCAAGTAGTTCTCAAAAATCTGAGGCTGTCATTTTGTTCAGGGCTTCGCGTTATCCCTATTGACTTCGAGCGTAAAATCAGGTGAGAGCCAGAGATAGCTCATAAAAGTGAAGTCACGTGCGATAAGAAGAGTATAGATATCACAACCTATGTGTGAAGGAAAAGGGAACGAGGTTATGATCATTGTCTGAGGAGATCTGTTCAAACAATGTAATAGAAAGATGCCCCCTTTAAATAAACATTAAACTTTTGCTAGAGGGTTACAATTTACAGTTCCAGCTTGATCTTTTCAGGTGGTGTGAATACATTTAATATAAAGATGTCTATACAGCTTCCCAAATGCAAGGCATATCTTGCACCACAAGCTCTGCAACTACTTTTTTTTAATCAATAGCTCATAAGTATTCATTGAAAGACACGTTGGTATTCTACCCGCAAAACTTACAGGAGAATCGCCACAACCGTATTAAAATCAACATTTACCTTCGAGCCTTCTCTTGAAAATGACGAAATATTGGGGCTTTTAAAGGAATTATTAATTTATTAGAAGGGAAGAGTTTGGATATGTGCTATATACACTGCTACCAAATTTTCCAAGTAATTAACCCAGTGAAATCTGGGAAGAAAGCAAAGCAAAACTGTGATTCCACAGCCAGGTCCATCACATGCATATGCAAAGGGGACAAGGGAAACTTTACCTCCTAGTCCTCCCTTTGCAAAGAGCTGCCCAGCTCCGACCCTCACCCACAGCCCCTGCTTCTCCCACAGCCAGCCCCTGCCCCTGCTGCTCATTTTCCGTCGGTTATCCGAGGATGCAGGTTAGCTGGTTACCTAGTTTTTCAAAGAAAAATATTTTTTAAAAGGTGCAAGCTTTTCTTTCTGCATGTGGAAACATTTTGATTACCATTAGAGAAATGACTACTCAAAGCCTAGATATAATTAAAATATTGGGTGTATTTTTAGATACACTGACTGGTCTACATGCCTGAATATGAAAACATGTCATCTTCGTTGGGATTTATTTTGCGGTTAAAATAATGCGCAACATTTTCTCCAGGGTCATCTCTGTTTAATTTATTGCCTGCAAAATAGATTAATTTCATTCCCATTTTTAATAATATATTGCACAAGCCAAAGGAAAAAAAAAGTAGATACTGAAAGGGCAAAATAACTGACATGTTGCATACAGACCTGGATACCAAGTTCTGAAAGCATGGACAGACTTAGACGATTGTGCTATATTAAACGCAGTAATTCACAATTCATATGTATCTCTCAAGAAACAAAAGTTATTACAGTGCCTATTTTTTAATAAAAAGAGATGAAGGTAAATGGAGATGGAAGGCCAAAATTGTTAAAGGAATTATGGGAATTGACTGATCCTTTCTTGGCAGTGTCAGCTGAGGAAGAAAAGTGTCATCCACCCAAAATGAAATCCTCAAGCCTAATATCCCACTACTTGGGGATTTTTTTTTCCCCCATTGCTAAACATTGGCTCAGTATCCCGTACAAAACAAGCCTCGTCGACAAGGTGAAAGCCCCATCTTAGACTAACCTATCCACAGGGAAGAGTCTGCGTAAGAGCCCTATCCAGCTCCCTGCATCCAGAGATGTTTAATTACTTATGCAAAACAGACCCGCATGGGAAGAGGTCGGTGGGAGCAGCCCTTGTCCCAGCCCTTGGGCTCAGAAGCTCCCCCAGGAGCGAAGCCCAGAGGTCCGCGTCCCCCAGGGAGAGGAGGGAATTGGGGTCTCCCTTCCCTGGCTCTCTGTTTGGGCTAGTGAGTAAAAAAAAAATGACTTGACAAGCCATCCCTCGCTTCCTTATTTGTTTCTTCTTTTTTCTCTCCCAACTCACTCAAAAACCTCCAACCAGACAATTCAAAATAATTGAATCTTAATTTTGAAGTCACTGCAAGGTAACCAAAATGCATTTTTTGGCTAATGTCCTCCTTTCAAAAACAGTTTGATCTGTTCAAGGCTGCCTAGCACATGTTACTGGGCAGCTCTTCTAGTATTGAAGGAAGTAATTTGGAGGTGGTTTTCAGCCTTGCCCCATACTTCCCCGAGCAGATCCTCCTCCCAGGCGCTAAGCTTTCTGCTACCCAACTCAATTTGGCTGGTGCGATGGATTTTTTTTTTCCACTGCTTCAGAGTACTGTTACTAGGAAAAGAGTCAGCTGTGTCCCTTGCAACTTCAAATATCAGCAGTGATCTCTGAAGGTGACTTATGCCAACAAGTGTGTTCTAGAGAGACGCTCATTTGGCAGCACTGTATCACCAATTAGACCAGGAAATTTTGCCTCAAAAATACTGTTTTCCATATCACTCTGTGTGCAGTTCATTGCAAAGGAGTGTCTTTATGCATTGGATATTCTCCATGTAGCTGCATTGTCCAAATGATTTGTTACTTGAATGATATATTTCCCCAATGGAATAAAATGAAAATATACAGTACCACAGTAATTGACATAGTCCAGGATTTTGCTGCATTGTCATGTATTATAACCGTATATTCCTACTCTGCCCACGCAACTTATTCTAACGTTAGGGTTTTAAAAAAAGGAAGGAAAAAAAGAATAGAGGAAACAAACATGTCTATTGACCATTTTCCTGCTTCTTTCTCTCCCCCCACCCCCAGACCGAGGATCCTCAATACCATGGTGCACACTCAGACCAGGTCACTGCGTGGGAGCAAGTAGGGGCTTGGGGACTTCAAGGGCTGGCTATGAGCTGTGCTGATCTGCCCATGTGGTGTGTTTTGGCTCAGCGCACCTGGTGACTACCATCTGCTTTACTTAACTACATAGTAAGAATTTGGTTAAACCGAAGAAAACAAAATCCTGATGTGCATTATGGGTTCTGCCTTTGGTTTGTCTGTTTCTTTACAGTTTGACCCAAACTTGCGGGAAGTGATTATGTTTTAATAGATAGATTTTTGGAGTAGGTTTTGGAGGTATTTGCAGAAATCTTTTAAGTGTGAATATGATGTTGGCCACAAAATTCAGGCATGGCTCTGGATTTAAATTTTCCCAAAAGATGGGAGGTAGGCTATTGGTTTGGGTCTGGACCTTATTCAAGCTGAGCATGATTCAAGCTCCTTGTAACAGATAAGTCCTTTCTCCTGAATTTCAGCAGAAGGCTTTAGTACATCTACCCTGGGTTTAATAATGACAAAAGTCCTCTATTAGCTGAGGTGTGGCCATCAAATGTGGTTGTGTATTTGTACAACATTAGCGCTGAAGATCTGACTCCACGACCCATGTATTGACCCAACACACTCTCTTCTTTCATGTAGAGTGAGGTCTTCTGTTTGCTCCAGAACCTGTGAGACCATGTTATATATACCAGAGCTGCCTGGGAAGCTATGGTCAACTACAAAATGATTGTAATGTTTCCATCCTTTCATCCATTCCTACCTCTTTTTTAAAACCAGAATCTTTGAAATTCTTTTCTTCAGACTGAAAAAGCTCTTAAATCTGCAAAACCAGAGCTCTCTATTCCGCACCACTTAAGGTTGAGTATACGCTAATCTGGTTTGCACCCTTTTAATATTTTTTTTTTCTTTTACAAGTATACTGCTCAGAAACCATCAGGTTAGCAGAAGCATAAAGGCTGACGTTCACTCACAAACAAATCTACCAGGAGTACACAACACTGCAAAACTCCCTTTGGGGCACGCGGAGGAACCACTGTCGGGAGCACGCCACCTCCAACCCCATCCACTCTTCAGCTCCCTACCTGAAATGGCTGCTGCCCGCTGCGCCAACTGCTTTGTGTTTTGTTTTGGGGGTTTTTAACTTGTCTGCTAAAAGCTGGACACAGCTGCCTGACCTCGCGTGGGCCACAGAAGAGTCATGGCAGGGGAACGGCATCCCGTGCCTGGCATCGGCTCAGACCAGCAGCACAGAAGCAAACATCTCCATTAGCACGTTAGCTGCCCTATGAGTCAGGTAGTCCAGCCGGCAGCCTCTTCCCATAATTGTTTGTCCTCTGTAATTAATTAAAGATGAACTGGCAAATAAACCCCACACTCCCAAGTTTTCAATGCATTCAGCATCCAGAGCTGGCAACTCTTCTCCACCAACTCCCTAATAAATACCATCCATAGGAGTTTTGTGCATAATTTCTGCGTAGACTCAGCTCGGGCTGTACTTGCAATACAGTTTCCAGCTGTTCAGCTCCAATTTGTGCGACGAGCAAAAACTATTTATGAAGCTTCAGCAGCAGTTTATAAATAGTCACATGATAAATAGTGGGTTGTGCTGTGTGCAAGAAAATTCAGCAGAGATGTCGCCACAGAGTATATCATTGCTTATTAGGAGCTAAAAGGGGCCTCAGAAATGTTTCCCAGCGTGGCAGCTTTCTGCAGATCGGTACCCTCCTGCGCAGGCAGGACCACAGCAGATCTCCCTGCCGGGCTTCCCGGCGCCCGGGGTGGTACCGAGGCTGGCACGGGATGCGGAGCGAGGAGGAAAACCCACATCCTACGGCCATGGGGTGCAAGTCTGTATGGCCACACGGGGAGCCCTGCAGAGCATCCCTGCGCCCCTGCCACCCAGTCCCACCCCCGGACCTGGAGGGGCCACCTCCATCCTGGGTCACTTGAGGAGCACGCAGCCAGTCCCGCGCTGAGCTCCTCCGGGGGGTGCCGGGAGGTTTCCTTCCTCTGCAGCACCAGCTGTGTAAGGGACACTGAATTTAGACCACAAATTTTTTTTTTTTTTTGCATAGGCCGGCAAACAGCCATCATCTGGGAACAATGAGAGCTGTCAGGACGGGGGAAGGGAGCCGGCCAAACTGCGAGCGCGGGCTCGAGAGCCGATGCAAAGAAAGGAAACACTCCTCAGGAAAATTTTGCCCTGAAAAAAAACAAACTTCATTAGCTGAAAATGAATGCTCGGTCTATTGAGATGTGCCCTGCGCCCAGAGAGCAGAGTAGCAGGGACAGGTGACCTATTTTCCTTGGAGAGGAAGGAGAGGTTGCTCTCTATCGATCCCACCCTTCCTCTATCAGTTTATATATTAGCTTCTACGGCCTGTGGAGGAAGCAGCCAGTAATGGAACGAATCATTCACAATGAATAAATCATCTGACTAATTTAGCTTGTTTTTCTGCTCATGGCTCTTCCATGAACAGATCGCCATTTCCCCAAATTTATTCATTATTTAGATTTATCTTGTAGTTTTGGGGGTTTTTTTTCCTCCACATTTTTCACTCCTGCAAGTTAGCAGAAAAAAGCTATTAGTTCGGTTATGACCGGACAGATGAGTTGCATGAGGCTGTTCCTAGCCCCAGACTGGATGAGCTCAGCATGGCTGTTGCAGAGATTTGCATTGAGAAACAGAATGAAAAATTGAATTCTATAAATGGCTAAAGCCAGCAGAGTCCAAAATTCAGTTTCTACAGATGCACACCTCCTTCAGGGCAGAGCCTCCCAGCATCTCTGTAACACACCCACGGTGCCAGCACAAGTGAAAGAAAAACATAAGATTGTCAAGATTAGCGTAAGCATTTTTTCCTGCATGTGTGGATTTTAAAGCCAGAAGGAACCATTAGATCATCTGGTCCAACCTCCAGCACGAGTCAGGCCATAAAATTTCATCCAGTCTCCCCCGTATTGAGCCTGATGACTTGTATTTACCCAAAGCATATCTAAATCAATCTATACCATATTCTGGCTAGCAACCATCTCGATGAGCAGCATATGTGGGGTGATACCACCTAGAGGATCGCTTGGCTTTAGGTCTTGCTCAAATGATGGTAAAAACAATGGAGAAAGCTGCGGTGCTGGATTCGGACGAGGTCTGTAGGATCCAGACCCCGTGGTCAGCATCGGACGGGATTTGGGAAGCCTGGTGAGCGCCGCGGCAGCTGCCTGCTGGCATGGACGGAGGGTGCAGAAGGGGAGGCAGCCACGGGGCTTAGGGCTGCGGTGGGACTGGGGAGGTCGTCTTCCCCCTCCAGAGATGCCTCTTCCCCTAGCAGAGCAAACCAGTGGAGCAAAAGCCTGGTGGCTTCAGGCCTCAGTAGGTGCCCATATTTCTTTCAGCTTGTTGTTTTCAAGTGTTTATGTTTCTTTTGCTTGCCCTGCTTGAGAGCGCTGCGCCCTTTCATGAAGATTTGACGTACACAAAGGAACAAGCCAGGAAACAAATGCCGCCCAAACTAAAGCACCACCTGCAGCACAAAAATGCCAGGCAACTCCCACGCACGTCTTCCCCCACCCACCACATCAAGGGGGAGGCTCAGGGGCAGAGCACGGTGCTCTGTCCGTTAGCAAGCCCCAACACCCAGGCATCGTCGGACAGAGAAATTCCCGACTCATAGAAAATAGGGAAAAGCTCCCATCCTTGCCCCACAGGAACTCGAGCTCAGGTGCTTCCCGAGCAGTCTCTGCAAAGAGAACTAAGAAACAGTATCCTGCCATGCTAAGCAGTATTGGTGAGTCAAATTTTACGTGCAAGCTAATTGCAAGCTGATGCAAGCTGCAACTTCACGCTTCTCTGCGTGAAGAGCTGCACGAGAGGCGCGCGCCCTCCTCCTGCACAGCCGCTGCTGGCTGAATAAGTGCAGACCCTCCTAAAAGCTCTCTATTTCCTCACCAGTCTGGGCTCAAAATGTAATCACTGTGAGAAATGGCTGCGAGATTCAAGCTGGTCAGAAGCTGGGCTCCTCCTGCCAAGTTCTGAGGAACTGGCCCACAGCCAGGTAATGCTCAAAAGTAGACAGGATCCTTCCTCCCCTCTCCTCAAACTACCGACAAATGAAGTGTCCAGTGTACTGACTTGACCAAGAGGTTTAGTATTGCTACAGCAAGACCATACAGTCTTCTGGGCAGCATCCTTCTGCCAAGCCCTTGTCCTAGTCCGTAACCTAAGGCTGCAAGCCAGTCACTGACAATTCCCATCTGAGTGTAAATCAAAGATGCGACTTAGATGGAAGCAAAAGTGGATGTAGCTCAAAAGAAAGACAGAAGAGCAGACTAAAAGCCACTCTAATTTACACTGCTAATTGCAGCAGCATCTTAGGTGAGGTAATGGAAACCGTGTGTAGCTGTGCCACCTACGGTGTGATCAGCCACCGCTGCCCCAGCTGCAGAACAGATCTAACTCTGTGCACCTGAGGGTGCAAATGGGAATATTTTGGAATAGTGGCATGCCATTTGTCCTGGGCTGAAATGAGAGGGCTTTTTCCCCAGATCATACCCTAGCCTGAAGGAAAAAAGAGATTTCTTATGTATCATATGTATCTATATATTTATATGGAGTGAATCCCAAATAATATTTCAGCTTTTTAGTTAGACCTTTTCTGAATTTCCAATTGTCTTGTGTAGACAAGCCCTGAGAGTAAACCCAACAAATTCCAGATGTCAAACCCCATTCCTGACTCAGCCTTTTCTTACATCATCTGACCAATCAGTTCACCTGGTCGGTCCTCTGTTCCTCCAGTTTCAATCACTTGCAACGTTATTTAACCATCCCTTACCTTTTCCTGTTTAAACGCTGTTAAGTTTTTTTTTCCCCACCCTAACAAATTCATGCACTTGTTTTTTTCCCCATTCCAGTTTAGCTTTTTCCTCTGTTGCTTCTGGGAACTATCCTGTTATGGGAGAATA
The DNA here is from genome assembly GCF_000737465.1 of Haliaeetus leucocephalus. NCBI lineage: Eukaryota > Metazoa > Chordata > Aves > Accipitriformes > Accipitridae > Haliaeetus > Haliaeetus leucocephalus. The sequence continues at coordinate 403,325 of NW_010972887.1, read as the reverse complement.
AATGACAAACACAGTGCACAGAACCAGATGTGTGCCTTCAACAGTAAAGGGATGGACAGGCGTATGGATGGGCGTATGAACACGCCACCGTTGCAGCACAGCAGCAAGCCGCGGGAATAGCCCAGCTACATGCTCTTATTCCTCAATAAGTACTGGTTTACCAAAAGCAGCTTAGTCTCCAAAGAAAGGAGTAGATTTAAGATGACTTAAATCAGGGCTCCACATGACTTAATGACTTGCTTCTTTCTCTCTTTTCTCAGAACACTGACAGGAAAGAAAAAGGGAGGGGAAAATCCTGGAGATTCTGAATTAAAATATATTTTTTAAGACCTTTTTCATCACACTTTAAGTCTTAATTTTTTATTTTGGAGGAAGCAGCTAAAAATTGCTATGCAACTGTTTAGCCATGTCTAATTTGGTAGTACATTAGAAAGACTTTCAGCCTAATACTCTTGAGTCTATTGTAAATACTCAAACATTGCAGTCAACCAGACTGATAAAAACATTTTAACGGGGTTATTGGCAAGAGTGATCTCAGATTTGCTAAAAGTCATGTCTATGTTCAAGCATGCAAAGCAGCACATTTTCACTTACCAGTCTGATTGACTGGTAAAAAATCTTAATGCAAAATAAAGCTACTGACATACACTGAGAGTGTGAGAGTGTTCTTGGCTGGGTCTTGTAGGCGCAAAGAACATCTAAAAAGTCTGAAGACATTTCTGAAGTGCTCTCAGAAGTTTTTCTTATGACATAATTGAAAAAAGGGTCAGTCATGGTTACAAAATGAATGCTTCAAAGCATCTTTGGCAGTTTTGTAAGATAAAAATAAGCTCATATTTTAGGGTGGTTTATGGTGGAAATAAAGTGCTGTGTTATTTGGGGTATGCTGGAAATTAATGAAAGCCAAAGAAATACTTAAGACTGCAGCAGCTTTTTAAAAAGTTATATTGAAATGTTTACGGTCAGGTTAGTCGCAAGATCTGAGACATCTGGGAGTAGGAAGGACTGTTGGCCTTTTCTCTGATCTGTTCGTAATACTTCCTATATTTTTTCCCTTTGTATACCCTTTTGGTGATACAGACAGAACTCTTGTCCTGTGTCGTATAGATGGAAGTGATGTTTCTGGTAATGTTTCTGTTGGTGCAGGTGACATGAAATTATTAGAGCCAAAGATCATGAATTAGTGAACTTTATGCAAATAATACAAAATTTCAGAAAATAATTGCACAAAGACCAATTAACAAGCATTTCTCCTAAGACCAAGCTGCCTGTATGTTCAGTTAAAATATAAGTCATGGGGTCATTTACAATACACCGTTCTTGCAAAAACTCCTCATTACTAACACAGCTTTGGCATTAACTTTCTTAGCAAACTTAGGGCCATGCAATGTATAGCTCATTATCCCTGGAAGCCATTCCTATCACTGTCTTAATTAGATGTATTTTGAGAGTCTAACTGATACTGACCTGGACGCTGCTGTTGGAACTGAGCAGTTGCCTGTATTGGGTTTCTAACTTTAGCACTAATGTGAAAACTTTATCAAGATGGCCAGAGTTACACACCCACAGAAGAAAATGAAACGATCCAGTTTACCATTAACATAAATTTAGGATGTCCTGGATATTCAGTATTCTATACCAACCAGATATCTATCTCAAAGCTGGCTGTAGTACAATATGTCAGAGAATTGCTTTTTGAGTTCAGAGAGAGGACAGATTTCGTTACAAATGTCCAGAGATTCAACTTATAGTTTTGCGACACAACTAACTTGGATAAATTAAGGGATTGAAATATAGTGTACTTTGGTGGCTATAAACTGTCTGGAAATAAACTCCAAGTGTGGTCAATGATACTATGAAATCTTCTTGGTGACCCAAGTCATCTGGTGGCTTGGGTCACCTCCGCCCTCACTTTCACAAGCAGGCATTTCACAAGCTGTTCTGTTTATTTGCATCCATAAATCTCATCATGATGGTGAATGGCGGCACGAAAAAAGTCATAGCTATGTACTAAGTGTTAGTTTGTTGTTTGATACCTGGTCTTGCCATGTGGGACAAAGATGACTCTGTGTTTGTGAGATGGTCTAGAAGTTTTTGCATTTCTTTCAGTCTCTCTATCTTAAACTGGTTTTGTTGAAGCCCTACTACACATTGTTATTATCAATATGAACGCTGCTAAATAGTAGGTAACAAAGATGCATTGGATCCTTAGTATTTCAAACATGATACCATAAGCAATTTATGCATTACAGAAATTATTAGATCTATCTAATGTCCTCTTGCTTATCTTGCCCTCTGCTTGTCTTTATTCTCATGTGTCCCATTGAAGGTTTTCAGCCAGTGTGACTCAAATCCCATACATCTTTTACGTCTCCAAATCAGACGGTCAGTACCAGATGGATTCCCACGGGACCGCCTGAGGGCTGACACACTCCTTTCTCCCAGGTCCGGAAACATTCATGGACATCTCCTGCACCTGCACAACTCCTGCCTCTGGCAGTGACCAAGGCAGACTGGACATGATTAAAGAAGGTTATGCCTCAGCTGAGTCTCCTGCATTGCCATGCCCTAACAGCTATAAACCATAGGCAGCAGCAGCCCAAGAAGCCGCCCTTGGCCAGACGTCACTCACATATCTCCAACTACAGCATGACCCCTTCAGTCATTACCTCTTTATATGAGTCCATATAAGATCAGTTAATGTGCCTGAGGTTTTCTTAAGAAGAGCTCTTATTAGTGCTGAGACTTCTACTTCTGAATATTTTTTACGCCAGCAAGATTTCTTGGTAGCTTCATATTTCAGATGGCTACTGCTTTTGCAAAGGTGAAGATGATATTCCCAGCTGATTCTAACCAACATAGTTCAATACCAGATATGAAGCATTCATCTGGCTTTTACTTTGCCCCTGGGCATAGTGCTTTATGGTGGTTTAACTGCAACCCCAGAGATCCCACCCTACATTTCACCTCCTCCCTTTTGTGAAGCGCATCTTGAGGCAAGTGAATAGGCTTAGGGAGTGACAGGACACCTCCTCCATTGTGGCCTATTAATACAGATCAGTACTATTTCTTCTTTGATCTGCTTTATCTTTCAGCAACCAGATGTAGGCTCCAAAACAGCAAAAAAAAAAAGAGAGCATCATCCCATTTAGTCATTTCGCCATGAAGTGTTGTCTTTGGGCAAACCGTTGATTTGCCCATAGGTTCTGAGTCTGGCAATAGGTTCAGTTCTGGGAATAGGCTTTCTCTGTTCTCACCTTACTCTTCATCCTTTGTAATTATCTTTTCACTGTCTGTAATATTTGAACACCCGAAGACTTTTTTTTCCAGTTGACATGGGTGTTTTCTTAAGCCTTTCTCTGCTAATTGTTTCACAGAATCATACGACCTATTCTTGTATCCACTTAGATATCTCTCAAGAAATTGTCCTAGTCAATGAAATTAGTGTCCTTAATTAGGCCATCTAGTTTGGAAGGCATTAGTGACATGGGAACCGGGTGTTTCTGACTGATTACATTAGTTAGATCAATTTAGAAAGCAAAAGCAATGTGAAACCAAACTCTGTGCTGGTGGGAGGGAACCGAGGAGTGGGGGAGCATCTCCATTTGCCTGATAACATTTCCATTGCTGGGCATGCTAACACACTCTGCTGCATGTATCTCACACCAGCGGTGGCTCCGCTCTGCAAAGAAACAGCTGTGATGGCTTTAGAGATGCTTAACTGATAAAGCACTTTGGGGAATCTATCATCACATGGAAAGAGTCTGGTAATAGCTCTTCCTTCAACTTGTTAGCTGCAAATGAACCAATTACTTTGTTCTTCCTTTCCACTGGCATTACAAGATCAGATATACTGTACTCGGACTGTCATCTTCCCCAGTGTATTATTTTGGATTTCTCAATAGTACTGTAGTGCTTTTTGATGTTTTTGATACTGCTGTTATTTTGCTAGATACACAGGCTCCTCCCTCTGTCTTATCGCATGCACACCCTCTCTTTCTGTATTTGTACTGAGTCTCTATGTCTTTTCATGCCAAAGAAAGCCAGCTCACTAAATGCAGTAATGCCACGGTCTCCAGATCCTCTCTTTAAATATGCTTCAGCCATGGTCTCCGCTTTAAACACTGATTTTAGCCAAGCTTTTTCCTAATTGTAATTAACGTGAACTACTTTGTTCCAAAACAGCTCGGCTTCCTGATTTGTAAACTGTTCTCAGCGCCATCCAATTTGTCCAAACAACCAGTTCCATACTACTCCATCCTCCCTGCTCACTCCATACTCTTTTAGCCAACAGATCTCTCCTGAACACATCTTTCGGTGATTTAGGTCCGTACTGCCCAGCACACATCTCCATGATGTACCGCTCACAGCGCAGCCATCCCCTGAACCCACACCCCACCCGGCCCTGCGTGGGAAGTGCTGGGGCTACACAGGCATCTCCTCCTGCGGGTCACCGGGAGGAGACAGGGACCCTCTTCTCCATATGTCATCAATGCGTACAACACAGGTGAGTTTCTTCGTATGGCATAAGGATATGCAAGGAGAGGACCGAGCTCGGTGGTCCTTGCCTTCCCAGCTGGGACGTGCATCTTCCCCAGCTGCCCGTCTCCTCGCTCACACCAACCGTGGCTGGACAAGCTCAGGAGCAGCTCAGCTGGTGGTCACCTCTCGGTCACTCACAGTGATAGGAGCAACAGCTCATGTCTGGAGCACGGTGCCCAAACTGCCCAGAGGATCCGGGGAGCAGAAGCCAAGGTATCCCGCACCCTTGTACCGCTTTCCTATGCCAAATGCGACAAGCTGGCACAATCTTGGTGGCAAAACATCTGCTATGATTGCATTCATGTAAATCAGGCTAAAAACACATTTTCGGATCACTCAATACCCAGGGAAGTAAGAAAAGAATTTCCAGCTTTTTTTTTTTTTTTACCGTAAATATACCTAGAAGACAAAAGCCAGGCATCAGCTGTTGAAAGAGGGCAGAAGGAACACACTGTGCATTATTGTGCCAGGGAGGCTCACAAGTGGTTATAAATTCTCCAACAACCTGGCATGGTTTATTTTGAAGATTGAAAGCTCTGCTATCCAGAGATCACTCTTCTCCCTTCTCTAAGAGGATTTCTTAAGAAAAAAACTTGCCAAAAGCAGCTGTCGGCTAATGTAACACACAGCACCACTGTAAGAATGGATCCATGAGCCCTGGCAAAACCGCAGTCCTTGTCAGTACCCATGAATGAAACTGTCCCAGGGAATCTGCAGAGCAAGGCTGCGCATTTAGGAAGCTCAAAAGAGAATCAAAACAAAACCGAGTGGAGCAGGAAAAGCAACGCAGACATGTCAAAGGGCTGCCCACATGGCTCAACCAGAGGCCGACCTAAAGCCACCGCCACACAATTGCTTGTGAAGCTCACAAAGGAGCCAGATGCTCCTGTCAAAATTATACCTTCCACAGATCAACATGGGAAACCTGCCACCATCCTGCCTAAAAGGAGGGGAATTGATACCATTTTCTTGACTAAAATAATATCTTTTCAGTGAATTAGCTGAAGAAAGAACAAGAGCTGTTTGCTTTGGACAAGTATATTTCCAAGCATGTCACCCCCACAAAAGATCTTTCTTTTGCTCTACTTTCATGCAACCCTGAAAGCAAATATCTGATGGATATGATCAGGCTGGCTCCACATCTCCAAACAAGGCAAGGGAGCTGGTGGCAAGTGGGATTCTTCCGTTGCTCTGAGCTAATAGATATTGGGAAGAAAAATGCAGTTCTTGTCTTGGCTGGCTTTGAAACGTACTTAACTTTTCATTCACAACATGCTGCTTATATCCACAAAGCTCAACAAGGCAGTGAATATCATTGGCCTGTTTCAGAGACAAGAGGAAAACGCGTTGCCCGAGGTCTCACCGCACATCACAGCAACAGGGGTACGGACGCCGAACCCGAATCTCAGCCACCAGGCCACATCGTCCCAGCCCTTTCCAGTCCCTTCCATGGTGTTTTAAACATTGACCAGAATTTAAGTTAGTAGAGGGCGTGCCTGAATCAGCTCATAGTCTCACAGCTTGTCCTCGTTCTCAGATTAATTGTTCCAATTAGCTGCTCCACAGGCAAATATATGTTGATTCTTTCTCCATCTCAGACTTGGGGCCAAGCATGATTCAGAAAAATAAGCAGCTGTGACTTCCTCCCCAAACTTGCCACCCATCTAAATTGTAATCATCGCAGCTCAACTCCCAGTTCATAACACGGGTAAGCAAACTCGCTTAGTGTTATTGGGTGGTTTTCTTCTCAATTTTTTTAATTTCGGAAGAGGGCCATCTTAATAAAGCATATAAAACCCCATACATAACAGCATGCAGAACTGCTTTCTGCAGCCATCTTGAGTCTGTTCAAAACTCAGTACGAGAACAGGAGGAGACGTTGCCAACTTTTCGGCCTCATCTTTTTGGAGACAGGAAAGTCAAATACGCTCAAAGCTGGCCTAGGAAATTTTGGTGGGACAAATGATTTCAAATACAAAACTCAGACTCATACACTCGAATTCACAACATAGGAAAGGGGATTTTTGCACAACCTCATCTCAACTCTTCTTTATATTTCTAATGATTTTTCAAGATGAAAATGTTTGGTGTGGGAAAACTTAGCAGTCAATAAGTACAGTATCTCCCACACAGTGTGCTTTGTGTGTGTATTAACTATAGATTAGATCGCATGGGCAGTGCACCTACCTCATCTCTGTTAATAAAGTGCATATAGTTTAACAGATAAGTAATTACAGAGTCATCTTCCCAGCTTTGCTACGTGCTCAAACAATTCCTGTCACTCAGTTGTTTATAACCTCTTGTACTGCTACAAAGCTGCACCTTGCCTTCCAGTGGCTTTTGCACTTGCCAGAACCTCCATTAATTCTCTAAATGGGAATGAGGCATTAACTGCCAAGTCCGGAAATAACTAGATGAAACGATAATTGTCTACCTTGACAAAATTATAAATGTTTGATGAAGAAACAAAGACAGTTTGATGATAAACATAGATGATGTAAAGAATTACAAAAACGTGAAAGAGCGAAATAAATCGTACATGTCAATTTACCATTGCTATTAATGTATAGCTCACATTGGGCTTATTTTTATGGCTCCTTTGTATTCATGCTATAGTGTTTTCTGGTGGTGGCAATAGAGAATCTGATATTTTAGAAGCTAAATAAATACTAAAATTTGAACTTGAGTAGAAACGTATTTGAGCAGTCAAATATGACCTCAAAGGGTCATTATCTTGTAAATTATGAGCACCTTAAAAAAATTAACCTCTAAATTTAGATTGAAATTTAGGGGGGAAATCTCTTAGATCTTTTCATTCAACATCTCTGAGCTAGTAATCTTCTAATAATTTCAAAGGCTATTGCTGGAGCTCTTATGGCCTGAAATTGCCCACTTTCAGTTGATCATTTAATTTTTTTAAGTTTTGACTTTTAAAATAGCAATGGGGAAATAGAATTGGAAAGGTATTGTGCAGTGAAAACAGTGTATGGCTATTTGTAAGAACAAAAACATTTCCGTCAAGGTTCATATGTGTTGGGAAGGATCTCTGTTAATTAAAAACAAATCCAGAAAATTACAGCTGAACTGAAGAGAGTCTTGCAAATGCTTTTCATTTCAAAATCTGTTGATAATTACAACACAACTGCAATTCAGTTAATCTTGTAAGGGAAAGACAGACGAACAATATAACTGTTGGATGGTGAATAGATAGGTAGATAAACACCTAAAAATGAGAAAGTTATTCCCAGCAGAGGTAAACAGGAGCAGATTAGAATTGAAGTATTTCAGCAGAAGCTAAGCATGTCCCTGCCAAATACAATTTTCTAATATTAACTCTGTACTGCCCAAACATAGTTTCTCAAATCCTATACAATTTATTTGCCGGAGTAAGTCTTCAAAACAACTTGTACATGATAGATGTAAAGATATCTGGGCAAAAGTGTATCGCTGCATTAGCTTAACTTTTATCCATAGTTCCCATCTATGCTACTTCTGTCTTATTTAGTAGTTGCAAATGATTCCTACAGAAAAATCACATCACCTCACTCTTTGCTAAGAGGTCCTGCACATATAATGCAAAGCGAGTATGTTATAGGGAGTTTTTTGTTTGCATTTTCCTGCTTGGTCCTTTTTTTCATCTGCCGTAGCAGTGTGTGTGTTCCCAGGCACACGGATGTTTGCACGCGTGGCGGTGCGTGTGCAACATAAGAAGTTCCGAGGCCGGTTGGGAAAGGAGCCGGCGGCGGGAGCAGCACCAGTGCCACTGCCCGCTTTCCCAAGTGTGGCACTGCTCTCTTCTTCTGCTCCCACAGACATTATTTACCTACATCCCACACCATAATGCAAGTTTATGCACACTCATAAGACTCCTTTGCACGTTCGGTATTAACTTAGCATTTTATTGATCATTTGGGAGCAGAATGAATGCTAATCCTCAAGTTGTATATGAAAGTTTCTATTACGTGAAGCCTTATAGCACATGTGCTGAGTTAAGGGATGTTGCCTATGTAAATGAAAGATAATTCCACATTAAAAAGACATTTTCTGGAGCATCTTTATTCAGTTACATTTCAGCTGATCTAAAGGGCTCCTATCAGCACTAACACAGAGGGGTAAGGCTTAGGAATGTAAGTGTAGATAATAGTTTGCTAGGCCAGGATACTATTTCTCTGCCATGGATTTCAAAAAGACTTACTGTACATACTGGTTCTGGCATTTGAAACTCCAGGCTTAGTTGGGGGATGGGGAGAGGCAGAGGGGGAAAAAAGCATTTAATACGAACAAAACATTTTTTGTGAAAGGCAGATTCCTTTTTGTTTCCATGTGCCATACTCTCAGCATTTTTTGAGTCTTTGCTGATGCTCTCACACAAGCAAAGTGACTCTTGAAAAATGCACCATTACAACTTAATATATCCAGTATGTAATTTGTACTTAACAGAAAGATATTTAGGACCATTTGCCTCAGCCATAAGACTTTCAGCTGCACAGTGGGAGGTAGTGCTTCAATGAAACCTTTGTTTTTAATCTTCTGATACAGTCACTAAGGCAGTTGGCTGGCTTGAAAATTACATCAGTCTTCTTTTTAATCTAGGGTTCGCAAGCAGTAGTTAGTTTGGGGCATCCACCAAAGCATATCATTTCACAGGCAGAACTACCACCCTTTTTCGCTCTGTTGTGTAGGACGCACCGAAATGGGTGTCTAAAAAAGAAGAAGGAAAATGAAGAGGAAAGTTGCCGGGTGAGCACGCATATTCCCGGAGACGCCGTCCCAGCCGGCGTGCACAGTGCAGCGCAGTTCAGTCACGTTTACTTTGTTTCCTCCTCTTCCTAAAATTAGATTACGATTCCCCGAGCGAGCACAATGATGCTGAAGCCGGACAACCCCGGGTCTGAATCACTTCAAAGCAGCCCCCTGTTTTCACCGAACGTCACCCGTCTGCCGCAGCCCTGCAGAAAGCGCATTGCTCTGCATAGCAAGTTGGGTGGCAGCGGGTCCATAATATAAAACTGTTGCCTAGTGTTCCTCTAAGCTCTGCCCTCCTCTGAAAAAAAAAAAAAAAAAATCCCTCATAATTCAGGCAACAGCTGGAAAGCTTAGCTTAATGGTCTGTGCTTAAATGTGGAAGGTCACAGGGTGCTGATCTAAGGAGCGGAGAAGTCTTGCTCAGCCGACTGTTGACACTTAGTAAACGGAGGAGGAGGGGACTGTGTGTGCATCTGAGAAAGCCATACCCCGGCCGGCGAAGAATAGGAAGCAACTTCTATTCAAGGTTTGCAGGGGTCCTGGACCCAGTAGGGAAAAGCAACAAGGCCCTTCACTGCCTCTAAGTTACCTTGTATTATAACAGGATTAAAGTACATTTAGCTTCTCTATTAGCATACTTTAGCCCCATTTAGGCTTACTTGATGTTTCCGATGGCCTTTGATCAGCCTTGCATGGTGCTGGTCAGCTTCAGGACACAGCAGTCAAAAAGCGAGACTGTGAAATTATCCTGATGTTGAATCTCACAGGAGATATTTCTGGCTGTTTTCATTCACTCACCCCCAATATTCCAGTTTCTTTCTCTCTCTCTCTCCCCCCCCCCCTCGCTCAAGAAAATAATTTACACATTGTTAAAAAAAGAGGAGGGGGGGAAGAGGAAGAGAGAGATATTAAAAGAAAAAGGTAGCTTAGTGACCAGTAATAATTAGCTCCTTGTTTGAAATCAGTGCTGGCTTGTGTGCCGGTGCTGAAGCATCTATGAAAAATACTATAATTTCTACAGTGTCTGGCTTTTTATTGCTTACATTTGCATATAAATTAAATCCATATTGTAGCTTTAAGGCAAGCTAGGCTTAGAATGCCGTACAGCTCAGGGTCCTATTGTTTTACATCTACTTTCTATACTGGTGGTTAAATGAAAAGGGAGGAGAAAGTAAAGGAGGGAGAAAGTCAGCTTTGTAGCATTTTTAATTGCTTCTCTGCCAATTATGGCCAAATTAATATTTAAACTTTGTAGTGCTTTGAGAAATTGTTTACGAAATCCACTTCCTGGTGTTCGGTGCTCCCTGTGCCTACAGCAATATCTATATTGGAATCTTTTGTTGAAGAAAATGAAAAATAATTAAAAATAAATCCTGTTCTCTTTCAAAATATTTTACGGAAATAAATGCTGTTAATTGAACCGTAAATATTTCAAATATAGGCGTGATCCTTATTCCCAATAACAGCCTGAACAGCCATTAGCAGCCAACATTTTTTCACCTGATACTGTTTATGTGCATGAAAAGATCTTGTAGCATTTACTTCACTTGATCTTATTTTTGTCTTCCTCCTTTGCTTTATGCTGCCGTCTCTGCTCGACCGACTTAGGTTGGCCTTTCTGAGTTCCCATTTCAGCGCGGCTCAGAAATCCACAGGCTGCTAACACTAACACATCAGGACAGAGCCTGGGAAGACAAGAGACATTTGCAAAGATGAGTAACAAGAAGCAAATGGCGCCTCAGAGTCTCCCTTTAAAAATTCTTTAATGAGATACAGTGCATTTTTTTTTTTCATTCTTTTCTTGGGCTAATGCCTAGTATGTACCAACCACTGGGCCACATTTTTAGGAAACATCTAAATCAAAAGTCAGAAGATTACACAGGGACATAAGAAAATCTTAAGATGGCAGGAGGCCAGGAAGCCCAGCTAGGCCTACCCTCTCCTCCGGTTAACAGTTGTTCTCCATAATATACTGTTTTTCTCCCCCTCTCTCTCCATATGCTTCTTGCTCTATTTGAAATCTGGTCAGATCGGTGGCTTCTAGAGCAGCATCTGGTAGCTTATAATATATACCCTCTGGAAAAAAAAAACGTATTACATTTGTACAGTGCAAGACCTCACTGGAGCCGTGTCCCTCGTCCTCATATTTGACATTAGCTCTAATAACTGCAGCACTGCTCCCTGCGGTTCCCCCCAGAGCCCTCTGCAGCTCAGTGAGGTCCCCTCTTAATCTTTTCTCTTTGCGAGGGATACAGACCTAGTTTCGCTAACCATTTTGGAGCCTCCAATCTCGAAGTCATTATGGGACTTTGTTGTACTATTTCCATTTCTGCAATATTCCTTCTGTAATTAGGTAATCAAGACTGTGCATCTTTCCCATGTGGCCTTTGGAGGTCGATTTTATTTATCAGCTTATTTATCCCTTATTACACATTTTTAAAATTCTGGTTGCAATGCCATCAGCTGGGCACATTGCTAGTCTTCGCAGCTGTCTGCTTGCTATCGTAATTTCCTTTTTCCTCTTGCCCATCACCCATTTGCTTGTTCTGTCTGAATTTTGCAGCTGTTCATATTAACAGAGGATGTTACAAGTGCTTGTACGCATGGTGAATTTTATGAATAGTCTCCTATGGACATCAACGGGAACACGGCGCGGACTGACATGTGGGTGAAGATGTTGGTGGGACTGGTTTAATGTGAGTTCTTCTGGGCAGAGCTAGTCCCTGGTTATGAGATTAGACGATACCTCGTCCGGAGAAGTCCTGCCCCTGTTTGCGTATGTCAGCACTACCAGGCTGGAGATGACACACGCTGCTGTATAGCTGATTTCACACACAGAAGGACAGGGCTTGCCAAGTCCACATTAGCGCTATAAATATTCTTCCCAAGGCAATTGACTATCGCCTGGACTGTGCTGCAACAATAAAAGTCTCACTTCTTATTTCCACCACAATAAAATAATTGCCTTTGACTTATAGATACCCATCTGTATGTTCAGGGCTTTCTTATCAGCTATAAAACAACACTTTTGAACCCTTCCACTCATTAACCTTTGGAGCAATACAACTGATAGCTGAGATAAAACTCCATTTGTTTCCTCACCCATCATAATTTTGTACCTATCCTCATCTTTTTGTTTTCTGTAGCCTCTGCCCATTGCCGGGTTAGCCTCTCCTTTACTTCAAGCACTTTGGGTCAAGCTCAAGCTCTAGTCTGATGGCAAACTTCCCCGCTATGTCTTTCCTTTCTGCTGCTCAAGACTGTCACTGTAAAAACCACCATGTTCTGGTTTCAGAGGTGGCTGCGTGGTTCCTGGTAACCCCTGTTGCGATGACATTTCAGCACCGGATCATTCTGGGCCACCCCCAGCCCTCACAGCACCCACCCGGCCGTGGCGGATAGCCTTAGGATAAATGAAGACTGGAACTCTACTAGGGTCCTTCTCCTGGAGACCCTGATGCGTTTCACTGACGAGACTCACAAAAGCCTGGGGATCAGTAAGAAAATACATGCAGTGCCGTTTCGCAGATGGAGGAAAGCAAGAGAGACCTCCCCCCCCCGGGGGTCCCTGTCCCCCCAGGCCAGGGGAACCGAGGACAGCCCCGCACCTCACCTGGGGCACAAGCCTCATCATATCCCATTCGGCCCAGGAGCAAAAAGTCTGGCTTCCAGAAAGGGAAAAAATGTCCCCAAATTCAGGCTGTCCGAGCACTTCCATTTGTCAGACCTAATTTGCAGAGAGGCTTTTTCTTTGCCACCCAAGGCTGCCTGTTACAGGGTTAATTCTCCAGCCCTGTATATAGTACTGATGGACCTTGTAAGACAGCACCACCAAGCTTGAAGACCATACAGATACTGTAGCTGCATATTTAAGAGATTTAATCTACCTTTTTCCCATATCAACCTATTAGTTATTTGTTTATTCCTGATCTTATGCTTGATGCAATGCCCATCCTATCAGTGCAAAGGTGACTGTGAAAATGGCATTTATTAAGCTTTTTTTGTGTACTGATGCCCTTTTTAAATGTTATAATTTTAAGCCTTTCTCTCCCTGTTTCCAAAAAGGGATATTGAACAAGGGAACAAGGACTCTTGGCAGCACTGACCAAGGCTTCAACCATAACCAAACACAGCTTATTTTGAGACTTGAAAAAGTCTGGTTCCTTGTTTGCCACTATCTTTGCTCCTTTGCCATTTCATGTTCCTGCTCATGGTGGGCTAAATCAGAGCCCAGGAGCCCCATATTCTGCAATACACCTGAAGGAGGATCCACTCAAAACTGCCCACTCTTGTGAAATTTCACTTGTTGACCCGTGAGATTTCGACAACTCAGACAACTGCATTTTATAAGGGCAAAATAAATTGAGTCCAAACTCCACAGCATTTTATATTCCCCTATGAGTGGCTTCAGTGTTTGTTAGTCCTTCAAATTTTAGCTTTGTGTTTTACAAACCCCATCTTCTGGCAGTTTATCAGGTGTCTCCAATATTGGTTTCAAAATAGATATTAAATACTGCTCTCGCACCTTGCAGCTGCAGTCCTTTCCAAACATATTGAAGAGCTTTTCTGCTCTTCAGCCGTCAAAGATTATACACTGAGAATAAATTACTCAGCTGGATGCGTTGTTTGTAGGCAAACCCAGGCAGTGACAGTATCAGCAGTCCCTGTGTTTAAAAGCATGTAAAACACTTTCTCTTTTTTAGTCCTTTAAATTGCGATCCTGGAAACAGCGGCTCAGCCACATCCTCTGCACAAACGAGGATGCTGGCAAAGATGTCCCGAGGCATCACCGTTGTCAGCCCAGTCCCTCACCCTTCGGGCTATGGATGAGCCCCCCGGCACGGGAGCCGGAGCCCTGCGGGAGTGGGGTGCTCCGGAGGACACGGGTGGCTCCCAGCTGCCACCCCAGGTGGAGGAACCATCCCCGTTTCACTCCTCTCAGCTCCTGGTGACTTGCCAGGCTTTGTGCACTCTCCGGTTTTAGTCTCGATCCTCACAGAAAACAATCCGCGAAATTTCCGGTGATCTCCTTTCACCCATCGCTACAACTTGGATTCTCCTTTTTTTTCTTTCCTTCCCTTTTTTCAAAGAAAAACAATGTGCTTGCTGAATATCTATTAATGTTTCCAGCATCAGACAGCTTTCTGAGGTTTCCCTTAATTTTTCTTTTCCCTTTGTAATTTCTTGTTACAAGACCCACATTGTCCACTGCATCAGTGTATGGCACTGCTGTCCTTCAATGACGACATCATATTTCTTTTGAATTGCTGATTACGCAAGACTGTATTCACAAACCTAGCACCAAACTAGAAACGAGGCCAGAAGTTGTTTTATTGATGATCTTTCCTTTCCACAACCCGCGCTTCCTAGGATGTTTTCATACAAATACTCACAAACAGCGAATTTTGCCCTAAAGTTGAAAGCAATTTAGTCAAGAGTTGAAATTTGTCAGGGGCAGAAGCAGCAACAGTTCATAAATACTACATCAGTTTGTTGAGGACCAAAAATGGTATCTGAATTAACATAATCAGTCACAAAATATCTTTAACCACCTAAATGTTAGGCTCCAGGTCTGCAAGAGGTTTTCCATAGGGAAGAGAAAGAGATAGGTACAACCAAAGGGAATTCACTTCTTCCTCATCCTCATAGGATGAAGCACCTTTTTGAGACACCAACTTCTCTCCCTTCAATAACAGAAGGAGCTCAGAAGACAAGTATAGGTATATCCTTAACTTTTAGCTAGCTGCAGCAAGTATCTTGCTCTGGACGACTGACAAATAATCCATAATTCAAATATGTTTGCAGAAACAATTTGTCTAACCATTTTGACAGAACAAATTTGAAGGGGAAAAAAAAAAAAACCTGCTTGCAGGCAAACTGCAAGCATAAAAGATGACTAAATTCCTTTAATTAAAAAATCAGTGTAAATAGTGCTCTTGTTGATATTAAGCACGTTTGTGAAGCAGAAATAGTTTAAATCAAACCTTACATATAATAAATACAGGGACAGGCTTCTCACTGTGCATATGATGCCTTCATTACCGCTAAATATAAATCTGTTCTTTTCATCTTTGACTAGTAAGGATTGAATAACTGTTCCGGGATTTTTTTTAAATGCATCCTTAAAGTCAAGAAACAGGCTTTTTCTTCTCTTGTTTTGTTTTACTTTCTGGATATTTCATGAGTCCTTTGGATATTTTTTATTCCGCCTGATACACAAGACAACCTTCCAGGGTAAAAGAGGGAGAGCTGTTGCATGCTCATTTACTCTTGTCCTTTCCTATAATAGCTGTGATCCCCCTTTACATTATCACGTGCAGCAGATCAGGAGGAGAAAAGACGGTCTGACATGACATGCTGCACCTTGTCTGATAGATCAGGCATAGCAATAAGAAAACTCCTTTTCTTCAGAGAAAGTTTCCTATTTGTAGGTGTTCTCTGAATTTCTTGAGGACACAAACTCTTCTTCCAGGTCTCTCATGTCAGTATTGCTTAGTGTTAACTCAGCTTCTTGGAGAATGGTCAGAACACTTTCAGGGAAAGAAATGCAAACATCCACGGATAGTTTGCCCTTTTCTAGTCCTTGCCCTTGCAGCTCAGCCTAAGTGGATAGCCAGTATTCCATCACTGTCATGCAAATGCATTAACTCGTCTCAAATTTAAAGCAAAGGGACCCATTAAAGGTTTGTGGCTTGGGCATTCAGTATCAGTTTGTTCTGGTTAATATGAATATTGGAGATGTAAGGAGAGAAATCCCTTTAAATAAAGACAGTAATGAAGAGAGAGTCCCAAGAGATGTTTCAAAAATAGATGCTGCCATTTTTATTAGCAAAGTACAGAAGAAAAATGGGGGGGGAAATAAGTTTAGAAAAATCACTCAGCTCATCAAATACTATTGAGAAATTTGCTAAGAGAGTCCTAGGCTTAAATTACAGAACAGAGTTTAAGATATTTTGAAATCTTACATGGCAGAACAAATTCTCTTTCCCACACTAATGGCTGTCTCTGTCTGTCTGTCAGCTCAGAGTTCAATCACGTATTCACAATAAAGTATGGGTCAAGTCCTAGAATGTCTGTGTCTTATAGTCTTATTCTTGGCTGACAAGTGCTACATCTAAATCAGTGTATGGCATTAAGTTATAGCCTGAAAGCAGGCTAGAGTGGTAAGACCAGTTCAGATGATGAATGCTTCTTGTTCCCCCCAGCCCTCAACCTCACTCAGGCCACTGGTACAACTCAAAGACACAACTTCCAGCATTGCTTACCTAATTGTAATTCTACAAAGTGAAGGCGTAGTTCAATAGTAATGCTGTATGGGACTTGTTTTGGCAAGTTCCTATCATCTGGCCTAAGTCAAAAGATTACACACCAGTAATAGAAATTTATTCAGAGCAAAGATATCCTAGCATAATAAGACCATCTTGTTTCATGTAATTATAATTCATGCATCCAGAGACAGCTGTCCATCAGATATGTTGTATTAGCTGGCTTTGATTTCTATAATGAGTTTTATTGGTATATTTATGAGGAAGAACAGTGGCATATAAAGAAGCTATGAATAAGTTATTATGTGTGCAGAACCAACATTTGGGATCTTCTAAGTCTTGCAGAGAAGCCAAAGTCTGAATGGATGCAGACACTGAAATACTCCCCAAAACATGATCCATGCAGACCTATTTCATAACACACAGCGTCAGCATTACCCATTGCTTTGTTTCACAGCCATGAAATAATTGGATTTATGTAAACAAGAAATCTAAATGGGGTCTGAAAAAAAAAAAAACAGTGAACAAGAATGTCAAGGTTTAACTTATCTTGATATTAGACTGATGTGGTATAAAAGGATCCATCTTCAAGTAGAAGAACTGGTACTGTTTGTCCTTGTTTCCCATGTGCAAGAGCATTTAGGCTACGCTAGATGAGATACATTGCATTTAGAGAGTTTCAAGAGAGGATGGTTGATTCTTCTGGCAAAAATAGTGGAAAGTGATGGAAATGTGGGACCAAAGTGAAAGCCACTGAAATAACTGTTTGTGAAGACTAAGAGAAAATAATAACAGGCAATGATGCAGTTAAATGATACAGAGCAAAGTAAAAAGGAGCAAGCACTAAGTCTCAGCAACTCTGGAGATACATACCATTGGAGACAATTTTCTATAAGCCCAATACATAAATGTAAAAGTCATTACAATGTCTATTAAATAGTTAACCACAGTTAATGATTCTGAAGCCTGAAGTGAGACAGCTGATTTTGAAAATGTTTCTCCTTTAACAGGACAGCCTCAGGACTATAACCACTGATATCCATAAACCTACCTGCTCCTCCTCAAAGGTTTCAAAGAGCTGCCTTCTGCAAAGATAAACTGCCCACCCCCCTGTCCCCCAGGTCTACAAGCCGTGCCCAGACCATGCCTGTCACACTGGTAGATTGAGAGACTTCAGACAAGCGAACGCAGATGCTGCAAGATCTAGGGGAAAACTAACTCCCATGCCAACATTTCCTCGTCAAGAGTGTCCTGTTGCCTAATTGTACCTCATTAAAGCAGTTCGACCAAATACCTCAGGTTTCCTCAGCTACCAAACACCAGATCTCTTGTGTAGCTGAAGTCTGGACCACACACCACCATCCTTCAGCTTTTCAAATTGCACCACCAACAGCCGGTGCAGTACTTTCTACATGAAACGTTAATAGGTAGGTCAGCACATCACACACTCTTCACAAGCCCTGGACAGTTAAAAGAGTGATCCTCAGACAAAATGTCTGCTTTTAAGGGGACAATTATATGGGTAATCAAGGCAAGGTCTGATTAATGACAGGGTCTGTAGGCAAAGGAAAAGGATGCAGCATGCTTGCCTTGCACAAATAACAAGAACAGCTGGATACTGCAAAAGCCCAAAACCTCTTCAGTGGACCCTAGATAGTCGCACCTAAGCAAGAAAAGAGACCAGGTAAAAGTCCTCAACTGAGCTACAAAACTGGCCAACCTTTCCTCGGTCTACCCTCACTGGCAAGTCCTCCAACCACCTCTAATACCTGTGTCTGCATATCCAACATCACGCTTTGCTGACATTAGCTGATCGTGTTCACGTGGAGATAGCTGAGGGTGGGGTATCCAGTCTGATGTTTAGATCTCAGAACAGAGTTCTGCCTTGCTGGCCAAGAATGCCACGTTGACAGAAGAAGAGTTCAGCACACAAGAGCAGTTTGGTGTCACCACTCAAGTTCACCTACTGCCTAGCTGCCAGGTTAACCTGGCAGTGTCAGTAAGAAACCGAGCAGAGTCAAAAGTGATCCAATTATTTTGCCACAATCTTCTCAAAAGTCTTTCTTAAAGCTGAGAGTTTCCAAGGAGGCAAGAAAAGGTGCCTAGAAAGTCTTTAACAACCGCTTCTTTGAAGGAAGACGGCAAATTCCTGGTAAGCAGAGGGTCCTGCGTGAACCTGCGCAGGCTCAGATGAGGCATAGCCTCAGTGTCCCAAGTATTGCCTGACCTCCAGCAAGGCCTATGGTCAGAAACTGTAGTAAAGATTGTATTTGACCGTCAAGAACTTATTCCAGCTCCAGAAAACAAGCAAAAACCAGCGTGGTGCTGAATGATCTTATCAGGACAGTAATTGGAAAAATCCCTACAGTAAGAAATGCTCAACTGTCACCATGTGCCAGGAGCCTTGATTAGCCAGGTTGTTTACTGCTCACAACCGTTGAGCTATTCACGACTTTGCTGACACTATGGTGAAGGGCACGGCAGCCGTTCTTGGCCTCGTTCCTAAGCAAAACGTATTGTTTCCAGAGCCCTTTATGCTACCATCACTCCAATTAGGAGCAAGAGTGCCTTCACAAATGTTCTGTCCTCCCACTTTGTCAGACAGAGATGATCTGAATACCACCAAAACCTTTGAGAAGGGGAAAATCACAGAAGAGGGCATTTAGGGATCATAATGGCAATGAGTGGCAAGAACAGATGATTACAGAACTTCATAAATTTTAATCAAAATATCAAAAGAGTGTACTGTCAGTGCAAAGATATCCTTCACCTAATGGGAGGACAAACTAAAGCAGTAGCTTTATAACATCCTTTGATGCCCTAGGATAGCAGGACCCCCGGAGCTCACTGTTGTATCTCACAATAGTTCGTTAGTATTGAAATTCCTAATTCCTTTTATTGGATCTGAGTTTTGGCTTCTAAGATCTGACCCCTGAAGAGCCAGAAACTTCAGAGTGCTTTTTGCTACACGCTTCCTCACTTTAGGCATTTAACTGCACACTTTTAGAAATAACACATGCCTTTGCCACAGTGAAGGGAAAGGAAAAACCGTGTTATCTCCTAGCCAAATACTATTAGCGTCACTCGGGCAAAGACCTCTACCACCAAATCATCCTTCACATTGCTGTTCTCTTGTAACTCTGGGGAAAATATGTCTATATTAGAGCTGAACATTAAAGACAGGAGGATGGAGGTTATGTCTTCCGCTTCTGGCCATGCATTTTATTCAAAATGGAATTTTGTGACTCATCCTCTTCTAGTTGGGAGTCTTGAACAGATAGGCATTTCCCACAAGCGGATCTGCAGGGGAGCATCCATTGAGTTAGAAATGATGTTACTCCACTGTCTTATGCAGTAGATTAAAAAAAATAACAAGTAAATTAATGCTCTGACTACAGAAAGCTGTCATGTACCCTATCTAGAAACAGGTTTCAGTAAGACCCCACCAGTCCAAGCACTCAATCCTTGCACGCTGTTTACTTTTGCCTCACATTTGTCACTCCACTGTCCCATAGGAACTCCCATAGAAACCCAGTGACTTCAAAAAAAAGTTGAAAAAGGTATTAATTCACTTTCCTTCTTTTTTTTTTCTCCATACAAGCTCTCGATCCCCAGACAATGAGGGAATGAGAGACCAGACTCATATGTCCCTTAAAACCGGGACAAAGTAATGCACTTGGAAGAGAAGATGAGAAAGGGAGGAGTTAACCAGGTTTATATCTGTTTCCAGCGAGCAATTATTCAGTCCCTAAAAATGCTGATAGAAGAACAAAATGGAAAATGGACATGGTCCCAGCAGACAAATGTTTAATATTTAGAAAAGGACTATGGCAGGTTTTGATCCAAAAGAAAGGGAAAAGAGCATTTTAATGAGGTTGGTCCTCAGACTGTACAAACTCATTAGATTTGGGCTTTACCATCTCATTAAAAAAATGAAGGACGTTTTCCTATTCCATACCCACTTGTTTTGAAGGTGGGGTTTTCTGTTTGCATTCACTTTATCAGCATCTGTGCCTGTGAAGAGGAGGACACCCAAGCATCATGAGCCCTGGCAGCCTTGTGATACCCAAGCAGAAACACAACCTGGAGCAAGAGCCGGGCAAATAACCAAGAACGAAACATGCAGCCGATTAACGTTGCCAGAGAGTTTTTATAGAGAACGTTGTTTTTCTTTAATTTTCCTTTCCCTCCGCAGCTCTCCTCAGAGCAATATCTGCGAATAATCCCCGCTCTCCAGCTGACTGGGGTGCAGCTCCCTGCACGCGGCTAATATTGGCACGGTGACATTTTCGCTGTTTTCGGTGGACACGAGCAGGTGCAAGGCACGACCCGCGGGAGCGGCGCTGCCCGTCCCTCCGAGGAGGACGCGGAGGTGCCGGGGAGGGAGTCTGGCAGCGTCGCTGCCTGCCTTCGGCCGGGACCGAGAGCTCCTGCCTGCGCCTTGTACGTCGGCTTTCATGTTTAATAAAGTTGTGGCCTCTTGGCTTTCACCACAACACAGTTTCCAGTTTTATTTCCCAAGGGGTCACAGCAACAGTAACACACAGTAGTTATAATGTGTCATAAAATAAATATTAGCAAAAGCACGCGCGAATCTCCGCCGGTTTGGAATTTGCTTGGCATCACGCGTCCCCTAATGCATGTCTCCAAAAAGCAAAAGTTGTCTGCTGATGGAGGAGGCTGGGTTGTTTGCCTTAGTTTTGTTTTTTCCTCAGTCGGCTGAGCTTACACCACTGTCACAGCTAATAAAGGTAAGTACCGGTACAGCGCTACCTTGCACATTGTCCTAATCACATTGCTCTTTAAATTAAGTCTGTCAGCACTTCGGCTGTAAACCAGTATTGCGAGAGCTTAATAACTCCACTGCGAACAAAACAAAATTACTTCTAGACTTAAACCTGGTGTGCAAGACTTCTGCCTATGGGGCCACATTTTATTTGTTGCAGGGAATATAAACAGCACGCCCCAAATGGCTAAATAGATCGAATACATGAACAGAAACACAACGTATGTGTGCATGTACGCACACACCGGCATATATGTGCACACACATGGGATATATTTTACTTCCCTTCCTACACTGCTTGCATAAGGGGGAAATAAATTCACCAGCAGCCTCTGACTCCTTCCCATCAAGTTCCTCAGGTTTTAGACTAATCTCAGTCTCTGCTTCTTTTCTGTGTGTTTCTTTTCTTTTTCCCAAGAATAATAAATTTACACTCACCCGCCACAAATTACGCTGGCCTGAAGCTGAGGCGGCCAAGGTAAAACTGCATCCTAGAGCACTAGCAGTTGTTTTATGTATCAAAATGTCCCGTCTTTGAAGTCAAGCCTTAATAATGTCTTGAAGGAAAGCCCCAGGGCAGAGCCTTTCTCTGCCACAGACTTCTTGTACGATTTTGGGCAAATCATTTAGCTCTCTATTCCTCAGCTCCGCCACTGAAAAATGGGAATAATTAAATTGTGCTACTTCATCAAACAACTGCAATGATAAATACACTACTAAATGCTCTGAAATGTCTGTGATGAAGATTACCTGCTGGACAGAGAGATACAGAGCTAGAAAAGGGAGCCTTGTTACCACTCTAAATTCATGGCATTTTTAAGTTCAGAAGTGCTGTTCCAAACCTGTTTTAAAGTTTATTTTCTTAACAAGAATCTGATCAAATAGATTTTTCCTTAAAAACAGTATGGGGTTTTTTTCTATTAAATAATTATGTAGACCGCATGTGTGGTGTGTGGTACGACATACAGCTTTGCCATCCCAGTTTGGAGTGGCCATGCCAGAGGTGATGGGGCCTACGTGATGGATCTGAACAGCACCAGTTTTGCTCTGTCAGCTCAAGATTACCCTTCCTTAAGACCTGCACTCCTGACTCAGATGCCAAGTCACACAAAATCTGTTCACCCTCACAGGGAGGGGCAGAAATCAACTGTGCCTGGGGCTCGTGGCACCGCAGCACCAGGATGTCCCCCTTCATCCTCATCCTCGCCCCACCAGGGAGGCTCTGGTCCCAGGGCAGGAGGAGGGTGAGGTGTCACGCAGCGGCTCTGGGGCACAGACCTGGGAGTTCATCGCGTCACTTAGACGGCTCGTGCCCCAGGAGATGACCCCCTCCGTGACCGTGGCTGTGGGAGCGAAGCTGCAGCTGCAGGAGAGCCTGGGGAAATGGGTGCTGCTAGAGGCAGAGGATTTCTCTGCGGAAAGGGCAGGTGAAGTTGGGTAACGCTGCAGCTGATGACATGGACAAAGGGAAGGAAAATGGTCTGTGTTGGATCGAAAAGAAATTAAACACAGCATCAACACGTGGTGGAGTTATGCTCGTGGGAGTGACCAACACAAAGGGATGAGCTGCCCTAGCAGTAAGCAGAAGCTGGCTCAGATTTTGCCATCAAACCCTCCACCCTCTCCCCTTGCCTCGCCTCCTTTCTTCTGAGGTCTCTACCCCAATTCTGAGTCCGGGGAAAGCTCCCAGCATAGATCTTCCCATCGCTCTGTACAAACCCTCCCTCCCTCGATCGTCGGCTCCCTTCGGCACCCCATGCAATAAGCAATAACATTGGGACTGACCAAAAAGGGTTCCCGCAGCTGCCCCGGCTCCATTTTGGCCAGGGACGGCCACAGCGAAGCAGCACGGTCAGATGGTGCCCGTGGACTGGCTCGCCTGTATTTGCCGTACTGGCCGGGTACGGGGCACCAGCTGGGAAAGCCTGGGGTGCCGGGGCAGGGTCTCCCGGGTGCTGGCTCCTAGGAGTCCTCCACCCATCAATCTTGGAGCAGTATGCCGTCATGGATAAATAGCAGCTGTTGCGGTAAGCTCATCAGATAACAGGCACATATATTAAAGTACCTTTAGCACTCTTACTAAAACATATATTTAGCTAGGGAAAATAATCTTGCCCTGCCTATAAAAGTCAAAGTTTGCCTTTATAAATAACTCCAGGAGCCCTGCACGCGTCTCAGGAAATGGCGACGGTGTGCATGCTCAGCCTCCTTCCCTGAAAAGATCTCTGAATAAAATATAAACACGCTGAAATATAAAGAACAGTTTGGTGAAGATAATGAAATCTAGTGAAGCCAGTAATTTACTCTGTAAATCATATAGCTACTTCTTCCTTGCAGTTGCCTGCCCTGATTTACATCGTGAACCTTATTTCCGAGCTCCTCCCTGCCTTATTGCAAGCACGGGAGCACTGACTACAGCTTCTGCACGCCTTTGTGGCTGGTAAAAAAACATTTATTTATACCTGCGAAATGTCCCACTCTAAATATGCCACATTAGCTTGATGCACTTGTTCTTTTTTCTGGTCTTCTCTCAGGTCTTCCCGAAAAGGGAAGGAAAGGCAAGCATCCAAAAATGCCTGTTTTGCACCCATTCTTGTTGTCATGGTAGCTGGGAACGGGAGCGGTCCGAGCGCTGCGTCGGTGCCGGCTGCGGGGAGCTGCACGTGACACCCCCAGTCTCCCCAGTCTCCCCAGTCTCCGGCACCGCGTGGTCCTTTCCCGTTTTTTTTTTTTTCATGGCATCAAACCTCTTCCCATTAGCATGCAAAGACTTCGAACTCTTGAGCTGTCCTATATTGCTCAGAATACCTCGAGAAGGGGCTGGAAATAATTGGGCGCTATTGCCTCAATAAGACCGCCGCGTACACTTGAGCGTATGGAAATCTGAAGTAGCGCCGAACACGCAGGGGCGAGCAGCGAGCCCTGCGTGCCACGGAGCTGCTGCACAGGGCTTAGCCCCAGCCTCATTTCTCATTCACGTCTCTCCTTTAAGTCTAACCACTCCGAGGTGAGGCTATATCTCTATGAATTCAAGTGGATTTGTCTCCCGGTGTATGCGTGTACATTAGGCAGGCATATTATGCGTACGTATCGCTCTGCCTGGGTCTACGCAGGAATAGAGACTGCAGGGAAAAAATTATATCTAGATAAGTCTTTATGATGTGTGTTCCTTCAGAATTAAGATCTCTTCAGGCTTTGTATATCCGGTAATATTGCTCTCATTTTAAATTCTCCTAGTAATAATTTTAAGAGAAAATTCTTTGTGACAACTGCTGTTGATTTAAAACTAATGTTTAGCCAGTAATGGGTAATTGTATTAGACTAAAAAAAGCTGCTGTAAAGTCGACCCTAGTCTGATTTTTAATTTACTGCATCATCAGCTACTTTTATGATACTATTTAATCTGCTGAAATAAAACTATTGCTCTATGAGTATCTCTAACATTCAAGAAAGATTGTTTTTAGCCGTTCTGCTCTTGGTGCTGAAGAGTTGTTAATTATTATATGAATAATTCCTGTGAATATATTTATTTATATTTGTTTTAACTGTCACAACACTCAGAGAAGTAAGGTGGTGTATTTCACTATGAACTCACTTTTAACCCTCGAATAGGGAAGGGGAAAACGCCCATCGCTATTTTGCACCCATACTGAGTTCAAAATACGCGTTCTGCGTTTCCATGGGGGAAAAACAAAAGATGCCAAAACAATTTCTGTTTCTTTTTTTCCCCGTAAGGACCTGCATCTCACTCAGCCGGGATGGTCGTGCTCGCAGCCGCACACAGCACAGCAACCGCAAGAGCGACCAGGGCTGCTCTTGCCAGGAGCCTGGTTTGCATTTCCAGGACCCTTTCCAGCCGCGTAGCAGCGCGGGGGCCTGATCCTGCTCTCTCCTCCCTGCAGCTGTATTCCTGATGAATGCAGCCGGGGCGCAGCGGTAGGTTTGCCTCCTCGAGTATTAAGAAATCGGCCCCGGAGGGCCTGTTGCAACACCCACCCCCCCCTCCCAGCACTGACAGAAAGACCCCCACCGAGTCGAGTGGGCTTCCGATGGGTCCCCATAGCCTCCGCGTGGGTATATTCATGCACAGAAGAGGCTTGTGAGCTACCTTGATATAAATCATAAAACCCAGTGTTCGAAATAGGCATTTTTGTGTTTTTCTTGCTTATTAACTTCCTGCAGAAATAACCTGCATCAAGGCCGTACAAAACAGCATTCTGCCTCTGTCTATACCTAGCATCAGTGACCTTCTCAAAACAGTACGCTACCAGATTAAAACAGCATCACAAATATTGTGCTGCTCATTTCGGATGAAAAAGAAATCTTCATTAGGAAAGAAAAAAAAATCCATCACAACAAATAATCTGCACCCACCTAGTCAAACAAAAAGAGGGTTTTTTATTTGCTACTCCTTTTAATAAACAGCAGGCTCTCGTAAAGATTACCTGGGAGATAAATGGGCCTGTTGGAAGAAAAAAGACTCAGGGTGTGACCAAAAATGTGTATCTGTGGCATGTGAGTTGCTGACTTTTAATGTTCCCAACGCATCCATATTGTAGCTTTAGGTTTATTTACCCTGATAAATACTTGATTACCTGCCTGCGACAACTGGTGGAGAAGGCTGTCGTCAAATCTATTATAATACGATCAAGTAATGGTTACAAGATAAAGTAAGGTAAAACAAATAATTCTTAATGCTGTGCAACCACCTATTATTTTACCCAAACAACTTCTGGTTTTGTTATCTCCTTATGGTCGAATGCCTATTCCCTAGAAAGACAGAAGTCGTCTCCTTTTACCTCAGTAATTAGCTTGTTTGAAAGCTCCCACAAATTCTTCCTATCATAAATTTTGCATTGCTCCATGCACAATAATGCACATAAAATTAAATAAACAATTTAATTAATTTAATTAAAATTAAATATTAAACATATTGTGTATAAGAAGCTCATGTCTTTGATTTAATTGGGCAGGAGTACCCAAAGCAGTTTGGGTAACAGTGAAAAATAATTAAAAACAACAAGTACGGTAGCCTCTGGGTACGAAGAGTAGTTGGGAGCTTTCTCCTGAGAAAGGTTTATTTAATTAAAACTAAACTAATCTTTGGAAAACACTTGATAAGCATTTCATAATACAAATCATAATCCAAAAACGAAGCTTATACTTCGTCTACATGATACTGGAAAATAATATTAAATAATTCAATTCTGCCATGAGCTACTTTCCCAGCACGCACAGAATAATTCAGCAGACAGCATGTTTACCACCTTTAAATTTTCTGTAACATTTAGTTCATCTAGATAAATATTAGTAAATTATATGAAGGCATAATGGATCCGTAAGTGATAAGGCTGAGAATTAACACTTTATTTAGACTGTTCATTGCTTCTTGTAGATATAACACAAGACAAGGAAAGCACAGCTAACTTATTCACAAGGCAAGCTGTGCCTGCGTTGGCAGGTGAGCCGTTTGGCTGTGTTCGTGTTTTCTAACCTATTCTTCGACACCTTTCATTCATAATAGAGAATATTATTTCCAGGATCTCATACCACTGGAGAAGGAATAGATTATTTATAGGGTGGTGTCTCTATCAATACTTCATGTTGCCAAACGCTAGTATTTCTATACCATCCGGTGATAATTTCAGCTCCCTGAAAAACTTGGATGCTGCCCAAGGTGGCAAACCATCCGCCTGGACATCAAACAGTCTGCCTTGCACAACCACTCGCAAGCTGGATTGCAAATGCTGACAGGCTTTATAGGTCATTTCAAAAACAAATGCTTCATTTTAACACCTTAGACTGCAGCAGCTCCTACAACAAGCTGCTGATGCCAACTGGCTTTTTCAAAAGCGAATGTATCCAAAGAGATCCTAATTGACACTTTCAGGCAAGTGCCCAGCATAACTGAATATTACTCAGGTTTCTGGAGAGTGGTTTTAAAGTGACCATATAATTTAAGTGACCTTTGAATATAATTTCAAATGCTACTGTAGAGCCTGGTTCCTCTCCCACTGAATGGGCTCCATCAATGGGGAAACTCCCATTGATGTTAATGAGGGCAGGAACGGGCACTTCCCCACTGGCTCCCATTGAATTATCCAGGTTGCTTTTTTTTTTTTGTGGGAGCTTTCTTTTTTTGATACATTCCTGGGAAGATCCTGTTAACCGACTTGGAGTTACTTTGGTTCATATCATACCCGCAGCTTTTTAGCGGAGGACCCAGTGATTTAGCAGAGATTTCTGTCGAGCAGAGGTACAATAGGGCCCTTTACAGGGTGTGGGAATTTCCCGCATGTTGATTAACCTCGTACTGTAAAAGACCGTAGGCCAAATCCTTCAGTCCTCACGCAGACAAAAGTCCACACTGACTTATCCGAAATCTCCCTGCAAACGCTCATTAAAGTCAATGGCATTTTGCCTCGGTAAGGGCTGGGGATTTGGCCCGCTGGTTGTCTTTGCGATTGGGCATCGCCAGGAGAAGGGGATTACCGCGACACCGAGCCCGCAGCGGGGACTGGCTTGCCCCAGACCCTGGGCACTACCTTCCCTCCTCCAGCCCCAAAAACCCATAGCAAAATCACACCGTCGGTGCCAGGCCCCTGCTCCAGCGCGTGGTGGCGATGGCCAGCACCAGCCCTTGGGCCACCACGCCGGTACACACACGGTGCCACCCCGGGGAGTCCCACCACCCCACTTGCCCCACTGGGCTAGCAGAAATCAGGCAGGGCATTGGCCACAGACCCACGAGGCTCCTATCCTCCCCACTGTAGCTGCTGTCAAAAAAAAAAGTCTGGCTTACGTCCCCTCCGGGACAAGATAGCCAGTAATTTAGAACCACCTCAGAGGAGGGTACGTCTATCCAGAAAATAATAGAAATATAACAAAAAAAGTGGGCTGGTTTCTATTTGTTTGTTTTAGCCGTATCATAGCTCAGACCTTCCTTGCCATTGTGGTTCAATATTTACTGATCGAAAATATAGACTAGCTGCGAGTCACAGCATTTGCCAGAAAGAACGATTATCATCAGAAAGAAATGGGCATTAAAAGAATAGCTCTTCCATTTCCAGCATATAAAACAGACATTCAGAACAAACAGAGCAGAGAAGAAATGATGGTCATTTGCAAGTAAAATATTACTAAACAATATAACATTGGATTAACTGTTTCATGTATTTATTGTGAAAGAATATATAGAACTTTACATGAGAAACTATCAGTACAAGCAAGAAACAATGCAGCCTTTTAAACAGCTTGCTTTTAAGTGTAATGCTTCTGCACGTATAGTACACGAGCTTGCTCCCACTGAAGCCTATGCAACAGCTCCTATTAAGTTCAGAGGGGTCAGGATCAGGCCCCGAGGTTTTGAACTTTTCTCCTGTAACGTCCCTTTCCATAATATCGCAAACACCCCCCCCAAGTCTCAGCAATGTTAATGTGCTTGGGACGTATTTAGGGCTGAGAACGTGCAATATGGCAAAGAGGCGCCATAAGATGCAATTTGGGGGGCTGATCCTGAAAACTGCGGAGCGACTTTTTCTTTCTACATACATTTAAAAAGAAAAGGAGGGGACGGAAGGGCAGGATAAAGAAAAAAAAAAAGCAGGCACATATTGAGTCCAGTCCTGCATTCGTGTGAAGCAAACCATTGAGCACAGTAGCGAGGGCTGACTGGACCGGACAAAACCTGACTCCATTTATTGTCTTTTGTTGTGGTGTGCCAGGAATGCAGGAGCTGCAGTTATTCTGAATTAGGGCTGGCTCTAGGGATGGCTTTGTACTCCCAGGACCTGTGGATTGCTGAAAATTGGTGCAGCTCTGATCTCTGGCTTTAGAGATTTTTTTTTCCTTCTAGGGCTATTTAAAATGGTCATGTAATAATTTCAGTAACTCTGTGGTAAATAATGAATTATGTGAATTTTTAATTAGTTTGCTACCCTTACATAAACTCAAATTGGATTAATTTTATATTCTCTCACCCAAAACACAGCTCCAGAAAAGGATTTCTGACAAATTTGATATGTGGGTCTATTCTAGTACTTGTCTTGGTTTACTCAGAAATCATTCTAAAACATTTGCCATTCAATGCATGCTTAAACACTGACAGAAATTAGTACCAAGTTAATTGTATTATTTAACTAAATATTAAAGAGTTACTCAGATTCCTACATAACTATTTATTCTAATTTTTTTTTATTTAACTGACCAGAAAGCCCATTTAACACACAAACATTTTCCTGGGTCTTACTCTGAATGAAAGAATCTTTGCAGAAACAGAAACATAAAAAGAATTGCAGTGGTACAGTTGATCACTGCTTTCCTGACAAACACAATAACTGCCTACTGAGGTAATTAAAGCACCAGTAGAGATGCATAAGATAAGAACAGAGAAGTTTAGGGCTGGATTAGTGCAACCTTTACTGTGGGTGATGCAAAGGGTTGGGCCAGATGACTCAAGAAGTATGTCTCCAAGTCCATCTTCTTCCACTCTATGCATGGGGAAAGAGTCGTAGGTATTTTTAGCTCTTGAACTCTCCCTGCAAGTGCACTCCATCCAAATTAAATAAAACTCTAAGACTCTTTCACATTGCTTGGAAACAGATCCTGAAGCCCTGATTTACTTTCAGCTTCACACACACAAAATTCCTAGTGATTTCAAGGATGATTTTGCCAGACATACAAAAATGCTAAGTTCAATGCTCAGAATCGCTACTGCTGTTAAGAGTGGATTTAGGAAGAACCCAAAATAAAGGAGTCCTTAAAAAACAAGCAGAAACAGGATTTGGCCCCTAATACGTAGTAATATCAATAATGATGTCATTCATGTTCAGTCATGTACATGTTTTCATAAATCATTTTTAATAATTTATTGCATATGAAGAAGAGCTTGAAGTGTGACAAGCTTCTGTAATTTTAAATAAAGCTTGCAAGTAACTTTTCAAGCTCAAGGTAGTGAAACCCACTGACTGAGTAATGCGTATCTAAGTACAAAAATCCACGGCAGAGGTATAAGCCTTCTTGAAAGGCAGAAGCACGGGCTGGATGCTGCGTGCTCCTCTTCACTCAGCATCACCGCTGCAGGGATTTATCTGGAGCTGGTGTAAACCAGTGTACAAGGGAAGGGAGCCCGTGCCGTCTGCATTCACCCTGTTGCACAGCAGTGAAACCAGCAGAGCTAAACCGCTTTAAACCAGCTCTCCATTTAGGACACTGCCTTCGAAACCAATTCTGTGATGGATTTGGAGGGCAGCACAGGGAGCGCCCAGGAATTTCAGGCAGTGGTCAAGAGTTAGTGGATTAAAGGGGGTCTGCCGGATCCTGAAGCTTTCTATAGCACCCTGGGTTTCACTCTTTGGGGGAAAAACCTTTCAGCTTTGCTACTAAACTCCCTTGGAAGTTAGAGCTTGTCCCTGCCCTGCGACTGATCACACTGTACCTCGGCCAGCTTATAGGGGCTCAGCATTCCCACCAGGCTCAGCGCTCAGGAATGACCCCAGGTGGGAGGATTAGGTGCTTGGCACGACGAACTGTAATCGTACCTTCACCTGGATGCTCAAAAAGGTACAACACGCAAGGCACAGAGGAATGCTCTACTTTCTGCTGGCACTGCTACATGCCTGTTATTTTTGCCAAGATTTGTCCTATCTACAGCAATATTCTATTGTTGTAGCTCAGGCAAAGCTGATGCTCGTTTTTAAATTAAACCTCAGGTGAAAGTCAGCAAATCCACATGTGTGTATGGTTTGTGTCTGCTTGCAATCTTGCGTGCACGCACCTTAGCACAGTGCAACTCCCCTGACCTCTGGCTGGTGGGGTTTTACTCCTGACAGGCTAGATGTGAATAAAATCATAGAGAGCTGTGTTTTTACAGTTCAGCCTTCTGAGTCTCATCCTGCTGCCATTGAAATCAATGGCAAAACTCCCAACTTCGCTAGTCATATCAGATTAGCTTTGTTCCATGGACTGAAACAATCTAATAGATACCAGGTGTCCTCGACAGAGCTTGTGTGGTCTACAAGTAAGTAGAACATATTTTAAAAAGTCAAATATGAAACAGCTACATCACAGAACCTGCAATAACCCCAAACTGATATTATTATCTATGGAAGACATGATCAGTATCTAAAATGTGACTCAATATATATTTATATGATGCAACCTATAAGAGACATGTTCTGGGGTAAACTCAGCTGCATGTTAAACCACTACAGAAGCGGATCCATATTTATGCTCATTTCCACAAGAAAGCGTGGCTCTCGTATGTTTTTACTTAAGGGAGAGAGCCCCAAACAACCTTGAATTAATGCAGAAATCCACTTTAAATACATGACCCTGCATGTAAAAAGACCTATAGAAATTAAAGGCTGCATGTGAAACCTCTAGGCTGCTGCTCTAACATTTTAGCTCCCTTCTTGCTCTAAGCTGTGAACCTCCACTGTGAAATTCCCTACCTGCTTTTCCAGAGTCACGGAGCCTCGCCAGCTCCTCCAGTAGCGTGGACTGGAGGAGATGGCACAGTGCTATAAATGGCCAGACCTGGGCTGCACCAAGACATCCATCGCTGCTCAATGGGTGTAGCTGGAAAATGTGCGAGGAATTTCCTTGTGCTGTCTCCTGGTGTGTAGGTGGCCCAGGAGCCTTGCCCGGCTCAGGTGAAACTCTCAGTGGCCTGCTCTGCACCAACATGAACAGAAATCCCTCTGCCCACCCCAGGGCCTGAGCCTGATTCACGGCACCTGCAGACAGGGGCCTCAGTGCAGCTCCTGCTTGTTTTGCCCAAGGGAGGACCAGAGTTTCCACTCCAGGACCCATCAAACAGGTACAGCCAGGTCAATAACCTAGGAACACACAAATGGGGAGATCCCAAGGAAAAATACAGCCCTTCCTGGGGAACAACAACAAGAAGACGACACTGATCATTTTTCTAATCCAATTAAAGGTCCTTAAACATGGTAAGGTCTACGCCGGTTCCTAGCCAGAAGGATATCTCCTGCGACCAGCTCTTGGGGCTGTTTGCATGCAGGTGCTTAAGTCTTCTGCTCTGCTCTTGCCTTGCAATTCCATGTCTTGAGGGCAGCTTCCATGGCTGTCCCTGACTACAATGTTGGCCCAGGGCTCTTGTGGGCATCACTAGTATCTGATGGATGGGGAGCTGGAGTCAGGAGGCTTCAAATCTCTTTCCCCCCCCTTTCTGCTAGGGAAGCAGGAGCAAGCCTCACATCAAGCCACCCTCTTCCATCCAAAGCACCGACTGTTGTCTCCTGAGGGTTGATGGGCACTATGTGCTTGCCCCCAGCCTGGCCTAACTGGAAGCACCTTCTCAGCTGGGGTCCAGGTGCTGCTGCAGCAGCCCCACAGGAGGAGAGCATGGCAGTATCTGAGGTGCGATACTCCCAGGCAACATTTTAGGCAGCTGATGCTGCTGGTGGAAAGCTGACAGCTCTCTGCAGCAGATTTGCTGCTGGAGTCAGTGCCAGGCTCCTGAAGCCAAAGGGTACACATTTTAAAATTTTTTTAACAGCTGCACCAGGGCATCAGGAAAACACCAAGCCCCATTAAAAAGGCATGACCCAATTAGTATTTCATTTGGTATCTGAAAATCTAGTGCTATCTCTAGTCTTATCTTTTACCAGCCACCCTCCTTCATTATGGATTCGTCTCCTTAAGAGGCTTAAATACTTGTACTTTTCCAATAAAGATCTTGCAAAGTATGTTCAAGGGTAGCTTATTTTAACATTCATCACATTTAACAAGACTTTTACCAGAGCAGAGAGAACGCGTAACTAATTGTTGGAAGATCTGGTCAAGTTTATTGTAACGGGTAACTGTCGGGCAATTATGATTTATTTATTCAGAGGGAGATAAGGCACGCATTGTTCTCTGGAAGAAAAAAAACAGGGCTGATCTTAAAGTTAATATTATTTCCCATGCCTTCTTCAGTCTTTTCATAACCGAGGGAACCCACCAGAACACAATCCTCATTGGCTCCCTTCACTCCAAAATTTGGGGGTTTAAGCTTAACCTCTCCCCGGCCAGGCTCCTGGGCCCGGCGAGGCCGTGCAGGTGCGTCACCTCCTCCACCTATTTCTTAAAAGATCTGTTGTCACGAGGGGACACCTGAGAGCGCCGGTGTCCCCCCCGAGCCTCGCTCCCCGACGGGGCGGGGGGAACCTGTGGCCGCCCGGGGCCGGGGGGGGGAAGGGTAAGAAGGGGGGTGTCTTTTTAATCTGGCGATCCAAGAGAGGAAGAGGGAAAGACAAGTGCCCCGCTACTGCCACCGTCCCTCGGGTCCCTGCGGTGCTTTCTCGAGGAGCAGCGTGCCCAGGCGAAGGGAGACGCCGGGGAGCGGTGGGGGAGCAGCTCCGTCGGCACCGGGGGCGGCGGGAGGGCACGGCCGAGCACAGCCCTTTCCCACACCCCACCCGCGCAAACAGATGCCGGGCTGGGCAGCCGCTGAGCCACGGGCGCCGGCTGAGACGGGTGGGAGGCGGCCGTGGCCCACTGATGCCAAGGGGCACCCCGAGTGCCTGCCACCCCCCCACACTTCATCCATCCCTGTCCACTCCCGCCCCCCTTGCCGGTGCTGTGCCCGGGTGACCGCTGCCAGGAGGGTCTGCCTGGCCCCGGGAAAGTCTGGGGCTTCGCTGGGGGCCGGGGAGGGCTCTCCCGGCCTGGC
Organism: Haliaeetus leucocephalus; assembly: GCF_000737465.1. Classification (NCBI taxonomy): domain Eukaryota; kingdom Metazoa; phylum Chordata; class Aves; order Accipitriformes; family Accipitridae; genus Haliaeetus; species Haliaeetus leucocephalus. The sequence goes on along the minus strand of NW_010972887.1, from coordinate 369,310 downwards.
AGGGGGGGGTGCTCGGGGGGGGAGCAGCCCCCCGTGGTACCTCGGCAAGGCCCGGCGTGGGGGCTGCCTTTACTTTTGGCGTGACCCCGCTGTCCTCCGAGCCCGGCGGCTCCAAGCAGCCCAACCGAGGATGAGTAGGGGAAAAGA